>NC_136531.1:25679888-26279888 GCF_910591455.1 Pholis gunnellus
ATTTTCATCAATATCTGCTGTTTTCAGCACCTTACTGCCTAAAGATGCAGTTTTCATTTTTTTATGCCCTCAAAAGACGTTTCAGGCCAAGAGAAGGCCAAAAGTGGATTTTGTGAAAGTATACATAGTTTCAAAGATTTTCTTCAAAAAAGTGCCTCAGGACTGTGTATTTCACAGTTTCATGACATTTTCATCAATATCTGCTGTTTTCAGCACCTTACTGCCTAAAGATGCAGTTTTCATTTTTTTATGCCCTCAAAAGACGTTTCAGGCCAAGAGAAGGCCAAAAGTGGATTTTGTGAAAGTATACATAGTTTCAAAGATTTTCTTCAAAAAAGTGTCCTCAGGACTGTGTATTTCACAGTTTCATGACATTTTCATCAATATCTGCTGTTTTCAGCACCTTACTGCCTAAAGATGCAGTTTTCATTTTTTTATGCCCTCAAAAGACGTTTCAGGCCAAGAGAAGGCCAAAAGTGGATTTTGTGAAAGTATACATAGTTTCAAAGATTTTCTTCAAAAAAGTGCCTCAGGACTGTGTATTTCACAGTTTCATGACATTTTCATCAATATCTGCTGTTTTCAGCACCTTACTGCCTAAAGATGCAGTTTTCATTTTTTTATGCCCTCAAAGGACGTTTCAGGCCAAGAGAAGGCCAAAAGTGGATTTTGTGAAAGTATACATAGTTTCAAAGATTTTCTTCAAAAAAGTGCCTCAGGACTGTGTATTTTCACAGTTTCATGACATTTTCATCAATATCTGCTGTTTTCAGCACCTTACTGCCTAAAGATGCAGTTTTCATTTTTTTTATTCCCTCAAAAGACGTTTCAGGCCAAGAGAAGGCCAAAAGTGGATTTTGTGAAAGTATACATAGTTCAAAGATTTTCTTCAAAAAAGTGCCTCAGGACTGTGTATTTCACAGTTTCATGACATTTTCATCAATATCTGCTGTTTTCAGCTCCCTTACTGCCTAAAGATGCAGTTTTCATTTTTGTATGCCCTCAAAAGACGTTTCAGGCCAAGAGAAGGCCAAAAGTGGATTTTGTGAAAGTATACATAGGTTCAAAAGATTTTCTTCAAGAAAGTGCCTCAGGACTGTGTATTTCACAGTTTCATGACATTTTCATCAATATCTGCTGTTTTTCAGCACCTTACTGCCTAAAGATGCAGTTTTCATTTTTGTATGCCCTCAAAAGACGTTTCAGGCCAAGAGAAGGCCAAAAGTGGATTTTGTGAAAGTATACATAGTTTCAAAGATTTTCTTCAAAAAAGTGCCTCAGGACTGTGTATTTCACAGTTTCATGACATTTTCATCAATATCTGCTGTTTTCAGCACCTTACTGCCTAAAGATGCAGTTTTCATTTTTTTATGCCCTCAAAAGACGTTTCAGGCCAAGAGAAGGCCAAAAGTGGATTTTGTGAAAGTATACATAGTTTCAAAGATTTTCTTAAAAAAAGTGCCTCAGGACTGTGTATTTCACAGTTTCATGACATTTTCATCAATATCTGCTGTTTTCAGCACCTTACTGCCTAAAGATGCAGTTTTCATTTTTTTATGCCCTCAAAAGACGTTTCAGGCCAAGAGAAGGCCAAAAGTGGATTTTGTGAAAGTATACATAGTTTCAAAGATTTTCTTAAAAAAAGTGCCTCAGGACTGTGTATTTCACAGTTTCATGACATTTTCATCAATATCTGCTGTTTTCAGCACCTTACTGCCTAAAGATGCAGTTTTCATTTTTTTATGCCCTCAAAAGACGTTTCAGGCCAAGAGAAGGCCAAAAGTGGATTTTGTGAAAGTATACATAGTTTCAAAGATTTTCTTCAAAAAAGTGCCTCAGGACTGTGAAATACACAGTTTCATGACATTTTCATCAATATCTGCTGTTTCAGCACCTTACTGCCTAAAGATTGCAGTTTTCATTTTTTTATGCCCTCAAAGACGTCTCAGGCCAAGAGAAGGCCAGAAGTGGATTTTGTGAAAGTATACATAGTTTCAAAGATTTTCTTCAAAAAAGTGCCCTCAGGACTGTGTATTTCACAGTTTCATGACATTTTCATCAATATCTGCTGTTTTTCAGCACCTTACTGCCTAAAGATGCAGTTTTCATTTTTTTATGCCCTCAAAAGACGTTTCAGGCCAAGAGAAGGCAAAAGTGGATTTTGTGAAAGTATACATAGTTTCAAAGATTTTCTTCAAAAAAGTGCCTCAGGACTGTGAATTTCACGTTTTCATGACATTTTCATCAATATCTGCTGTTTTCAGCACCTTACTGCCTAAAGATGCAGTTTTCATTTTTTTATGCCCTCAAAAGACGTTTCAGGCCAAGAGAAGGCCAAAAGTGGATTTTGTGAAAGTATACATAGTTTCAAAGATTTTCTTCAAAAAAGTGCCTCAGGACTGTGGTATTTCACAGTTTCATGACATTTTCATCAATATCTGCTGTTTTCAGCACCTACTGCCTAAAGATGCAGTTTTCATTTTTTTATGCCCTCAAAAGACGTTTCAGGCCAAGAGAAGGCCAAAAGTGGATTTTGTGAAAGTATACATAGTTTCAAAGATTTTCTTCAAAAAAGTGCCTCAGGACTGTGTATTTCACAGTTTCATGACATTTTCATCAATATCTGCTGTTTTCAGCACCTTACTGCCTAAAGATGCAGTTTTCATTTTTTTATGCCCTCAAAAGACGTTTCAGGCCAAGAGAAGGCCAAAAGTGGATTTTGTGAACGTATACATAGTTTCAAAGATTTTCTTCAAAAAAGTGCCTCAGGACTGTGTATTTCACAGTTTCATGACATTTTCATCAATATCTGCTGTTTTCAGCACCTTACTGCCTAAAGATGCAGTTTTCATTTTTTTATGCCCTCAAAAGACGTTTCAGGCCAAGAGAAGGCCAAAAGTGGATTTTGTGAAAGTATACATAGTTTCAAAGATTTTCTTCAAAAAAGTGCCTCAGGACTGTGTATTTCACAGTTTCATGACATTTTCATCAATATCCTGCTGTTTTCAGCACCTTACTGCCTAAAGATGCAGTTTTCATTTTTTTTATGCCCTCAAAAGACGTTTCAGGCCAAGAGAAGGCCAAAGTGGATTTTGTGAAAGTATACATAGTTTCAAAGATTTTCTTCAAAAAAGTGCCTCAGGACTGTGTATTTCACAGTTTCATGACATTTTCATCAATATCTGCTGTTTTCAGCACCTTAACTGCCTAAAGATGCAGTTTTCATTTTTTTATGCCCTCAAAAGACGTTTCAGGCCAAGAGAAGGCCAAAAGTGGATTTTGTGAAAGTATACATAGTTTCAAAGATTTTCTTCAAAAAAGTGCCTCAGGACTGTGTATTTCACAGTTTCATGACATTTTCATCAATATCTGCTGTTTTCAGCACCTTACTGCCTAAAGATGCAGTTTTCATTTTTTTATGCCCTCAAAAGACGTTTCAGGCCAAGAGAAGGCCAAAAGTGGATTTTGTGAAAGTATACATAGTTTCAAAGATTTTCTTCAAAAAAGTGCCTCAGGACTGTGTATTTCACAGTTTCATGACATTTTCATCAATATCTGCTGTTTTCAGCACCTTACTGCCTAAAGATGCAGTTTTCATTTTTTTATGCCCTCAAAGACGTTTCAGGCCAAGAGAAGGCCAAAAGTGGATTTTGTGAAAGTATACATAGTTTCAAAGATTTTCTTCAAAAAAGTGCCTCAGGACTGTGTATTTCACAGTTTCATGACATTTTCATCAATATCTGCTGTTTTCAGCACCTTACTGCCTAAAGATGCAGTTTTCATTTTTTTATGCCCTCAAAAGACGTTTCAGGCCAAGAGAAGGCCAAAAGTGGATTTTGTGAAAGTATACATAGTTTCAAAGATTTTCTTCAAAAAAGTGCCTCAGGACTGTGTATTTCACAGTTTCATGACATTTTCATCAATATCTGCTGTTTTCAGCACCTTACTGCCTAAAGATGCAGTTTTCATTTTTGTATGCCCTCAAAAGACGTTTCAGGCCAAGAGAAGGCCAAAAGTGGATTTTGTGAAAGTATACATAGTTTCAAAGATTTCTTCAAAAAAGTGCCTCAGGACTGTGTATTTCACAGTTCATGACATTTTCATCAATATCTGCTGTTTTCAGCACCCTACTGCCTAAAGATGCAGTTTTCATTTTTTATGCCCTCAAAAAGACGTTTCAGGCCAAGAGAAGGCCAAAAGTGGATTTGTGAAAGTATACATAGTTTCAAAGAATTTTCTTCAAAAAAGTGCCTCAGGACTGTGTATTTCACAGTTTCATGACATTTTTCATCAATATCTGCTGTTTTCAGCACCTTACTGCCTAAAGATGCAGTTTCATTTTTTTTTATTCCCTCAAAAGACGTTTCAGGCCTAGAGAAGGCCAAAAGTGGATTTTGTGAAAGTATACATAGTTTCAAAGATTTCTTCAAAAAAGTGCCTCAGGACTGTGTATTTCACAGTTTCATGACATTTTCATCAATATCTGCTGTTTTCAGCACCTTACTGCCTAAAGATGCAGTTTTCATTTTTGTATGCCCTCAAAAGACGTTTCAGGCCAAGAGAAGGCCAAAAGTGGATTTTGTGAAAGTATACATAGTTTCAAAGAATTTCTTCAAGAAAGTGCCCTCAGGACTGTGTATTTCACAGTTTCATGACATTTTCATCAATATCTGCTGTTTTCAGCACCTTACTGCCTAAAGGATTGCAGTTTTCATTTTTGTATGCCCTCAAAAGACGTTTCAGGCCAAGAGAAGGCCAAAAGTGGATTTTGTGAAGTATACATAGTTTCAAAGATTTTCTTCAAAAAAGTGCCTCAGGACTGTGTATTTCACAGTTTCATGACATTTTCATCAATATCTGCTGTTTCAGCACCTTACTGCCTAAAGATGCAGTTTCATTTTTTTATGCCCTCAAAAGACGTTTCAGGCCAAGAGAAGGCCAAAAGTGGATTTTGTGAAAGTATACATAGTTTCAAAGATTTTCTATAAAAAAGTGCCTCAGGACTGTGTATTTCACAGTTTCATGACATTTTCATCAATATCTGCTGTTTTCAGCACCTTACTGCCTAAAGATGCAGTTTTCCATTTTTTTATGCCCTCAAAAGACGTTTCAGGCCAAGAGAAGGCCAAAAGTGGATTTTGTGAAAGTATACATAGTTTCAAAGATTTTCTTAAAAAAGTGCCTCAGGACTGTGTATTTCACAGTTTCATGACATTTTCATCAATATCTGCTGTTTTCAGCACCTTACTGCCTAAAGATGCAGTTTTCATTTTTTTTATGCCCTCAAAAGACGTTTCAGGCCAAGAGAAGGCCAAAAGTGGATTTTGTGAAAGTATACATAGTTTCAAAGATTTTCTTCAAAAAAGTGCCTCAGGACTGTGTATTTCACAGTTTCATGACATTTTCATCAATATCTGCTGGTTTCAGCACCTTACTGCCTAAAGATGCAGTTTTCATTTTTTTATGCCCTCAAAAGACGTTTCAGGCCAAGAGAAGGCCAAAAGTGGATTTTGTGAAAGTATACATAGTTTCAAAGATTTTCTTCAAAAAAGTGCCTCAGGACTGTGTATTTCACAGTTTCATGACATTTTCATCAATATCTGCTGTTTTCAGCACCTTACTGCCTAAAGATGCAGTTTTCATTTTTTTATGCCCTCAAAGGACGTTTCAGGCCAAGAGAAGGCCAAAAGTGGATTTTGTGAAAGTATACATAGTTTCAAAGATTTTCTTCAAAAAAGTGCCTCAGGACTGTGTATTTCACAGTTTCATGACATTTTCATCAATATCTGCTGTTTTCAGCACCTTACTGCCTAAAGATGCAGTTTTCATTTTCTATCCCCTCAAAAGACGTTTCAGGCCAAGAGAAGGCCAAAAGTGGATTTTGTGAAAGTATACATAGTTTCAAAGATTTTCTTCAAAAAAGTGCCTCAGGACTGTGTATTTCACAGTTTCATGACATTTTCATCAATATCTGCTGTTTTCAGCACCTTACTGCCTAAAGATGCAGTTTTCATTTTTGTATGCCCTCAAAAGACGTTTCAGGCCAAGAGAAGGCCAAAAGTGGATTTTGTGAAAGGTATACATAGTTTCAAAGATTTTTTTGAAGAAAAGTGCCTCAGGACTGTGTATTTCACAGTTTCATGACATTTTCATCAATATCTGCTGTTTTCAGCACCTTACTGCCTAAAGATGCAGTTTTCATTTTTGTATGCCCTCAAAAGACGTTTCAGGCCAAGAGAAGGCCAAAAGTGGATTTTGTGAAAGTATACATAGTTTCAAAGATTTTCTTCAAAAAAGTGCCTCAGGACTGTGTATTTCACAGTTTCATGACATTTTCATCAATATCTGCTGTTTTCAGCACCTTACTGCCTAAAGATGCAGTTTTCATTTTTTTATGCCCCTCAAAAGACGTTTCAGGCCAAGAGAAGGCCAAAAGTGGATTTTGTGAAAGTATACATAGTTTCAAAGATTTTCTTAAAAAAAGTGCCTCAGGACTGTGTATTTCACAGTTTCATGACATTTTCATCAATATCTGCTGTTTTCAGCACCTTACTGCCTAAAGATGCAGTTTTCATTTTTTTATGCCTCAAAAGACGTTTCAGGCCAAGAGAAGGCCAAAAGTGGATTTTGTGAAAGTATACATAGTTTCAAAGATTTTCTTAAAAAAAGTGCCTCAGGACTGTGTATTTCACAGTTTCATGACATTTTCATCAATATCTGCTGTTTTCAGCACCTTACTGCCTAAAGATGCAGTTTTCATTTTTTTATGCCCTCAAAAGACGTTTCAGGCCAAGAGAAGGCCAAAAGTGGATTTTGTGAAAGTATACATAGTTTCAAAGATTTTCTTCAAAAAAGTGCCTCAGGACTGTGAATTTCACAGTTTCATGACATTTTCATCAATATCTGCTGTTTCAGCACCTTACTGCCTAAAGATGCAGTTTTCATTTTTTTATGCCCTCAAAAGACGTCTCAGGCCAAGAGAAGGCCAGAAGTGGATTTTGTGAAAGTATACATAGTTTCAAAGATTTTCTTCAAAAAAGTGCCTCAGGACTGTGTATTTCACAGTTTCATGACATTTTCATCAATATCTGCTGTTTTCAGCACCTTACTGCCTAAAGATGCAGTTTTCATTTTTTTTATGCCCTCAAAAGACGTTTCAGGCCAAGAGAAGGCCAAAAGTGGATTTTGTGAAAGTATACATAGTTTCAAAGATTTTCTTCAAAAAAGTGCCTCAGGACTGTGAATTTCACAGTTTCATGACATTTTCATCAATATCTGCTGTTTTCAGCACCTTACTGCCTAAAGATGCAGTTTTCATTTTTTTATGCCCTCAAAAGACGTTTCAGGCCAGAGAGAAGGCCAAAAGTGGATTTTGTGAAAGTATACATAGTTTCAAAGATTTTCTTCAAAAAAGTGCCTCAGGACTGTGTATTTCACAGTTTCATGACATTTTCATCAATATCTGCTGTTTTCAGCACCTTACTGCCTAAAGATGCAGTTTTCATTTTTTTTATGCCCTCAAAAGACGTTTCAGGCCAAGAGAAGGCCAAAAGTGGATTTTGTGAAAGTATACATAGTTTCAAAGATTTTCTTCAAAAAAGTGCCTCAGGACTGTGTATTTCACAGTTTCATGACATTTTCATCAATATCTGCTGTTTTCAGCACCTTACTGCCTAAAGATGCAGTTTTCATTTTTTTATGCCCTCAAAAGACGTTTCAGGCCAAGAGAAGGCCAAAAGTGGATTTTGTGAACGTATACATAGTTTCAAAGATTTTCTTCAAAAAAGTGCCTCAGGACTGTGTATTCACAGTTTCATGACATTTTCATCAATATCTGCTGTTTTCAGCACCTTACTGCCAAAGATGCAGTTTTCATTTTTTTATGCCCTCAAAAGACGTTTCAGGCCAAGAGAAGGCCAAAAGTGGATTTTGTGAAGTATACATAGTTTCAAAGATTTTCTTCAAAAAAGTGCCTCAGGACTGTGTATTTCACAGTTTCATGACATTTTCATCAATATCTGCTGTTTTCAGCACCTTACTGCCTAAAGATGCAGTTTTCATTTTTTTTATGCCCTCAAAAAGACGTTTCAGGCCAAGAGAAGGCCAAAAGTGGATTTTGTGAAAGTATACATAGTTTCAAAGATTTTCTTCAAAAAAGTGCCTCAGGACTGTGTATTTCACAGTTTCATGACATTTTCATCAATATCTGCTGTTTTTCAGCACCATTACTGCCTAAAGATGCAGTTTTCATTTTTTTATGCCCTCAAAAGACGTTTCAGGCCAAGAGAAGGCCAAAAGTGGATTTTGTGAAAGTATACATAGTTTCAAAGATTTTCTTCAAAAAAGTGCCTCAGGACTGTGTATTTCACAGTTTCATGACATTTTCATCAATATCTGCTGTTTTCAGCACCTTACTGCCTAAAGATGCCAGTTTTCATTTTTTTTATGCCCTCAAAAGACGTTTCAGGCCAAGAGAAGGCCAAAAGTGGATTTTGTGAAAGTATACATAGTTTCAAAGATTTTCTTCAAAAAAGTGCCTCAGGACTGTGTATTTCACAGTTTCATGACATTTTCATCAATATCTGCTGTTTTCAGCACCTTACTGCCTAAAGATGCAGTTTCATTTTTTTATGCCCTCAAAAGACGTTTCAGGCCAAGAGAAGGCCAAAAGTGGATTTTTGTGAAAGTATACATAGTTTCAAAGATTTTCTTCAAAAAGTCGCTCAGGACTGTGTATTTCACAGTTTCATGACATTTTCATCAATATCTGCTGTTTTCAGCACCTTACTGCCTAAAGATGCAGTTTTCATTTTTTATGCCCTCAAAAGACGTTTCAGGCCAAGAGAAGGCCAAAAGTGGATTTTGTGAAAGTATACATAGTTTCAAAGATTTTCTTCAAAAAAGTGCCTCAGGACTGTGTATTTCACAGTTTCATGACATTTTCATCAATATCTGCTGTTTTCAGCACCGTACTGCCTAAAGATGCAGTTTTCATTTTTTTATGCCCTCAAAAGACGTTTCAGGCCAAGAGAAGGCCAAAAGTGGATTTTGTGAAAGTATACATAGTTTCAAAGATTTTCTTCAAAAAGTGCCTCAGGACTGTGTATTTCACAGTTTCATGACATTTTCATCAATATCTGCTGTTTTCAGCACCTTACTGCCTAAAGATGCAGTTTTCATTTTTTTATGCCCTCAAAGGACGTTTCAGGCCAAGAGAAGGCCAAAAGTGGATTTTGTGAAAGTATACATAGTTTCAAAGATTTTCTTCAAAAAAGTGCCTCAGGACTGTGTATTTCACAGTTTCATGACATTTTCATTCAATATCTGCTGTTTTCAGCACCTTACTGCCTAAAGATGCAGTTTTCATTTTTTTTATTCCCTCAAAAGACGTTTCAGGCCAAGAGAAGGCCAAAAGTGGATTTTGTGAAAGTATACATAGTTTCAAAGATTTTCTTCAAAAAAAGTGCCTCAGGACTGTGTATTTCACAGTTTCATGACATTTTCATCAATATCTGCTGTTTTCAGCACCTTACTGCCTAAAGATGCAGTTTTCATTTTTGTATGCCTCAAAAGACGTTTCAGGCCAAGAGAAGGCCAAAAGTGGATTTTGTGAAAGTATACATAGTTTCAAAGATTTTCTTCAAGAAAGTGCCTCAGGACTGTGTATTTCACAGTTTCATGACATTTTCATCAATATCTGCTGTTTTCAGCACCTTACTGCCTAAAGATGCAGTTTTCATTTTTGTATGCCCTCAAAAGACGTTTCAGGCCAAGAGAAGGCCAAAAGTGGATTTTGTGAAAGTATACATAGTTTCAAAGATTTTCTTCAAAAAAGTGCCTCAGGACTGTGTATTTCACAGTTTCATGACATTTTCATCAATATCTGCTGTTTTCAGCACCTTACTGCCTAAAGATGCAGTTTTCATTTTTTTATGCCCTCAAAAGACGTTTCAGGCCAAGAGAAGGCCAAAAGTGGATTTTGTGAAAGTATACATAGTTTCAAAGATTTTCTTAAAAAAAGTGCCTCAGGACTGTGTATTTCACAGTTTCATGACATTTTTCATCAATATCTGCTGTTTTCAGCACCTTACTGCCTAAAGATGCAGTTTTCATTTTTTTTATGCCCTCAAAAGACGTTTCAGGCCAGAGAAGGCCAAAAGTGGATTTTGTGAAAGTATACATAGTTCAAAGAATTTTCTTAAAAAAAGTGCCTCAGGACTGTGTATTTCACAGTTTCATGACATTTTCATCAATATCTGCTGTTTTCAGCACCTTACTGCCTATAAGATGCAGTTTCATTTTTTTATGCCCTCAAAAGACGTTTCAGGCCAAGAGAAGGCCAAAAGTGGATTTTGTGAAAGTATACATAGTTTCAAAGATTTTCTTCAAAAAAGTGCCTCAGGACTGTGAATTTCACAGTTTCATGACATTTTCATCAATATCTGCTGTTTTCAGCACCTTACTGCCTAAAGATGCAGTTTTCATTTTTTATGCCCTCAAAAGACGTTTCAGGCCAAGAGAAGGCCAGAAGTGGATTTTGTGAAAGTATACATAGTTTCAAAGATTTTCTTCAAAAAAGTGCCTCAGGACTGTGTATTTCACAGTTTCATGACATTTTCATCAATATCTGCTGTTTTCAGCACCTTACTGCCTAAAGATGCAGTTTTCATTTTTTTATGCCCTCAAAAGACGTTTCAGGCCAAGAGAAGGCCAAAAGTGGATTTTGTGAAAGTATACATAGTTTCAAAGATTTTCTTAAAAAAAGTGCCTCAGGACTGTGTATTTCACAGTTTCATGACATTTTCATCAATATCTGCTGTTTTCAGCACCTTACTGCCTAAAGATGCAGTTTTCATTTTTTTATGCCCTCAAAAGACGTTTCAGGCCAAGAGAAGGCCAAAAGTGGATTTTGTGAAAGTATACATAGTTTCAAAGATTTTCTTCAAGAAAGTGCCTCAGGACTGTGTATTTCACAGTTTCATGACATTTTCATCAATATCTGCTGTTTTCAGCACCTTACTGCCTAAAGATGCAGTTTTCATTTTTTTTATGCCCTCAAAAGACGTTTCAGGCCAAGAGAAGGCCAAAAGTGGATTTTGTGAAAGTATACATAGTTTCAAAGATTTTCTTCAAAAAAGTGCCTCAGGACTGTGTATTTCACAGTTTCATGACATTTTCATCAATATCTGCTGTTTTCAGCACCTTACTGCCTAAAGATGCAGTTTTCATTTTTTTATGCACTCAAAAGACGTTTCAGGCCAAGAGAAGGCCAAAAGTGGATTTTGTGAAAGTATACATAGTTTCAAAGATTTTCTTCAGAAAAGTGCCTCAGGACTGTGTATTTCACAGTTTCATGACATTTTCATCAATATCTTCTGTTTTCAGCACCTTACTGCCTAAAGATGCAGTTTTCATTTTTTTATGCCCTCAAAAGACGTTTCAGGCCAAGAGAAGGCCAAAAGTGGATTTTGTGAAAGTATACATAGTTTCAAAGATTTTCTTCAAAAAAGTGCCTCAGGACTGTGTATTTCACAGTTTCATGACATTTTCATCAATATCTGCTGTTTTCAGCATCTTACTGCCTAAAGATGCAGTTTTCATTTTTTTATGCCCTCAAAAGACGTTTCAGGCCAAGAGAAGGCCAAAAGTGGATTTTGTGAAAGTATACATAGTTTCAAAGATTTTCTTCAAAAAAGTGCCTCAGGACTGTGTATTTCACAGTTTCATGACATTTTCATCAATATCTGCTGTTTTCAGCACCTTACTGCCTAAAGATGCAGTTTTCATTTTTTTATGCCCTCAAAAGACGTTTCAGGCCAAGAGAAGGCAAAAGTGGATTTTGTGAAAGTATACATAGTTTCAAAGATTTTCTTCAAAAAAGTGCCTCAGGACTGTGTATTTCACAGTTTCATGACATTTTCATCAATATCTGCTGTTTTCAGCACCTTACTGCCTAAAGATGCAGTTTTCATTTTTTTATGCACTCAAAAGACGTTTCAGGCCAAGAGAAGGCCAAAAGTGGATTTTGTGAAAGTATACATAGTTTCAAAGATTTTCTTCAAAAAGTGCCTCAGGACTGTGTATTTCACAGTTTCATGACATTTTCATCAATATCTTCTGTTTTCAGCACCTTACTGCCTAAAGATGCAGTTTCATTTTTTATGCCCTCAAAAGACGTTTCAGGCCAAGAGAAGGCCAAAAGTGGATTTTGTGAAAGTATACATAGTTTCAAAGATTTTCTTCAAAAAAGTGCCTCAGGACTGTGTATTTCACAGTTTCATGACATTTTCATCAATATCTGCTGTTTTCAGCACCTTACTGCCTAAAGATGCAGTTTTCATTTTTTTATGCCTCAAAAGACGTTTCAGGCCAAGAGAAGGCCAAAAGTGGATTTTGTGAAAGTATACATAGTTTCAAAGATTTTCTTCAAAAAAGTGCCTCAGGACTGTGTATTTCACAGTTTCATGACATTTTCATCATTATCTGCTGTTTTCAGCACCTTACTGCCTAAAGATGCAGTTTTCATTTTTTTATGCCCTCAAAAGACGTTTCAGGCCAAGAGAAGGCCAAAAGTGGATTTTGTGAAAGTATACATAGTTTCAAAGATTTTCTTCAAAAAAGTGCCTCAGGACTGTGTATTTCACAGTTTCATGACATTTTCATCAATATCTGCTGTTTTCAGCACCTTACTGCCTAAAGATGCAGTTTTCATTTTTTATGCCCTCAAAAGACGTTTCAGGCCAAGAGAAGGCCAAAAGTGGATTTTGTGAAAGTATACATAGTTTCAAAGATTTTCTTCAAAAAAGTGCCTCAGGACTGTGTATTTCACAGTTTCATGACATTTTCATCAATATCTGCTGTTTTCAGCACCTTACTGCCTAAAGATGCAGTTTTCATTTTTTATGCCCTCAAAAGACGTTTCAGGCCAAGAGAAGGCCAAAAGTGGATTTGTGAAAGTATACATAGTTTCAAAGATTTTCTTCAAAAAAGTGCCTCAGGACTGTGTATTTCACAGTTTCATGACATTTTCATCAATATCTGCTGTTTTCAGCACCTTACTGCCTAAAGATGCAGTTTTCATTTTTTTATGCCCTCAAAAGACGTTTCAGGCCAAGAGAAGGCCAAAAGTGGATTTTGTGAAAGTATACATAGTTTCAAGATTTTCTTCAAAAAAGTGCCTCAGGGACTGTGTATTTCACAGTTTCATGACATTTTCATCAATATCTGCTGTTTTCAGCACCTTACTGCCTAAAGATGCAGTTTTCATTTTTTTATGCCCTCAAAAGACGTTTCAGGCCAAGAGAAGGCCAAAAGTGGATTTTGTGAAAGTATACATAGTTTCAAAGATTTTCTTCAAAAAAGTGCCTCAGGACTGTGTATTTCACAGTTTCATGACATTTTCATCAATATCTGCTGTTTTCAGCACCTTACTGCCTAAAGATGCAGTTTTCATTTTTTTTATGCCCTCAAAAGACGTTTCAGGCCAAGAGAAGGCCAAAAGTGGATTTTGTGAAAGTATACATAGTTTCAAAGATTTTCTTCAAAAAGTGCCTCAGGACTGTGTATTTCACAGTTTCATGACATTTTCATCAATATCTGCTGTTTTCAGCACCTTACTGCCTAAAGATGCAGTTTTCATTTTTTATGCCCTCAAAAGACGTTTCAGGCCAAGAGAAGGCCAAAAGTGGATTTGTGAAAGTATACATAGTTTCAAAGATTTTCTTCAAAAAAGTGCCTCAGGACTGTGTATTTCACAGTTTCATGACATTTTCATCAATATCTGCTGTTTTCAGCACCTTACTGCCTAAAGATGCAGTTTCATTTTTTTATGCCCTCAAAAGACGTTTCAGGCCAAGAGAAGGCCAAAGTGGATTTTGTGAAAGTAACATAGTTTCAAAGATTTTCTTCAAAAAGTGCCTCAGGACTGTTGTATTTCACAGTTTCATGACTTTTTCATCAATATCTGCTGTTTTCAGCACCTTACTGCCTAAAGATGCAGTTTTTCATTTTTTTATGCCCTCAAAAGACGTTTCAGGCCAAGAGAAGGCCAAAAGTGGATTTTGTGAAAGTATACATAGTTTCAAAGATTTTTCTTCAAAAAAGTGCCTCAGGACTGTGTATTTCACAGTTTCATGACATTTTCATCAATATCTGCTGTTTTTCAGCACCTTACTGCCTAAAGAAGCAGTTTTCCATTTTTTTATGCCCTCAAAAGACGTTTCAGGCCAAGAGAAGGCCAAAAGTGGATTTTGTGAAAGTATACATAGTTTCAAAGATTTTCTTCAAAAAAGTGCCTCAGGACTGTGTATTTCACAGTTCATGACATTTTCATCAATATCTGCTGTTTTCAGCACCTTACTGCCTAAAGATGCAGTTTTCATTTTTTTATGCCCTCAAAAGACGTTTCAGGCCAAGAGAAGGCCAAAAGTGGATTTTGTGAAAGTATACATAGTTTCAAAGATTTTCTTCAAAAAAGTGCCTCAGGACTGTGTATTTCACAGTTTCATGACATTTTCATCAATATCTGCTGTTTTCAGCACCTTACTGCCTAAAGATGCAGTTTTCATTTTTTATGCCCTCAAAGACGTTTCAGGCCAAGAGAAGGCCAAAAGTGGATTTTGTGGAAAGTATACATAGTTTCAAAGATTTTCTTCAAAAAAAGTGCCTCAGGACTGTGTATTTCACAGTTTCATGACATTTTCATCAATATCTGCTGTTTTTCAGCACCTTACTGCCTAAAGATGCAGTTTTCATTTTTTTATGCCCTCAAAAGACGTTTCAGGCCAAGAGAAGGCCAAAAGTGGATTTTGTGAAAGTATACATAGTTTCAAAGATTTTCTTCAAAAAAGTGCTCAGGACTGTGTATTTCACAGTTTCATGACATTTTCATCAATATCTGCTGTTTTCAGCACCTTACTGCCTAAAGATGCAGTTTTCATTTTTTATGCCCTCAAAAGACGTTTCAGGCCAAGAGGAAGGCCAAAAGTGATTTTGTGAAAGTATACATAGTTTCAAAGATTTTCTTCAAAAAAGTGCCTCAGGACTGTGTATTTCACAGTTTCATGACATTTTCATCAATATCTGCTGTTTTCAGCACCTTACTGCCTAAAGATGCAGTTTTCATTTTTTTTATGCCCTCAAAAACGGTTTCAGGCCAAGAGAAGGCCAAAAGTGGATTTTGTGAAAGTATACATAGTTTCAAAGATTTTCTTCAAAAAAGTGCCTCAGGACTGTGTATTTCACAGTTTCATGACATTTTCATCAATATCTGCTGTTTTCAGCACCTTACTGCCTAAAGATGCAGTTTTCATTTTTTTATGCCCTCAAAAGACGTTTCAGGCCAAGAGAAGGCCAAAAGTGGATTTTGTGAAAGTATACATAGTTTCAAAGATTTTCTTCAAAAAGTGCCTCAGGACTGTGTATTTCACAGTTTCATGACATTTCATCAATATCTGCTGTTTTCAGCACCTTACTGCCTAAAGATGCAGTTTTCATTTTTTTATGCCCTCAAAAGACGTTTCAGGCCAAGAGAAGGCCAAAAGTGGATTTTGTGAAAGTATACATAGTTTCAAAGATTTTCTTCAAAAAAAGTGCCTCAGGACTGTGTATTTCACAGTTTCATGACATTTTCATCAATATCTGCTGTTTTCAGCACCTTACTGCCTAAAGATGCAGTTTTCATTTTTTTATGCCCTCAAAAGACGTTTCAGGCCAAGAGAAGGCAAAAATGGATTTTGTGAAAGTATACATAGTTTCAAAGATTTTCTTCAAAAAAGTGCCTCAGGACTGTGTAATTCACAGTTTCATGACATTTTCATCAATATCTGCTGTTTTCAGCACCTTACTGCCTAAAGATGCAGTTTTCATTTTTTTATGCCCTCAAAAGACGTTTCAGGCCAAGAGAAGGCCAAAAGTGGATTTGTGAAAGTATACATAGTTTCAAAGATTTTCTTCAAAAAAGTGCCTCAGGACTGTGTATTTCACAGTTTCATGACATTTTCATCAATATCTGCTGTTTTCAGCACCTTACTGCCTAAAGATGCAGTTTTCATTTTTTTATGCCCTCAAAAGACGTTTCAGGCCAAGAGAAGGCCAAAGTGGATTTTGTGAAAGTATACATAGTTTCAAAGATTTTTCTTCAAAAAAGTTGCCTCAGGACTGTGTATTTCACAGTTTCATGACTTTTTCATCAATATCTGCTGTTTTCAGCACCTTACTGCCTAAAGATGCAGTTTTCATTTTTTTTATGCCCTCAAAAGACGTTTCAGGCCAAGAGAAGGCCAAAGTGGATTTTGTGAAAGTATACATAGTTTCAAAGATTTTCTTCAAAAAAGTGCCTCAGGACTGTGTATTTCACAGTTTCATGACATTTTCATCAATATCTGCTGTTTTCAGCACCTTACTGCCTAAAGATGCAGTTTTCATTTTTTTATTCCCTCAAAAGACGTTTCAGGCCAAGAGAAGGCCAAAAGTGGATTTTGTGAAAGTATACATAGTTTCAAAGATTTTCTTCAAGAAAGTGCCTCAGGACTGTGTATTTCACAGTTTCATGACATTTTCATCAATATCTGCTGTTTTCAGCACCTTACTGCCTAAAGATGCAGTTTTCATTTTTTTATGCCCTCAAAAGACGTTTCAGGCCAAGAGAAGGCCAAAAGTGGATTTTGTGAAAGTATACATAGTTTCAAAGATTTTCTTCAAAAAAGTGCCTCAGGACTGTGTATTTCACAGTTTCATGACATTTTCATCAATATCTGCTGTTTTCAGCACCTTACTGCCTAAAGATGCAGTTTTCATTTTTTTATGCCCTCAAAAGACGTTTCAGGCCAAGAGAAGGCCAAAAGTGGATTTTGTGAAAGTATACATAGTTTCAAAGATTTTCTTCAAAAAAGTGCCTCAGGACTGTGTATTTCACAGTTTCATGACATTTTCATCAATATCTGCTGTTTTCAGCACCTTACTGCCTAAAGATGCAGTTTTCATTTTTTTTATGCCCTCAAAAGACGTTTCAGGCCAAGAGAAGGCCAAAAGTGGATTTTGTGAAAGTATACATAGTTTCAAAGATTTTCTTCAAAAAAGTGCCTCAGGACTGTGTATTTCACAGTTTCATGACATTTTCATCAATATCTGCTGTTTTCAGCACCTTACTGCCTAAAGATGCAGTTTTCATTTTTTTATGCCCTCAAAAGACGTTTCAGGCCAAGAGAAGGCCAAAAGTGGATTTTGTGAAAGTATACATAGTTTCAAAGATTTTCTTCAAAAAAGTGCCTCAGGACTGTGTATTTCACAGTTTCATGACATTTTCATCAATATCTGCTGTTTTCAGCACCTTACTGCCTAAAGATGCAGTTTTCATTTTTTTATGCCCTCAAAAGACGTTTCAGGCCAAGAGAAGGCCAAAAGTGGATTTTGTGAAAGTATACATAGTTTCAAAGATTTTCTTCAAAAAAGTGCCTCAGGACTGTGTATTTCACAGTTTCATGACATTTTCATCAATATCTGCTGTTTTCAGCACCTTACTGCCTAAAGATGCAGTTTTCATTTTTTTATGCCCTCAAAAGACGTTTCAGGCCAAGAGAAGGCCAAAAGTGGATTTTGTGAAAGTATACATAGTTTCAAAGATTTTCTTCAAAAAAGTGCCTCAGGACTGTGTATTTCACAGTTTCATGACATTTTCATCAATATCTGCTGTTTTCAGCACCTTACTGCCTAAAGATGCAGTTTTCATTTTTTTATGCCCTCAAAAGACGTTTCAGGCCAAGAGAAGGCCAAAAGTGGATTTTGTGAAAGTATACATAGTTTCAAAGATTTTCTTCAAAAAAGTGCCTCAGGACTGTGTATTTCACAGTTTCATGACATTTTCATCAATATCTGCTGTTTTCAGCACCTTACTGCCTAAAGATGCAGTTTTCATTTTTTTATTCCCTCAAAAGACGTTTCAGGCCAAGAGAAGGCCAAAAGTGGATTTTGTGAAAGTATACATAGTTTCAAAGATTTTCTTCAAAAAAGTGCCTCAGGACTGTGTATTTCACAGTTTCATGACATTTTCATCAATATCTGCTGTTTTCAGCACCTTACTGCCTAAAGATGCAGTTTTCATTTTTTTATGCCCTCAAAAGACGTTTCAGGCCAAGAGAAGGCCAAAAGTGGATTTTGTGAAAGTATACATAGTTTCAAAGATTTTCTTCAAAAAGTGCCTCAGGACTGTGTATTTCACAGTTTCATGACATTTTCATCAATATCTGCTGTTTTTCAGCACCTTACTGCCTAAAGATGCAGTTTTCATTTTTTTTATGCCCTCAAAAGACGTTTCAGGCCAAGAGAAGGCCAAAAGTGGATTTTGTGAAAGTATACATAGTTTCAAGATTTTCTTCAAAAAAGTGCCTCAGGACTGTGTATTTCACAGTTCATGACATTTCATCAATATGTTGCTGTTTTCAGCACCTTACTGCCTAAAGATGCAGTTTTCATTTTTTTATGCCCTCAAAAGACGTTTTCAGGCCAAGAGAAGGCCAAAAGTGGATTTTGTGAAAGTATACATAGTTTCAAAGATTTTCTTCAAAAAAGTGCCCTCAGGACTGTGTATTTCACAGTTTCATGACATTTTCATCAATATCTGCTGTTTTCAGCACCTTACTGCCTAAAGATGCAGTTTTCATTTTTTTATGCCCTCAAAAGACGTTTCAGGCCAAGAGAAGGCCAAAAGTGGATTTTGTGAAAGTATACATAGTTTCAAAGATTTTCTTCAAAAAAGTGCCTCAGGACTGTGTATTTCACAGTTTCATGACATTTTCATCAATATCTGCTGTTTTCAGCACCTTACTGCCTAAAGATGCAGTTTTCATTTTTTTATGCCCTCAAAAGACGTTTCAGGCCAAGAGAAGGCCAAAGTGGATTTTGTGAAAGTATACATAGTTTCAAAGATTTTCTTCAAAAAAGTGCCTCAGGACTGTGTATTTCACAGTTTCATGACATTTTCATCAATATCTGCTGTTTTCAGCACCTTACTGCCTAAAGATGCAGTTTTCATTTTTTTATGCCCTCAAAAGACGTTTCAGGCCAAGAGAGGCCAAAAGTGGATTTTGTGAAAGTATACATAGTTTCAAAGATTTTCTTCAAAAAGTGCCTCAGGACTGTGTATTTCACAGTTTCATGACATTTTCATCAATATCTGCTGTTTTCAGCACCTTACTGCCTAAAGATGCAGTTTTCATTTTTTTTATGCCCTCAAAAGACGTTTCAGGCCAAGAGAAGGCCAAAAGTGGATTTTGTGAAAGTATACATAGTTTCAAAGATTTTCTTCAAAAAAGTGCCTCAGGACTGTGTATTTCACAGTTTCATGACATTTTCATCAATATCTGCTGTTTTCAGCACCTTACTGCCTAAAGATGCAGTTTTCATTTTTTTTATGCCCTCAAAGACGTTTCAGGCCAAGAGAAGGCCAAAAGTGGATTTTGTGAAAGTATACATAGTTTCAAAGATTTTCTTCAAAAAAGTGCCTCAGGACTGTGTATTTCACAGTTTCATGACATTTTCATCAATATCTGCTGTTTTCAGCACCTTACTGCCTAAAGATGCAGTTTTCATTTTTTTATGCCCTCAAAAGACGTTTCAGGGACAAGAGAAGGCCAAAAGTGGATTTGTGAAAGTATACATAGTTTCAAAGATTTTCTTCAAAAAAGTGCCTCAGGACTGTGTATTTCACAGTTTCATGACATTTTCATCAATATCTGCTGTTTTCAGCACCTTACTGCCTAAAGATGCAGTTTTCATTTTTTTATGCCTCAAAAGACGTTTCAGGCCAAGAGAAGGCCAAAAGTGGATTTTGTGAAAGTATACATAGTTTCAAAGATTTCTTCAAAAAAGTGCCTCAGGACTGTGTATTTCACAGTTTCATGACATTTTCATCAATATCTGCTGTTTTCAGCACCTTACTGCCTAAAGATGCAGTTTTCATTTTTTTATGCCCTCAAAAGACGTTCAGGCCAAGAGAAGGCCAAAAGTGGGATTTGTGAAAGTATACATAGTTTCAAAGATTTTCTTCAAAAAAGTGCCTCAGGACTGTGTATTTCACAGTTCATGACATTTTCATCAATATCTGCTGTTTTCAGCACCTTACTGCCTAAAGATGCAGTTTTCATTTTTTTATGCCCTCAAAAGACGTTTCAGGCCAAGAGAAGGCCAAAGTGGATTTTGTGAAAGTATACATAGTTTCAAAGATTTTCTTCAAAAAAGTGCCTCAGGACTGTGTATTTCACAGTTTCATGACATTTTCATCAATATCTGCTGTTTTCAGCACCTTACTGCCTAAAGATGCAGTTTTCATTTTTTTTATGCCCTCAAAAGACGTTTCAGGCCAAGAGAAGGCCAAAAGTGGATTTTGTGAAAGTATACATAGTTTCAAAGATTTCTTCAAAAAAGTGCCTCAGGACTGTGTATTTCACAGTTCATGACATTTTTCATCAATATCTGCTGTTTTCAGCACCTTACTGCCTAAAGATGCAGTTTTCATTTTTTTATGCCCTCAAAAGACGTTTCAGGCCAAGAGAAGGCCAAAAGTGGATTTTGTGAAAGTATACATAGTTTCAAAGATTTTCTTCAAAAAAGTGCCTCAGGACTGTGTATTTCACAGTTTCATGACATTTTCATCAATATCTGCTGTTTTCAGCACCTTACTGCCTAAAGATGCAGTTTTCATTTTTTTATGCCCTCAAAAGACGTTTCAGGCCAAGAGAAGGCCAAAAGTGGATTTTGTGAAAGTATACATAGTTTCAAAGATTTTCTTCAAAAAAAGTGCCTCAGGACTGTGTATTTCACAGTTTCATGACATTTCCATCAATATCTGCTGTTTCAGCACCTTACTGCCTAAAGATGCAGTTTTCATTTTTTTATGCCCTCAAAAGACGTTTCAGGCCAAGAGAAGGCCAAAAGTGGATTTTGTGAAAGTATACATAGTTTCAAAGATTTTCTTCAAAAAAGTGCCTCAGGACTGTGTATTTCACAGTTTCATGACATTTTCATCAATATCTGCTGTTTTTCAGCACCTTACTGCCTAAAGATGCAGTTTTCATTTTTTTATGCCCTCAAAAGACGTTTCAGGCCAAGAGAAGGCCAAAGTGGATTTGTGAAAGTATACAATAGTTTCAAAGATTTTCTTCAAAAAAGTGCCTCAGGACTGTGTATTTCACAGTTTCATGACATTTTCATCAATATCTGCTGTTTCAGCACCTTACTGCTAAAGATGCAGTTTTCATTTTTTTATGCCCTCAAAAAGACGTTTCAGGCCAAGAGAAGGCCAAAAAGTGGATTTTGTGAAAGTATACATAGTTTCAAAGATTTTCTTCAAAAAAGTGCCTCAGGACTGTGTATTTCACAGTTTCATGACATTTTCATCAATATCTGCTGTTTTCAGCACCTTACTGCCTAAAGATGCAGTTTTCATTTTTTTATGCCCTCAAAAGACGTTTCAGGCAAGAGGAGGCCAAAAGTGGATTTTGTGAAAAGTATACATAGTTTCAAAGATTTTCTTCAAAAAAGTGCCTCAGGACTGTGTATTTCACAGTTTTCATGGACATTTTCATCAATATCTGCTGTTTCAGCACCTTACTGCCTAAAGATGCAGTTTTCATTTTTTTATGCCCTCAAAAGACGTTTCAGGCCAAGAGAAGGCCAAATGTGGATTTTGTGAAAGTATACATAGTTTCAAAGATTTTCTTCAAAAAAGTGCCTCAGGACTGTGTATTTCACAGTTTCATGACATTTTCATCAATATCTGCTGTTATCAGCACCTTACTGCCTTAAAGATGCAGTTTTCATTTTTTTATGCCCTCAAAAGACGTTCAGGCCAAGAGAAGGCCAAAAGTGGATTTTGTGAAAGTATACATAGTTTCAAAGATTTTCTTCAAAAAAGTGCCTCAGGACTGTGTATTTCACAGTTTCATGACATTTTTCATCAATATCTGCTGTTTTCAGCACCTTACTGCCTAAAGATGCAGTTTTCATTTTTTTATGCCCTCAAAAGACGTTTCAGGCCAAGAGAAGGCCAAAAGTGGATTTTGTGAAAGTATACATAGTTTCAAAGATTTTCTTCAAAAAAGTGGCCTCAGGGACTGTGTATATTCACAGTTTCATGACATTTTCATCAATATCTGCTGTTTTCAGCACCTTACTGCCTAAAGATGCAGTTTTCATTTTTTATGCCCTCAAAAGACGTTTCAGGCCAAGAGAAGGCCAAAAGTGGATTTTGTGAAAGTATACATAGTTTCAAAGATTTTCTTCAAAAAAGTGCCTCAGGACTGTGTATTTCACAGTTTCATGACATTTTCATCAATATCTGCTGTTTTCAGCACCTTACTGCCTAAAGATGCAGTTTTCATTTTTTTATGCCCTCAAAAGACGTTTCAGGCCAAGAGAAGGCCAAAAGTGGATTTTGTGAAAGTATACATAGTTTCAAAGATTTTCTTCAAAAAAGTGCCTCAGGACTGTGTATTTCACAGTTTCATGACATTTTCATCAATATCTGCTGTTTTCAGCACCTTACTGCCTAAAGATGCAGTTTTCATTTTTTTATGCCATCAAAAGACGTTTCAGGCCAAGGAGAAGGCCAAAAGTGGATTTTGTGAAAGTATACATAGTTTCAAAGATTTTCTTCAAAAAAGTGCCTCAGGACTGTGTATTTCACAGTTTCATGACATTTTCATCAATATCTGCTGTTTTCAGCACCTTACTGCCTAAAGATGCAGTTTTCATTTTTTTATGCCCTCAAAAGACGTTTCAGGCCAAGAGAAGGCCAAAAGTGGATTTTGTGAAAGTATACATAGTTTCAAAGATTTTCTTCAAAAAAGTGCCTCAGGACTGTGTATTTCACAGTTTCATGACATTTTCATCAATATCTGCTGTTTTCAGCACCTTACTGCCTAAAGATGCAGTTTTCATTTTTTTATGCCCTCAAAAGACGTTTCAGGCCAAGAGAAGGCCAAAAGTGGATTTTGTGAAAGTATACATAGTTTCAAAGATTTTCTTCAAAAAAGTGCCTCAGGACTGTGTATTTCACAGTTTCATGACATTTTCATCAATATCTGCTGTTTTCAGGACCTTACTGCCTAAAGATGCAGTTTTCATTTTTTTATGCCCTCAAAAGACGTTTCAGGCCAAGAGAAGGCCAAAAGTGGATTTTGTGAAAGTATACATAGTTTCAAAGATTTTCTTCAAAAAAGTGCCTCAGGACTGTGTATTTCACAGTTTCATGACATTTTCATCAATATCTGCTGTTTTCAGCACCTTACTGCCTAAAGATGCAGTTTTCATTTTTTTATGCCCTCAAAAGACGTTTCAGGCCAAGAGAAGGCCAAAAGTGGATTTTGTGAAAGTATACATAGTTTCAAAGATTTTCTTCAAAAAAGTGCCTCAGGACTGTGTATTTCACAGTTTCATGACATTTTCATCAATATCTGCTGTTTTCAGCACCTTACTGCCTAAAGATGCAGTTTTCATTTTTTTATGCCCTCAAAAGACGTTTCAGGCCAAGAGAAGGCCAAAAGTGGATTTTGTGAAAGTATACATAGTTTCAAAGATTTTCTTCAAAAAAGTGCCTCAGGACTGTGTATTTCACAGTTTCATGACATTTTCATCAATATCTGCTGTTTTCAGCACCTTACTGCCTAAAGATGCAGTTTTCATTTTTTTATGCCCTCAAAAGACGTTTCAGGCCAAGAGAAGGCCAAAAGTGGATTTTGTGAAAGTATACATAGTTTCAAAGATTTTCTTCAAAAAAGTGCCTCAGGACTGTGTATTTCACAGTTTCATGACATTTTCATCAATATCTGCTGTTTTCAGCACCTTACTGCCTAAAGATGCAGTTTTCATTTTTTTATGCCCTCAAAAGACGTTTCAGGCCAAGAGAAGGCCAAAAGTGGATTTTGTGAAAGTATACATAGTTTCAAAGATTTTCTTCAAAAAAGTGCCTCAGGACTGTGTATTTCACAGTTTCATGACATTTTCATCAATATCTGCTGTTTTCAGCACCTTACTGCCTAAAGATGCAGTTTTCATTTTTTTATGCCCTCAAAAGACGTTTCAGGCCAAGAGAAGGCCAAAAGTGGATTTTGTGAAAGTATACATAGTTTCAAAGATTTTCTTCAAAAAAGTGCCTCAGGACTGTGTATTTCACAGTTTCATGACATTTTCATCAATATCTGCTGTTTTCAGCACCTTACTGCCTAAAGATGCAGTTTTCATTTTTTTATGCCCTCAAAAGACGTTTCAGGCCAAGAGAAGGCCAAAAGTGGATTTTGTGAAAGTATACATAGTTTCAAAGATTTTCTTCAAAAAAGTGCCTCAGGACTGTGTATTTCACAGTTTCATGACATTTTCATCAATATCTGCTGTTTTCAGCACCTTACTGCCTAAAGATGCAGTTTTCATTTTTTTATGCCCTCAAAAGACGTTTCAGGCCAAGAGAAGGCCAAAAGTGGATTTTGTGAAAGTATACATAGTTTCAAAGATTTTCTTCAAAAAAGTGCCTCAGGACTGTGTATTTCACAGTTTCATGACATTTTCATCAATATCTGCTGTTTTCAGCACCTTACTGCCTAAAGATGCAGTTTTCATTTTTTTATGCCCTCAAAAGACGTTTCAGGCCAAGAGAAGGCCAAAAGTGGATTTTGTAAAAGTATACATAGTTTCAAAGATTTTCTTCAAAAAAGTGCCTCAGGACTGTGTATTTCACAGTTTCATGACATTTTCATCAATATCTGCTGTTTTCAGCACCTTACTGCCTAAAGATGCAGTTTTCATTTTTTTATGCCCTCAAAAGACGTTTCAGGCCAAGAGAAGGCCAAAAGTGGATTTTGTGAAAGTATACATAGTTTCAAAGATTTTCTTCAAAAAAGTGCCTCAGGACTGTGTATTTCACAGTTTCATGACATTTTCATCAATATCTGCTGTTTTCAGCACCTTACTGCCTAAAGATGCAGTTTTCATTTTTTTATGCCCTCAAAAGACGTTTCAGGCCAAGAGAAGGCCAAAAGTGGATTTTGTGAAAGTATACATAGTTTCAAAGATTTTCTTCAAAAAAGTGCCTCAGGACTGTGTATTTCACAGTTTCATGACATTTTCATCAATATCTGCTGTTTTCAGCACCTTACTGCCTAAAGATGCAGTTTTCATTTTTTTATGCCCTCAAAAGACGTTTCAGGCCAAGAGAAGGCCAAAAGTGGATTTTGTGAAAGTATACATAGTTTCAAAGATTTTCTTCAAAAAAGTGCCTCAGGACTGTGTATTTCACAGTTTCATGACATTTTCATCAATATCTGCTGTTTTCAGCACCTTACTGCCTAAAGATGCAGTTTTCATTTTTTTATGCCCTCAAAAGACGTTTCAGGCCAAGAGAAGGCCAAAAGTGGATTTTGTGAAAGTATACATAGTTTCAAAGATTTTCTTCAAAAAAGTGCCTCAGGACTGTGTATTTCACAGTTTCATGACATTTTCATCAATATCTGCTGTTTTCAGCACCTTACTGCCTAAAGATGCAGTTTTCATTTTTTTATGCCCTCAAAAGACGTTTCAGGCCAAGAGAAGGCCAAAAGTGGATTTTGTGAAAGTATACATAGTTTCAAAGATTTTCTTCAAAAAAGTGCCTCAGGACTGTGTATTTCACAGTTTCATGACATTTTCATCAATATCTGCTGTTTTCAGCACCTTACTGCCTAAAGATGCAGTTTTCATTTTTTTATGCCCTCAAAAGACGTTTCAGGCCAAGAGAAGGCCAAAAGTGGATTTTGTGAAAGTATACATAGTTTCAAAGATTTTCTTCAAAAAAGTGCCTCAGGACTGTGTATTTCACAGTTTCATGACATTTTCATCAATATCTGCTGTTTTCAGCACCTTACTGCCTAAAGATGCAGTTTTCATTTTTTTATGCCCTCAAAAGACGTTTCAGGCCAAGAGAAGGCCAAAAGTGGATTTTGTGAAAGTATACATAGTTTCAAAGATTTTCTTCAAAAAAGTGCCTCAGGACTGTGTATTTCACAGTTTCATGACATTTTCATCAATATCTGCTGTTTTCAGCACCTTACTGCCTAAAGATGCAGTTTTCATTTTTTTATGCCCTCAAAAGACGTTTCAGGCCAAGAGAAGGCCAAAAGTGGATTTTGTGAAAGTATACATAGTTTCAAAGATTTTCTTCAAAAAAGTGCCTCAGGACTGTGTATTTCACAGTTTCATGACATTTTCATCAATATCTGCTGTTTTCAGCACCTTACTGCCTAAAGATGCAGTTTTCATTTTTTTATGCCATCAAAAGACGTTTCAGGCCAAGAGAAGGCCAAAAGTGGATTTTGTGAAAGTATACATAGTTTCAAAGATTTTCTTCAAAAAAGTGCCTCAGGACTGTGTATTTCACAGTTTCATGACATTTTCATCAATATCTGCTGTTTTCAGCACCTTACTGCCTAAAGATGCAGTTTTCATTTTTTTATGCCCTCAAAAGACGTTTCAGGCCAAGAGAAGGCCAAAAGTGGATTTTGTGAAAGTATACATAGTTTCAAAGATTTTCTTAAAAAAAGTGCCTCAGGACTGTGTATTTCACAGTTTCATGACATTTTCATCAATATCTGCTGTTTTCAGCACCTTACTGCCTAAAGATGCAGTTTTCATTTTTGTATGCCCTCAAAAGACGTTTCAGGCCAAGAGAAGGCCAAAAGTGGATTTTGTGAAAGTATACATAGTTTCAAAGATTTTCTTCAAAAAAGTGCCTCAGGACTGTGTATTTCACAGTTTCATGACATTTTCATCAATATCTGCTGTTTTCAGCACCTTACTGCCTAAAGATGCAGTTTTCATTTTTTTATGCCCTCAAAAGACGTTTCAGGCCAAGAGAAGGCCAAAAGTGGATTTTGTGAAAGTATACATAGTTTCAAAGATTTTCTTCAAAAAAGTGCCTCAGGACTGTGTATTTCACAGTTTCATGACATTTTCATCAATATCTGCTGTTTTCAGCACCTTACTGCCTAAAGATGCAGTTTTCATTTTTTTATGCCCTCAAAAGACGTTTCAGGCCAAGAGAAGGCCAAAAGTGGATTTTGTGAAAGTATACATAGTTTCAAAGATTTTCTTCAAAAAAGTGCCTCAGGACTGTGTATTTCACAGTTTCATGACATTTTCATCAATATCTGCTGTTTTCAGCACCTTACTGCCTAAAGATGCAGTTTTCATTTTTTTATGCCCTCAAAAGACGTTTCAGGCCAAGAGAAGGCCAAAAGTGGATTTTGTGAAAGTATACATAGTTTCAAAGATTTTCTTCAAAAAAGTGCCTCAGGACTGTGTATTTCACAGTTTCATGACATTTTCATCAATATCTGCTGTTTTCAGCACCTTACTGCCTAAAGATGCAGTTTTCATTTTTTTATGCCCTCAAAAGACGTTTCAGGCCAAGAGAAGGCCAAAAGTGGATTTTGTGAAAGTATACATAGTTTCAAAGATTTTCTTCAAAAAAGTGCCTCAGGACTGTGTATTTCACAGTTTCATGACATTTTCATCAATATCTGCTGTTTTCAGCACCTTACTGCCTAAAGATGCAGTTTTCATTTTTTTATGCCCTCAAAAGACGTTTCAGGCTAAGAGAAGGCCAAAAGTGGATTTTGTGAAAGTATACATAGTTTCAAAGATTTTCTTCAAAAAAGTGCCTCAGGACTGTGTATTTCACAGTTTCATGACATTTTCATCAATATCTGCTGTTTTCAGCACCTTACTGCCTAAAGATGCAGTTTTCATTTTTTATGCCCTCAAAAGACGTTTCAGGCTAAGAGAAGGCCAAAAGTGGATTTTGTGAAAGTATACATAGTTTCAAAGATTTTCTTCAAAAAAGTGCCTCAGGACTGTGTATTTCACAGTTTCATGACATTTTCATCAATATCTGCTGTTTTCAGCACCTTACTGCCTAAAGATGCAGTTTTCATTTTTTTTGCCCTCAAAAGACGTTTCAGGCCAAGAGAAGGCCAAAAGTGGATTTTGTGAAAGTATACATAGTTTCAAAGATTTTCTTCAAAAAAGTGCCTCAGGACTGTGTATTTCAGTTTCATGACATTTTCATCAATATCTGCTGTTTTCAGCACCTTACTGTCTAAAGATGCAGTTTTCATTTTTTTTATGCCCTCAAAAGACGTTTCAGGCTAAGAGAAGGCCAAAAGTGGATTTTGTGAAAGTATACATAGTTTCAAAGATTTTCTTCAAAAAAGTGCCTCAGGACTGTGTATTTCACAGTTTCATGACATTTTCATCAATATCTGCTGTTTTCAGCACCTTACTGCCTAAAGATGCAGTTTTCATTTTTTTATGCCCTCAAAAGACGTTTCAGGCCAAGAGAAGGCCAAAAGTGGATTTTGTGAAAGTATACATAGTTTCAAAGATTTTCTTCAAAAAAGTGCCTCAGGACTGTGTATTTCACAGTTTCATGACATTTTCATCAATATCTGCTGTTTTCAGCACCTTACTGCCTAAAGATGCAGTTTTCATTTTTTTATGCCCTCAAAAGACGTTTCAGGCCAAGAGAAGGCCAAAAGTGGATTTTGTGAAAGTATACATAGTTTCAAAGATTTTCTTCAAAAAAGTGCCTCAGGACTGTGTATTTCACAGTTTCATGACATTTTCATCAATATCTGCTGTTTTCAGCACCTTACTGCCTAAAGATGCAGTTTTCATTTTTTTATGCCCTCAAAAGACGTTTCAGGCCAAGAGAAGGCCAAAAGTGGATTTTGTGAAAGTATACATAGTTTCAAAGATTTTCTTCAAAAAAGTGCCTCAGGACTGTGTATTTCACAGTTTCATGACATTTTCATCAATATCTGCTGTTTTCAGCACCTTACTGCCTAAAGATGCAGTTTTCATTTTTTTATGCCCTCAAAAGACGTTTCAGGCTAAGAGAAGGCCAAAAGTGGATTTTGTGAAAGTATACATAGTTTCAAAGATTTTCTTCAAAAAAGTGCCTCAGGACTGTGTATTTCACAGTTTCATGACATTTTCATCAATATCTGCTGTTTTCAGCACCTTACTGCCTAAAGATGCAGTTTTCATTTTTTATGCCCTCAAAAGACGTTTCAGGCTAAGAGAAGGCCAAAAGTGGATTTTGTGAAAGTATACATAGTTTCAAAGATTTTCTTCAAAAAAGTGCCTCAGGACTGTGTATTTCACAGTTTCATGACATTTTCATCAATATCTGCTGTTTTCAGCACCTTACTGCCTAAAGATGCAGTTTTCATTTTTTTTGCCCTCAAAAGACGTTTCAGGCCAAGAGAAGGCCAAAAGTGGATTTTGTGAAAGTATACATAGTTTCAAAGATTTTCTTCAAAAAAGTGCCTCAGGACTGTGTATTTCAGTTTCATGACATTTTCATCAATATCTGCTGTTTTCAGCACCTTACTGCCTAAAGATGCAGTTTTCATTTTTTATGCCCTCAAAAGACGTTTCAGGCTAAGAGAAGGCCAAAAGTGGATTTTGTGAAAGTATACATAGTTTCAAAGATTTTCTTCAAAAAAGTGCCTCAGGACTGTGTATTTCACAGTTTCATGACATTTTCATCAATATCTGCTGTTTTCAGCACCTTACTGCCTAAAGATGCAGTTTTCATTTTTTATGCCCTCAAAAGACGTTTCAGGCTAAGAGAAGGCCAAAAGTGGATTTTGTGAAAGTATACATAGTTTCAAAGATTTTCTTCAAAAAAGTGCCTCAGGACTGTGTATTTCACAGTTTCATGACATTTTCATCAATATCTGCTGTTTTCAGCACCTTACTGCCTAAAGATGCAGTTTTCATTTTGTATGCCCTCAAAAGACGTTTCAGGCTAAGAGAAGGCCAAAAGTGGATTTTGTGAAAGTATACATAGTTTCAAAGATTTTCTTCAAAAAAGTGCCTCAGGACTGTGTATTTCACAGTTTCATGACATTTTCATCAATATCTGCTGTTTTCAGCACCTTACTGCCTAAAGATGCAGTTTTCATTTTTTTTGCCCTCAAAAGACGTTTCAGGCCAAGAGAAGGCCAAAAGTGGATTTTGTGAAAGTATACATAGTTTCAAAGATTTTCTTCAAAAAAGTGCCTCAGGACTGTGTATTTCACAGTTTCATGACATTTTCATCAATATCTGCTGTTTTCAGCACCTTACTGCCTAAAGATGCAGTTTTCATTTTTTATGCCCTCAAAAGACGTTTCAGGCTAAAAGAAGGCCAAAAGTGGATTTTGTGAAAGTATACATAGTTTCAAAGATTTTCTTCAAAAAAGTGCCTCAGGACTGTGTATTTCACAGTTTCATGACATTTTCATCAATATCTGCTGTTTTCAGCACCTTACTGCCTAAAGATGCAGTTTTCATTTTTTATGCCCTCAAAAGACGTTTCAGGCTAAGAGAAGGCCAAAAGTGGATTTTGTGAAAGTATACATAGTTTCAAAGATTTTCTTCAAAAAAGTGCCTCAGGACTGTGTATTTCACAGTTTCATGACATTTTCATCAATATCTGCTGTTTTCAGCACCTTACTGCCTAAAGATGCAGTTTTCATTTTTTATGCCCTCAAAAGACGTTTCAGGCTAAGAGAAGGCCAAAAGTGGATTTTGTGAAAGTATACATAGTTTCAAAGATTTTCTTCAAAAAAGTGCCTCAGGACTGTGTATTTCACAGTTTCATGACATTTTCATCAATATCTGCTGTTTTCAGCACCTTTCTGCCTAAAGATGCAGTTTTCATTTTTTATGCCCTCAAAAGACGTTTCAGGCTAAGAGAAGGCCAAAAGTGGATTTTGTGAAAGTATACATAGTTTCAAAGATTTTCTTCAAAAAAGTGCCTCAGGACTGTGTATTTCACAGTTTCATGACATTTTCATCAATATCTGCTGTTTTCAGCACCTTACTGCCTAAAGATGCAGTTTTCATTTTTTATGCCCTCAAAAGACGTTTCAGGCTAAGAGAAGGCCAATAGTGGATTTTGTGAAAGTATACATAGTTTCAAAGATTTTCTTCAAAAAAGTGCCTCAGGACTGTGTATTTCACAGTTTCATGACATTTTCATCAATATCTGCTGTTTTCAGCACCTTACTGCCTAAAGATGCAGTTTTCATTTTTTATGCCCTCAAAAGACGTTTCAGGCTAAGAGAAGGCCAAAAGTGGATTTTGTGAAAGTATACATAGTTTCAAAGATTTTCTTCAAAAAAGTGCCTCAGGACTGTGTATTTCACAGTTTCATGACATTTTCATCAATATCTGCTGTTTTCAGCACCTTACTGCCTAAAGATGCAGTTTTCATTTTTTATGCCCTCAAAAGACGTTTCAGGCTAAGAGAAGGCCAAAAGTGGATTTTGTGAAAGTATACATAGTTTCAAAGATTTTCTTCAAAAAAGTGCCTCAGGACTGTGTATTTCACAGTTTCATGACATTTTCATCAATATCTGCTGTTTTCAGCACCTTACTGCCTAAAGATGCAGTTTTCATTTTTTATGCCCTCAAAAGACGTTTCAGGCTAAGAGAAGGCCAAAAGTGGATTTTGTGAAAGTATACATAGTTTCAAAGATTTTCTTCAAAAAAGTGCCTCAGGACTGTGTATTTCACAGTTTCATGACATTTTCATCAATATCTGCTGTTTTCAGCACCTTACTGCCTAAAGATGCAGTTTTCATTTTTTATGCCCTCAAAAGACGTTTCAGGCTAAGAGAAGGACAAAAGTGGATTTTGTGAAAGTATACATAGTTTCAAAGATTTTCTTCAAAAAAGTGCCTCAGGACTGTGTATTTCACAGTTTCATGACATTTTCATCAATAACTCAATCTCCATGCCGTTCAAATCTTTATTTGATTCCTCTATGTCTTTTAAACTTTTAACAATGTGCCAGTAAATGATAATTATAATCAACACGTAGACTAATTGGGGGGTTCCAAAACACTGTTACTGAACACACGTTCCTATCTTACGTTTGTTTTAAGACGTCCCAGGGAAAGGTCCACACCCTTCCTCCTCACAGACCACCGATGCAGAACGTTTAAGGAGGTTTTTCTGCTTACCTTTAAGTTGAGCTCAAGTCTGTGAGAGAAGAAAGGTCACTCTGCTCGGGCCCGGTCCCCGTGGAGTCCTCCTGGCTCAGGCTCGTCAAATGTGGTTTATTTTCAATGTCGATGATCAGCTTTTTTGACTTTATGACTTATATTAAAACTCAATACCTAACGGCTGACTTAATAACTGGTTGCTATCTGACTTGTGGTGAGATACCACAGAAACTCACTAACAGGAACTCAGTAACGAACGCCCACAGAACACAAGGCGATTGGATTTTCTTCAGTTCACGCAGGTTTATTTGCATCACACAGAGTATAAGTAAACCGAGCTGTCCGGAATCAACTAAAACAAGGAAATGTACATTACTTTATACCCTCGCTCCCCCTCTTCACACACATCTGCTCTCAACTTTCCCCCCGATAGTCATCTTCTTCATCCTACATCCAGTTAAGATTCATGGTGTACTTTCGACCCATTACACAGGGGAGCTTTGGATTTTTTGGAGATATGAGAGGTACCAGTTATCTGTTCATTGCACTTCATTCCGACGTACACCTGGCAGTGCACCAAAGGGCCACCACTCTTTCTCCGCTAAAAGCTTGTAATGGAGAGAGTTTAACAGCTGACATCTTTACGTTGACAATTTTGAAAGCGTGCGTTATTTGGATTCAGCTGACTTGGTTCCAGGCTTCGTACTATACAACCTGTTTTTATCACTGTGAATCTGCTAACCTCCTGACCTGAACTAGACATTTAAATCTGTGTGCAAGAGTTTGTAAGAGTTTACCCGGTCATGCTGACCTCACAGCGTACACACAGAGAAGACATCCTGTCTCTTTGCGACACTGCATGTGAGATACTGCTACAGGCCTCAACGTGAACTTACATGATTTTATGAGCGTGAAGTACATATGAAATGTGACCATACACAGCTTTATAAATGTGAGAGTGTGAAGATACATGACTTAATTCCAAACAATGAATATGATTGTACACGCATACATTTTTCTCCCACAGAGGCCTGATCCCGGTCTCTAAATCAGAGAGATCCACGTCTGATTATTACAGAAGCCCCGAAGACAAGTGACAACAAATTGTCCAAATAGTTTTCTCCTTTAATTATGATTTAAGAACACGTAAAAAGTTTTTTCATCTGTGAAAACAGGTGTCCGTCAGCCTCTCAACAACAAACCCTTAGAAAAATGACCCTGTCAAAATAGATTTGGTTTATCCTGATCATCATCCTCTATATGACCTTCATCAGTAAACAAGACCATCAGAGAGAAGATTGTCTACATTACATTACATTACATTAGTCATTTAGCAGACGCTTTTATCCAAAGCGACTTACAATAAGTGTATTCAACATCGGTATTCAAGAGAACTACGAGTCACCAGAAGTCATAAGTGCATCTCCTTTGCTAAACAAGCATCTAAGAGCATAAACCAGAGCAAACGTACAGTGCAGAAAGAAACACATACAATAAGTGCAACGAGCTAACACGAATACAATAAGTGCTAAGTGGAAGGCTCAGGGTAGCACTTCTTGAAGAGGTGAGCTTTCAGCCTGCTCCGAAAGATGGGCAGCGACTCTGCTGTCCTGACGTCAGTGTGGAGTTCATTCCACCATTGTGGGGCCAGGACAGAAAACAGCCGTGACTGGGTCGATCGGCCGCAGGGACCTCTGAGCGACGGGGCAACCAATCGCCCCAAAGCAGCCGAGTGAAGTGGTCGGGCGGGGGTGTAGGGCTTGACCATGGCCTGGAGATAGGAAGGATTATTCTATATAGTTAGATTCTCTCTGACAGGTGGGCTCATCTCAGGTCGCTAGCTGCTCTGCTGCGTCCCGCCTCAACTCCACCCACAATCCACCTCTTTGCCCATTTTTAGACCACGTCCACACTAAAACGCTCCCGAGGACGGATACGTTTGAAAACTCCAGAGTTGCGTCTTCATGTGGACGGTCGAAAACGGATACGTTTAGAAACGATCACGCTCACACCTGCGTTCCCTACTTGATTGGTTCCTAGCAGTCATGACGTGTCCTTCCCTGATTCGTCACCCCCCTGTCACATGACCGTTACCCAGAAATCATAAACAGCATTGATTACCGATCGACTACCAGGTTAATTTAACATGGACAACTGATTACAGGTGTTACTGACCGTGTTGTCTTTACTAGCAGCTGTTGTCCAGTTAAAGTCTGCATTATTACGGAGGAAGCAGCTGTTATTGGAGCGATTAGCGAGCGGCGTGTCCAGCAGCGTTATCAGCCCTACGGAGCGGACGTCTGAAGTCACGTTAGCGGCTTTAGCGAGGGTGATGGACACAAAAAGGACTTTCCTTTCCTTATTAATGCTTATTTTGTTCTGCACAACTATTGTGAAGTCTGCAGATAAAATGTTAAAGAACAAAAGCAGTAAATGCTCTTCAGTAGGACAGATAAGACACCAGCAGAGCTACGAGTGAGAACAGACAACAACGAAACCGAGAGGGAACGAGTGAGAGACGTGTGTTGACCACATTTATGGAGCCATAATCTAGTAAACCTTTATGTGTAAGTGTTGATTTTAAAGTAAATTTGATGTGAGAGAGAGAGAGAGACCTGCAGCGCTGTAACTAAGTCTGAAAAATAAAACTTTTAAAACTTTCCACTAAATGTGTCTGTTTGAGTTTATAGAGGAAGATTTTAGAGAAGATCTTAGTATCAAACCCGACCTTTTCATTATTAAAGACTACTTAGCAACTAAGCAACCAATCTACTTCCTGTTTATATCGGCACCCGCCTGCATGCCCAGTGTACGTGAATAGTCACCTGATATTCGTTTTCAGGCGTTTTAGTCTGGACGGAGATCATTGAGAAAACGATGCTGAAACGCCGTGTGGACGGAGATCGTTTTCCTTTTAAGTAGTGTGGACATGGCCTTAGAGTTGGTCTGCGTCGTCACTGCCTAGATGGCGACAGCCCACAGCCTCTGGTTGACATCACGGAGACTCTGTCCATGTTTTATGACCACGCTGCTGGAGAACCAGGCCGTATTGTCAGAGCCTTCTGCAGTAAAATGAGGTTTCCTAAAGGGACTCTGGTGCTCGGAAACACTACTTTTGTACACTTTTTGTACAGCTCAAAATGAAGGTTCTTTGTAGTAGCTTTAAAGAACTGAGAGATTATCCTGGCACAACCTTTTCTTTCACCTGTTCTTAAGCCACAAACGCAGGTGAGAAAACAAATTAGCTCAGAAAATGAAAAATGAATCACCCATATTTTCTTTATCACTTACCTCTCAGGGCTTCCGTAGATTATTGACCAATCAGAAACAAGTCAGGTTTTGTTCTTCTGCATTTCTGTACAAAAGAACATTCAGTATGTAGAAGAAGAAGAAACACAATCACAAATGGTTCATTTGACTTTATACATCAAACCACAAAGACACATATTCCCCTCCTACATTACAACCTTCTGTTTAGATCTGTGCTGTCAAAATGGAAACTTCTTCCAAAAATAATGTCCGCTTTGAGCTCTCTATAACAAATGATAGAAACAGTGTTGTTTTAAATGGACTTTCGAGATATAAATCCAAGTCTACTATCGAGTCCTGTACAGAAATATTAAATCAGAATACAAATCTTTAGTGATGGAAAGTTTGAATATAAAAATATTTCTACACGGACATACAAGCTACAATTGACCAGCAATTGCAGAAAATATACATAAGAGCAATAAAAAACTACTTTTACAATAGTTCATTTGACTTATTAAATCAACGTTTTAGCATGACGTTTTTATCTGGGTCATTTTGATGAAAGCTGACTAATCCCTGGATGATCGCTGAAAGCTTTCAGTAGCAACATACTGTATGTAGTATGTTCAATTCCTTTTGAAGGGACCCGGGACAACAGCAATTAAGGCAAACGTTGGTTACATAACATGCAATATTAAACCTCTGCTTTAAGGATAGCATACATATCCAAGAAACCTTTCCCCTCCATTATAATACTTCACATACTCAACATCCTGCAAACCAGCCTCTATACACGATCTGATACCACCTAACCTACTTCACATTCTTTTTGACCCAAACTGAGCCGCAGTCTTGATCCTACCCCTTGCGGTTCCTCATAAGGTAAATCACCTTATTTGTCTTGCATCATATTTGACGTTTTATCTCTGCATCAACATGCCAATATACAGCTTGGTTTCTGTTTCCATTCGGACGTCCTCAAAACTATCTACAAAATCTACAAGCACCACCATAATACCACAAAGCATAAGTATTGTTTAGGATCAAGCGCAGCACGCTGTGATAATCTATTCAGCTTGAAGGCAGTTTCCATTGTGCATGATGGCAGGGATACAGAGGTTGAGGTTAGGGACTCTCCTGTAGACAAAGTGGAAGATCTGTGCCCGGGGCCGGCCGTGGAGCTCGGCTTTGATCCGTTGAGGGTGTGTGTCCGGGGCCAGCTGCTGGCTAGTGTCCTTGGTGGCCAGAAACAGTGCGAAGGTGTCAGGGTCCGGGATCTTGAACTTGTAAGCGCAGAGTGAGCACACCTCCTCTGTGGTTGTGTACGGGTGGACGATCAGGGTTTTGGCCGTGCAGCCTGTGTCCACTTCCTGCAGGGCTACACGGAGATAGTTCTACAGAGAGGAACAAAAGGTCCTGTGTTAACATTTGGCACAGATGGAAATCTCCACAATGAATGAAGGTCAAGAGCGCAGGCAGAAAAAAGACATGCAGTGATAGCCATATAAAAAAAACAACACATGCAGTTTATTAATGTTCCACCAGAGGGTGCTCTCTAACACAAAATAAAACTGAACCGTGGCTCCAGGTGCTCATGCTGTGATATTAGTAGAAACTGTAGATTTATTCCTGTTCACGGACGAGGGCCGAAACACAGCACCGTTCATGCTGATCGGGACATTTTTTTGGGGGGGGGTTTGAATCGGTACAACTTAGACTCACTGCCTGGATGTTCAAGTCAGGTTCAGGTCAGGCGCGATACCTGAAAGTCGTCCACAGACGGCGCTGAACGTTGGCTGGTTCGCCGTCTGTGCCACTGGTGCAGAGTGTTCCTGGCCTCAGAGCTCAGCACCCGCGCTGCCTGCTCCTCCTGGAAGTTCTTGATGAGGGCCATGGCGCCGTACGCGCTGGTCAGGTAGTAGCCCCCTGGGGGGTGGGGGGGAAGGGTTAGGGTTAGAAATGTTTTGAGGATGGATGGAGAAAACAAAACAAAACTGAGCTAGCTATGTAGAAATGAAACCAGCGGGCATTACATGGGCAAGAGATGAACACTTCCTCCTTTGGAATAGAAATGAATCACAACATAATGGACTGAAGCTCTAGGGCTGTAGAAGTTCTACAATGAGCGTACTCTACGTGCCAGACAGGTTGACGCTGATAGGAACATATTTCATTCTGGGAGGGGTCAGCCTCCTTTTTCCTCTGAACTTGCTCCAGCCCATTCAAATCAAACGCAGACTGGAATTTCCTGCCAATGTCAGAAGGACTTTCCTTCCTACGTCTTAAGTTTCTCAAGCTGACCCACAGAAGCTTCCTGGTGACCTCCACTCAGCTGAGAAGGCCCCGGTACAAGACCTGTGTTAAGTTAACTGCTACAAATGTAAGAATCACAAAACTTCCAAAAACACTTCAAAATGACTTCATCTACCACAAGAAAAGTCAACATCAGCATTTCTTTAAGCAGCATGTGATAATAGAACTGTCTTAGGAGTCAGAGGATGTTGCTGGTGCTCATCATGATACTGCAGTAGAAACACTCATGCCTTGTCTTCACTACACTGCAGTGATCGATTAGGGACATTCCAAAGAGCTTTAGGCTGAATCCTTCTAAAAGTCTGTGATACTCTCACAGTAGTTCATCCTCAAAGTGAGGCTGTTTAACTTTTAAAAGAAGATATAACATTCTTCCTCTTAAGAATGAAAAAGTGAATTCATAAGCAAGAAAACGCACCCATGCTACATTCCACACACTACAGCCTCACTGGGTCTGGTATGACCCCATGCTTATAGTGGCTAATGTTAGCTAGCTTCCAATAAACATTACTGAGTTGACTTCATGACTCCTCACATAGTGGAAACATGATTGTGTAAGAGCTATGTGTAACCTTAGCAAAAGGTTACACAGTTAAACTCGAGCCACAAAGCTAACACAGCACCAGTGTACAACAGCTCAAACTGGAAAGGAAAGATCCAACACTAGTGGAAGTGGAGGACTGCACTTTCACATGGTAAAAGGAGAGTTTCTGTGGTTCTTCTTGGTGCTCTGACCTTTCTGTAAGCTAAAAAAATAATCGTGTGACCTTTTGGGAAATACACTTATTCGCTGTCTTTCTGAGGGTGAGATGAGAAGAGCAATGTCCATCTCATGTCTGAGCAGAAGCTAGCATGTCGTTAGCATAGCCCAGCAAAGACACAAGACAAGTGAACATGCCTCCCGTGGATGGTTTGGGGAACGGGACCCAGCGGCCCAGAGTGCCAGCCCCGGATGAATCTTGTGTGTTTGTATAATTGCCAATTTGTGGTTTTGGAGGAAGCTACCTGGTGAAACTATTCCAGCACTCCACACTTCTTATGTCACACTCTCAAATAATAGAGATATAGCATGCATCTCAGCCTACATTACTTTTAATGTAAAAGTTTAAACAACATACAACTTGTTATTTTGAGAGCTTCAGAGAATTGAATAGTTTGTTTGCTGTCTCCTCCTGCGTACAGTCTGTACTCTAAGCTAAGCTAAATACACCCAGGCCTGTACTAAATCAACAGCTAGTACAATATCACATCATTTGGCCAAGTGTTACATACCAAGAAGGTCATGGATGAGAGATATGGAGCAGACCAACAGGACCTACCCTCTCCTTGCAGCAAAGTCGGGTCCAGCAGCTCCATCATGTACTGGATCTCTGTGTCCAGCTGAGGCATGTCACACTGAGCCACCACGTAAGTCAGCATGGGTAGGAAGTCATCGGCACCGAACATCCTCCCTGGTAGGAAGCAGACGCAGAGCGGTGAGGCAGGTACAAAGGTCATCGCTGTAAACACAATCTGAACCTAAGGCTGAAGAATCTGGTTCAGAAGAGGAGACTTCCTCTGTTTTGCTGTTCCGATGCTATGTTCAAAGCACAGAGGATGTCGCATGCTGTACCGATTGTAAAGCCCTCTGAGGGAAACTTCGTGATGCTGGGCGTTACAAATAAATTAGATTGAGTTCAAAATGCTTGACTTGCAATATTGGTTTTATTCTGTCACATGCAGGGTAACACTTCTCCATACCTGAGTTATCCTGCATGATGGTGTAGATGAGTTTACACACACGCAGCAGCAATGACACCTTTTTCTCGGGAGAGTACATCTTCCTCATGTTTAGGAACTTGTGGCGGATCTTCTCGATAGCCTCGGGGTTGGGAGGCACGGCCCCATCCACCCCTAACTCCTGCGGCCTCTTGGTCTTAGCCAGGGCCAGGTTCTCCCTCAGCTGCTGCAAAGCTCCGCTGCTCACCTGTAGAGAACCACAGACCAACCAATATGCTTACTTTGGATACTTTACCCGGTCGACCAGTAAAGAACAGTTATTTTGAATGTCTCTTATCTCTTTTGGGGATTTTATTTATTTATTTAACAATGTAATCATTCTCTAGCTAAGAACAAATCCTTGTCTTATGAGCGTGGGAACTAGTGAATTTATGATATTGTGAAATGGGATGGTAGAGTAACCCTAACCGGAGAACAAGCTTCCACTTATCTCTTACCTGGAAGTCATGTAGAGCCGTCTCGATCACACTCCTCAGAGGCTTTAGGACACACTTGTGCATGGCCTTCTCTAGCACCTGGTCTGTAGAAGATGGCACACACACACACACACACACACACACACACACACACACACACACACACAGGGCACGTTATCGCAAACCAATAGATCAAGAAATCATTAAGGAGGAATGATGAAGAAACTTCTGCACCTGAAAGTGCATCATGGCCTCTTGAGTGAGACCAGCGAGAGGACACATCACACTAAACTGAAACTGTTCTGTCAGCTACTATAAAAGTTAGAAACACAGCACTGTTTGGTCTCCTGAACACTGAATCACTTATAAATAAATACACACACATATATAAAGCATAATTAATACGTTGTACAAAGTAAGCTGACGGGCCAGCCCAGATCATCACAGTAGTATATTCAGCTCTGAGAACCTAAATCTCCTCAGCCGATGATATACAACTGTGTCTGTGCCAAGTACACTTCATCGTGTTCCACTGTGGGACAGTTACAGAGCATCACAGTGAGGAGGATGTGGGCTGTCTTTCTTTTATATCTTTATTGTTGTCAACAAATCCCATGAAAACACCAACAACCAACTACCTATTCCTATTTTCTGACTTCTGCGTCCTGTCCGTGTCCCTCAGCCTCTGGCACTTTCATTCCTGCTGGAGATGTAAATCCTGGAAAGGGGTCGCATATAGTTTCATTTGATTAAAAAGAGGCCAAGTCCTCATTGAGCAAACATTACTGAACAGGAGCAAACCCAGCCAGTAGCATCTGTTTCTAGAAAGGTATACATTCACAAAAATCAAATCTGAACGCTTTCACTTCCTGGTTTGAAACAATCTTTAAGGACCAGTGTGCAGGATTTAGTGGTGACTGCTACTGAATACCCCTCCCCAACCTACAGTAGCCTTCAGGTGCATTCATACCACCAAGTCCCAGCTGCCACTTCAACTTAACAACGTGACAGTCTCTCTCCAGAGCCAGTGTCTGGTTTGTCCCTTCTGGGCTGCTGTAGAAACATGGAGGTGTAACATGGTGGACTCTGTGAAGAGGACCAGCTCCAGCTGTAGATATAGATATAGACGGCTCATTCTAAGCTAACAATGACCTATATGAATACCCCTAAAGGCTACACACTGGACCTTTAAGCAACAAAAGTGATAAATAACTAACCTCAAAGTCTGACATTCACCAGTCCTATTTGTTTTTACGTGTTCTTTGAAGAGTTAAAGAGTGTGAGATTTATCGGGTCTCAGCTCCAGTCCGACCGGAACTCTATTCAAAAGTACAGCATTCATTCAGCTCGACCTCTACAATGACTCCATCTGTACCTCCCACCTACACACATGGGCTTCAAATACTCTCCTGCCTACCTCAACTATGTACAGCATGTTGCATTTACACAACTGTGTCTTGTTTTTCACTTGCAGCACTGGCACAGCTATTCACGCACAAGCATCCCCAGCCTCCAGGCAGAGTTCATGCAATGAGCTCCACACAACCAACAGCATGAACAGGCGAGCGTGCACAAACAAGAATCCTGATCTTGTGGAGAAATGTCTGACTTTACGGTGAGTCAGGGGGTGAATGTGCTGCACTTACTACAGCATGAAAGCCTCCACACTGTGTGTGTTGTGGGTCGCCTGAGGTAAGGGCTCTTTACTGCACAAGACTAATACATCTGAAGTGAAGAACAAGGGGAGGCCTGAGGTGTTTACAGAGGCCTGAGAGATCCCACTGATCCTCATGTGTGCACAAGGAGCAGCACAGAGGCTGCTAAGGACGCACGCACACACACACACACACACACACACACACACACACACACACACACACACACACACACACACACACTTTCTGACTGTAGACTTCCTGATTCTCCCCAGAAAGGCTCACTTCCTTTGTATATTGAGCAATGTTTGTTATTGGGCTCATTCTCGACTACAGCCCGTTCAAAGTCTTCCTCAACTGCAATAAATGGTGGGGGACCCTGTGATAAACAGTGTGTACACACAGACACACAACAACATACACACCAACAAGCACTAGAAGAGAAAAGCACTAGAAGTAATGAACACAGAATTCTGCCATTTTATGATTTACATCCCACAAACAACAGCTTTCCTTTTCCTCCGCAGCCTTCCTCCGTTTGTTCCTCCATGGCCATGAGTTAGGGTGTGTTCAGACAGGTATACAGCCTCACTTCTAGCTGACCTGAAGTATCACTCAAAAGTCTGGACTTCCAGCTCCCCTTTCACGACAAACACAACATTTCTTTCCCCCAATGTCAGACTTTCAGCTGTAACCGTTCTGTAAACACTCAGAGCCCAGACGTCAGCTCGACTCCACTTCTCCTTTCTCTTGAAGCTATTCTGTGGTATTGTAGCTTGTCTGCTAGCTGCTCGTAGCTCAGTTTTGGTTTGGTTTGGTCACCGAAAACTGAATAGCTGTAATTTTGACACACCTCTAACCATCTATCAATTAGGCCTCCGGTCGATTTCTCTCAAGATAGCGCCTCTAAAATAGTTTGGAATTCCAGCTCAGCCCAAACTGTGATTTAAAAACTTGATTCCTATTTCCATAGTCAGTTTATAAAGAAACTGTGAGCGTGAGCCACTTAATGTGCGTATCTGTGGTCTGTCAGCACAACCAGAACGGATCACTGCTCCGTCTCTGAACAAGGCTTTGCTGTTATTGTTTACAATGAACAAGGGACGTGAGACGAGTGCAAAGACACACTTACATATTCATGCAAATACTCAAGTGCACAATAATCTGATTGGAATGAAACGTCCCTTTGATAGAGCTGCTCATGCCTGCAAACTTTATTTTTACAATCATCATGACCTCAATGGAACAAGGCAACAACTTTGATACTGTGAATTTAGAAACAGGGGTTCAATCCTAATACTGCAACAGTACCGTTTTCATTTTCCATGATCACAAATGTTCAATGAATGTTGCTTTAATAAACAGGCACCATATCTGCCAGCTACCAGTACTCAGGGCTGCGGAGGCACATTTCAGTGAGGACCAACATTAGGTTTAATACCAAACAGGCCTAATTAAAATACAATTAAATGAAATGTATGCTTTTTTTTAAAAATAAGCCTCAACTGCGCTGTAAGGTTATGACAACCAACAAGAGCCAAGAATTACTTGTTGGGGCACAGCACACTGGCATTTCTGAAACCCAACACCGGTAATGAGGAACTCTAATTTGGAAAACTTCTAATAGTGTGTCTCAAGGCAATGACAAGCCTGGGCACTCACTGAACATCATCAATGAATCAATCACCCAGAAATCCTTTTCTGAAGCAGCACTGAAGACATTTTACTTCTCAAATGATACTGGAAGGAAAACATGAAGATCAGTGAATGCTGTCAGAGATGGGATATCTAAAACCTTACACACATGTGCCCACGCATGCAGACGCAGAAGCTTCACCAAGTCAAGACCCACGATCCCGCCACGCAAACAACAAATCTCAAATGGTTTTAAAGAGTTGCAGCCTTCTTGGCCAACTTACCGATCTGGTCCTCAGGTATAAGTGATTCTATAGGGGGGTCCAGTTCGGAGCTCTGGCCCAGGTAAGCCTTCATCTGTGTCATAAACTGCCTGAGAGTCTGCAGAAAATCCATCCCTGAGGTGTGACAGCCTCGGTTCTCCTGAACAAAGCTGATGTAATCCTGGACCAGGGAGCCAAAATATGAGCTTTTGTCCCTGGACAGCTCAGCGATCCTTTTCACCGCCCGTCTCTCGGGGGTCATGAGGGAGCTGAGCATGCCGCTCACCTTAAGGAAGCGTCCCTTCAAGGCCCTGGGGAGGATGAAGGAGCCACCGCTCAGACTAACGCCAACCCTTCGCCTCCGTGCTTTGAAGGACGGACGGTGGCGCATTTCTAGGTCCGTCTCCAGACCGACCCCATAGTCTTCGTCCTCGTCTTCTTCCCCGTCCTCATCATCTTCGCTGCTGTCCTCCACTGGGTCTTGATGAGTAAGGTGTCGGGATGGACTAGGGGCCAGGCCCAGGGAGAATCCAGGAGCCTGTGAATATTCCAGTGAGTCAGAGGAGGAAGTGGACATGCTCATGTCACTGAGCCGCTGGCGTCCTCTCTCCTTAGGAGTGGACGGACTCCCAGCGCTCTTCTCCAGTAGTACATCAGCAGGGAAGGCAGGTGGAGGCAGGCAGGGTGGAAGCTTGGCTCGGGACAGAGCCTTGGCAATGGTCTCATCATCCAGGGCAATGTGGCAGCGGTGAGCTTCCAGATCAGGCTTCTTTGGCCTTGGAGGTGGTGGGTTTGAGGGCACAGGGACCGGTGAGCTGGCAGTTTTGGACGGGCTGCTATGCTTGGCACCCATTGATGGTCGAGCGGGAGCCGGGCGCCTGCTGAGTGACGGTTGCTGTCTTGTAGACACAGCAGCGGCCTCTGGCATATTCTTGGGTCTGGTGGTAGCTGCCGGAGGTCCAGGCGGTGGTGGAGCAGGGCGCCGGCGTGGCATCGAGCAGGGAGGGGGAGGCCGAGGGGGAGGTGGCCGCGATTTGCCGTTCAGTTTGATTTTGTCCTTGTGCTGCTCGCTACCTCGGCTGCTGCTGCTGAGCGGCTTCACGGGCGATTTCTCTGCATTCTCTAGGTTGTTATCGGACTTGACAGCACGTGAAGGTGGATCGTCCTCACGGCGGTGGTGGTGGTTGCGACGAGTCTGGAGAAACAGCGGGTTGACAAAGCACAGAGGACCACTGGAATGTCTTCTCTCAAGATGAAAGGAAGGTGGAGGAGCGCCGGACCGCAGGGTCGGGGGTGCACTCTCGCAGTGAGCCCCGGTGTGTCTCAGCCCTGACCCCTCGACCTCCCTGTTCCTGTTAGTTCGCTGGGGGCTGAGAGTACGGCTCAGAGGGCGACAGGGACGGGGGGAAGGGCGCCGCTGACTGCACAGGGCAGAGTCCCAGAAGCCTGTAATAGAGACACAGACATATTAACTATCTGAAAGCGAGACACATACCTCTACTCGGACAATTCAAGGCTCAGAGTGTTCAAATTAAAAGATCAGTTCAAGAAAAAGGTGAAAAAGCACAAAAACAGCACTCTCAACTACTTCTCACCAACAGCTCAGACTTTTTTTAAAAGTTTCCCTATGTTTTTTCTCTTTGTCGGTCTCTGGTCTTGCTGGTGACAGAAGCGCGGTGAGTTCAGCCCGTGTCCCTTGGCTTGGATTGACAGGGTGCCGGCACACACCCAGAGACAGAGAGGGAGTCGCCCATGCTAATCATAGAGTGGGAGGGCACTGCACACACACGGCACGCAGCTCCAGTTCCTCCACTCCTTCTTCCTGCTCGCTTTTCCTCTCTTACGTCTACACGCTACTGAGTAGTTGTAGGACAACGTTCCGTTGTTAAATGAAGCTATTGTTACCAGTAAACCTCATTTAAATGATATTCTGCCTTTTTTTTTATATCAACAGAACAAATGGAAGACACGTGCTCTCATTTTGGTGTTTCTGTGTGCTGTTCCACTGAATCCATCCATTGTGTTCAGCTGTATGGCAAGGCAGTCCTCACACTAACACTCTCAGCTTTAATAACAACTTGAAAATAAATACTATATTGTAGCATGAAGATGTATAACACAATGATTTAACCAAACTGAAAAGAAAAGGCAACAAATCATGCCACTCCAAAATATCTATGCAGGGATTGCAGCATAAACTCAGTGACGACAGTTTCCGTGGGCTAAAAATGGAAACGACGCTCTTGCATTCCTGTGGCCATAAATAAGCTGTTATTCATACCTGTTAGAGTACCTCAGCGTCTGGAGACTGAAATCTGTGCGTGGTCTTCATACTGGCCCATGTGATCAAAGACCACCTGACACTGTGGAGTCTGTCTGCAGAGTAGACAGCAGGCAGCCCACTCCAAACAGCACATCTACAACTGACTGACTGCTGTTCCCTTTCATTCAGTGTGGCTTTGTGGCACAAAGGCAGTGAAACTGCCTGTGTCAAAGCACACTGACTGTAATCCTGCGGGCTTAATTATACTAATAATAATGTTCATCCAAAAGTTTGCCGCGCTTCTTCTCACACAGCGTTACCAACAGCGGCGTGAAAAGTATATCCAAATGTGCAGCCAGGTCGGGAATGGTGTGCTATGACAGACATTCGCCCAGCAGTTTTCCCGAAAATCCCAAAAAACTGAGCAAAATCGCCCCATTGACTTGAATGGGGTTTCGGCTTGAAGAGAGCTAAAAAAACACTGAAATTTGGACCCATATTGACAAGCCATACTTTAACGTAGAAAAATGATTTAAAGTTTAAAACGTAGACAAAACGCTGGACGTTATTGAGCCAAATGGACATTTTGATAGCTAGCACAGTTTTCATGAAGTCACAGATTAAGTTTCAGGAAAATTTGGGTCTGTTTCTGCCTTTATAATGGGTGTGTATTGCGCAGCTTAGAGTGCGTGATGTCACCGCTAGAGTGAAGAGGAGCTTGAGATTCTTGTGAAAAAAATATTTGTCTTTTGTCATTGACTCCACAATTTTCACTCTTCATATATATTTTTTAGATTCTAAAGTAGCTAATCTTATCCTTGTCGTAGAAAAGTGATTGTGGAATCCAGCACATTTACATAAATCACTAAATTGAGAGGAAAACCAACTTTCTGCTCCATAGAGACCAATGTTAAATCTGCAAAAACATCTTCCACAGAACACGGTACCCCATTTCTACATCGCCAGTTGAGCCACAGTTTTTAAACCACAAACATAAAAACCACATCAGCGCGTTCGGCAGAGTCTTATCTTTCTCACGGTATCCATATTTTGGCACTCAGACTCCTGCTTTTTGTTAAAAGGAGGCAGGAGTTTTGTTCAAAATCACTGTTTACTGTAACGTTTCAGTCTGCTTCTCCAGCACACACACACACACACACACACACACACACACACACACACACACACACACACACACACACACACACACACACACACACACACACCTTGGAGATATTCAGTCAAAGCCATTGTTAGACCGTCTGTCTGCCTCCTCTCACTCACTCACTCTGTCTCTCTCTACTCTCTCTCTCTATCTTTCTGTCTCTCTGTGTCTCTCTCTATCATACAGTCATTCGAACCTGCCCCCCCCCCCTCCCATTTCAAAATAAAAGCCCCACAGAGTGAATTCTAACTGGAATACTTGTGATGAAGCCTGTCGTTTAATAACCTCTGTGTTTGTGTCAAACATTATGAATATGTCTCCTCTCCCCCTCTCTCACCCACCCAGTCCCACCCTTTCAAAATAAAAGCCCCATAGAGTAACTGTACCTTAACATGAAGCTCAGAATGAGGTTCGTACAGAAATGATGGGAGTGTTAGGCTTCTCAAACAAAGATGTATATGTCCAGTACAGAAATGACGGGAGCCATTTGTGGACTGTCCATCACGAATACAAGATTCAATCCAAGAGTATGAATCTAAAATGCAGAAAAGAGAGAAGCGCTATCTCAATCGAACCTCAACGATACTAACGGTAACATCGGCGTGTATGTATATTGTGACGTCTTCGGGCAGTAGAAGCCACACTGTCAACATTTCTTGCGAAATTTGCTAGTTTATGTTAACATTAATCTGTGTTTGAGTGAAAAAATAACTATAAATTCTCAAAAAGCTGGTGTTCAAACAATGGCCGAGTCTCAAAAATATGCTTTGATATATACAGTATATACATCAGTATGTCATATATATATATATACACAGTGGTGTATAAAGTACCCAAAAGCCATACTTGAGTAAAAGTAAAGATACCTTACTGGAAAACGACTCCAGTAGAAGTGAAAGTCGCCTATTAAAATACTACTTGAGTAAAAGTCTTAAAGTATCTGATATTTACTGTACTTAAGTATCAAAAGTAATTTTCTGATATTAAATGTACTTAAGTATTGAAAGTAAAAGTACAAGTAAATGCTGTTAATAAAAAAGCAAAGGGTCAGAATTTTGAGAATTAGAAGTTTATTCTTTTAAGTGCTGTGGCCACCATGACCAAGGACAAGGAGTTGTGTTGAAAATAATTGGGTTGGCTGTGATCCATCCAGGAGCAACAATGTTGAACATCATATATTGTACATAAGTATACTTTTGCATATACTATGAACTATGGGCCTGATTTGAACGCAAAGGTTTTGCTCAAGCTGAATCTGCAATTGGTCGACTGCTACCATCATAACTCGATCTGATCATCCACAAAATGACTCAAATATCAAAACATGATCAATACTAAAGTATTACAAATCGTAATGCGGCGCTCTCGCGGATTCTGTCAATCATATGGTGTGGTGGCTAGCTAACGTTAGCCAACTAGTGCTGCAATGATTATAGCTATGATGACTCAAATCAACAACAACATCTCACAACTGTCAACACTTCCTCAGCTCACTAACTCGCTAGCGATCTGTCTACTACACTAATTGTCTCATTTGATTTACGATAGCTAGCGAACATTAGCCTAACATACACCATGTATAGCTAAATTAGAAGATCAGACACCTGTCTCCCCCCCCTCCCCCGCCAAAAATATACTCCAATCCTGTGGGAAACACTGCTAGATATCTTAACAGGTTTATGATAATTATGATAACTAAACATTAACGTTGCGGCTCATGGGATTCATCTTAATTTACCCCAATGTGTTTCCTGTGGTTGGATGGGGAGTTTTTGAATGCCAATATTTCAGTAGCTTCGGGAAAGAGGCACTTCATCCGGTACGAAGAATCTTTCACTTTTTCACTTTGTGAATTGGCTTGTTTTTGCAATGAGGCTCATTTGCACAGACCAAATGTATGCATATTACCTGATTTAAATACATTATTTTTATTGTTACAACTCACCCCTCTGCTCGGGGCCCTTGTGGCTCAGAGTGGGTTTCATAGTGCTGTGGTGCGATTCCGCGTGCTTTGTGAAAGGCCCATAATACTGCATCATGCTGAGTCTACAGCCATGCTAACGGCTCTGTGAGGCTGCACTTGGGCACAGCAGTGCTTTGAGCTAACGCTAACATTGGAACGCTAACATGCTCACATTGACCAAGCTATATTTCTGATGTTAAGCAGATGTAACGTTAACCACGTTCATCTTGGTTTATTGTCTAAGCATGCTAACATTAGCTAATTAGCTGATGTACAGCTGAGGCTGATGGGAATGTCATTAGTTTTGCATTTAGTCATCAACCCATGTACACTCTGTGATGACTGTGCTAGAAAAGTTACGATACATCCTAAGGAGACATGAACATGAAGAGATTCAATGTCAGTCCGGATCAAAATGGTGGACCGACTCAACATTGCCATCCCATAAGTCATGCTGCTATTTTGGTTGCACACTAAGTAAAGTCCTGCTCTCATGAGAAATCGATTTTTTTATGATCAACAACAGCAGTTATTGCCTCAAACAACGCCCCTGAAAATCTGTTGCAAAGTCACAGCTATATTCATTTGTCTCGGTTTGTAACGTGTTTGTGTTTCACGTGTGCGTGCCCAGATTCCACAACATACTATATGACTGCTTTAAGGCTTTAAATAGAAGCGTTCCAGTGGAGGAGGGAGTTTCCCTTAATGACTGTATAAGTTAGCTGAGGGAGGCACACAGGCTGGCTCTAACTCCTTCACATCAAATGGAAGAGCAGCAGAAAGCCATTACAGTGCAGGCTTAGGACTGATTTATTCTGTGGAAAAGCTCCCGCAGAGGTTCGTGAGTTCGGCAAAGACACACCTACTAAAGAATGTGACATGTGTGGATTTCCGAATAACTACCTCACATCCTGTTCCGAGAACAACAACAACCTTATTTATTCTAGCTACAGAAGCTCCTCCTCAACATTCAACTCTTCCATATTTGTTTTCTCAAGCCATGGTTTTGTGTGTCCAAGAAATGCCATGGAATCCACCAGCTCTATGTATGGCTCAAAACGCACAGCCACATCACAGCCACATCACACCCACCTCCATGCATAGGAGAGCAGCTTTTCACGTTTGTCAGTATACCTATGTGATGTCAGCACTCACTCTTAGTGTAGCTTTCCACTCGCCACTCCCTCCTCCCCCACAATAAGCTCTGAGCTATGTCGAAGGCTCTACTGTATGAAGCTGAGTCACAGAGCCGAGGCTGGAATAACTTTGAGAGATGAAGTGACTCAATCTGCTGTGAAACCGGACCTGAATGCTCAGCGAAGGAAAACACAAATACTGGCTGCTGTGTCTGTTTGCCTGCTTAGTCGACTGAATGTTAGCATGTTGTAGCACTCACACACAGGCACCATTAGGTTAAAGACAATGTACTGTAATAAAGTACAACACTGCTGTTTTAAGCTTGTATACTTTAGCCACTTTACTCAAAGTTTAAGAAATAATACAACATGTTGTCAAGTAGATTTATTACATTTCTATCCGAGAGTTAGATGAGAACATTTGTATCAGTCATTCTCCTGCGCTATCATTTTAGCAACAGAGCTTTTATTCCCTGTAAAGGTATTTTTGGGGTAGTTTTTCCTGTACTGATGTGAGGGTCCTGGGACAGAGGATGTCGAATGTGTACAGATTTGTGATTTGGGGATCTATAAATAAAGTGAATTGAATTAATTTGTACACAAACAGAAATATAAAAATGACAATTGGTAACTATTTAATGAATATAAATAATTGTATCAATCTGCCCAGTATTTCTTTTCACAGTCTCCTATAGTGTGGGTTGCCAGATAAGGTCCGTGTGTGGAGGTTTCAGTACAGGGCTCTGTACAGACACATTGGTAGAAAACCTGGCAGCTGTTGTTCGTCAACAAATAGTCACTGCAACTAACTCAACATCACACCCCAAATTGTATTTTTTGTGCATTTATTTTCAAGTATTAACTAACTAAAAAATGTGTTAGGAGCTTTAGAAGGGCTGGTAATGCACATTTAATAATTAGAGAGAACCAGGCTAGCTGCCTCCTGCTTCCAGTCTTTATGCTAAGCTAGGCTAATCACCTCCCATCTCTGGCAGTATATTAAGACACACAAGCCACATCAAGCTTCTCAGCGATCTTCTCATTTAAATTCCTAAAATGTTGAACCAGTCCTTGAAGTTTGAATAAAAACTCAACAGAATGTTGACTTTGATGGATTGTTCTCAGACAGATTTGAAGTCTCTGCAGTTTTTTGCCAGTGTGGAATGAATGTAGATGAATGGAAACCAATCTAAATGCTGTAGAACTCTTAAAAATGCTTAACTGAAGCTGGTTTATATTTAAAAACTTGCAAAAGCACCAGTATGGTTGTTTACTTGACATAATAACATAATCAATGATGCTACCTGCTCCCAGCTGAGCCACCTCCTCCAGTTCTTTCTGAGTCTTAGCCGATGCAATGGCCTCTGGGAGTTGGAGTGTGAAAGGCAGGATATCCCTAAGTGAAAGATGAACAATAAATGTGACAGAGAATAAAGATTAGAAATACAATATCAGAAAGAATGAGAAAATGGTGATACACTTCAGTATGTTTTGTGCTACTGTATCGATTGATTTCAAATCAATACTTTTAAATATATATTTGTATGTTGACACAGAAGAAAACACAGAGAAGCTGGGGATAGGATGGATGGATTGTTTACCTGCTAATACAGTAGAAGGCCACCAGGCGAAACAGATCTGCAAAGCCGATCCCAGATTCCTCGAGAGAAAAGGCTGCGAACAAATGAAATGTTTCCAGACTGAATTACAATTCATAGACTGTAGCTCAGTCAGTAGGAGTTGCAGGGTATTTGCATTTGGAGCCTTTATTCTGTCACTAGAGGGGATGATCAAGAAAGTGAGTTCCTTCACTCTCTGCTCCAGACTTAATATCTCAAATACTGGATGAATTGTTGAGAATATTTGTACAGATGTTCAAGGACCTCAGAGGATAAACCCTTATTGCTTTGGTGTACTAAAAGAAAAGACAGGGATCACAAGAGGGTTGACAGTTTTGCTTTTTACTGACAATATGGAATGGATTGCCGTGAAATTTGGTAGAGATATCCAGGGTTTGTAAGGGATGAGGTAACTTTTTATGTAGCGTCACCAGGAGGTCAAAGTCTTCAATTATCCTCTAAGATGCTGTATCTCCACATCTATACTGATTGGCACAACATTTGGTACAGATCCTGGTTCCAGGAGGAGTAGTGGAGTTTGGTACAGACATTAGTAGCAGGGTTCAAAGCAAACACACTCACTGTTTCAACAAGGCACTCCTACATCGGCTCTTTACTGTACAGTACCAATAAGTGGCAATACCTTTGCTTTGTTTTGGAGCTGGCTAATCTGAGACTTCTAAGTTTTCTGATATGAATTTGCAATATTTCGTTTCTACATAGAGCAACGATAAAGACAGCATTTACCCTTCCCAATGTGATATTTAAACACTGCTGTAATTGTTAGTGAGCAGTGTGCCTTAAAAGGACTGGTGATTTGTATTGGTTAAAAGTTTTGTTCAAACCGTCGGGGCATGGCAGAGGCAGTGTGAGAGACCAACTGGAGAGCAGCTGACCCACATCTAAAGGACAAACCCGGCCAAAGGCCGTCCCTCCCTCCTTCCCTCCTTCCCATGTGTGCTGTCATTTCAGCAGGGAAAATCCACAGCTGGTGTGTCATCACACTTTGGCACCATCACTGCTCCATGAACTGAATTATTGGAAGTGATAAGCACAGTTACAACTGAAATGACGTTTTTGCGCGTGATCCGATTATAAGAGTTAACCACTAGAATACAGTTGTTTTTCTTGTACGGCATCATACGTCAACATCTTGACTATCTTTAAGTGCAAGTGTTCCCAAAGTCACACATGCACACAGCTGCTTAGCTACAGCATGTTACCTGTTCAATGTCACTGTTGAAGAAGTGCAAACAAACGTGACCATGACCAAACAGTCACATTCAAATAACAGCTAACTGCTAGCAGGAATCCACTTTGGACACAATCAGAGGAGCTGACCAGGGAAATGGAAAGACCACAACTGGAGCTCTGACTCAACGTGAATTTACTTTTTTAACAAACTATTTTAAGATGATCTGAAAGCCCCCCATGTTCCTTACTGTACTGGCTCTCTCTGACAGGGAAGTGGCTGACTGGAGTTCCTGACGGATCCTCCTTCAGGCGCACAGACAGAACCTTTCTCTGCAGTGCAGCTGACTTCCTGACCAGGAAAACCTGAAAGTCATGAAACATACAATGTTAGACAATAATCAAATGAGATGCATTAGCACTTGTATTTGGACGGTAACCCCTCACCCCAGGAGGCTGTCTGAGCAGAATACGACCGGCCTCCTCTTCACTGACGGCCAGCAGCAGCCACACCGGATGGGTTCGACTCAGCCTGTCCAACACGCTCATCCTCCTTCGCAGGGAGTCGTATCCAGAATCCCTCTCACCCCCCTCCCCCCCATAGTGGGGGGACTGGAGGTAAACGCCGCTCACCTCACTCTCCAGCCTGGCAGAGAAACACAGAGAAAGAGAAAGAGACAGACAGAGAGTGAAACTCTTTTGCCATCTGCTGGTGACAACTAGTACCAATGTGTAGCGGTATTTACAAATACTGGTGAAGGAAGTCAGATTCGACAGAACGCAGAACAAGACGAAGGTGAAACACGGCGTGGCTCATCAAGATTTTCAGGCACAATAGAAAACAAGACTAGTCAGGTTGAAGATAAGAGGAAGTGCCTTCTTACCCTCGTAGATCCATAGGCTCTATGTTCGCTGTTGGAGAGGTCTGGACCATCTCTCTCTTCAGCTCCCCAATCTCCAATGCAAATGTATCAATCAGCTGGAAGGAGAGAGAATGATAGGGGGTATAAGAAGGAGAAGAAGAGAGGGAACAGCAGTAAAGGAAACCGACAGCATTGCTCAAACATAAATTAGAGAGCAAGAGACGGAGGGACTGTGCTGGTCACATCTGGAACAAAGGGCAGGGTAACCGTTTCCTGTGTACCTCATTTCCTTTAGGAAGGAAACATCAAGACAAAAGCATTGTCAAAGAAGTGACCCACATCAACATCCAGAGTGAGAGGTACTGTGTGCGAACACATGCAGAACTCTGGCAGGAAAGCTTGACGGATTGCTCCTCCCGCAGGACTATTTCAGGAGATAATGTGTTGTCATGTCATCTATGTTTAGCACCAATTAGTCAACAGAGCGAACTGTTAAAATAGAAATGGCATGTAGGATTGTGTCTTTGTACTGTGTTTAGTTTTAGCTAACGTTATAAATACTAATGACAGATGTGGAATGTGTTTCACGATCGCTGAAACAAAGCATGCCTAAAACTCTTGTGGTCTGCTGCCCAATGCGAACAGGAAGTGTAATGTAGCCATTCAGTGAGTTACACTGTGGGCTACAACTTCAGCCCTGTTTCTTCAGCCTACATTTAATTACATTTTGGCAAATGGACACCATTGAAAGTATGAAGAACTAGCTATTAGAAGTTCCTGTTTGCAATGTATCTACAGATGTACAGTCAACAATACTGGATTACTTTGTTACGAAGATTCTCAGGCAAGCTCTGGAGTTATAAGGAAATCTAACACAAATTGCTGTCATCTGGTAAAAGTACTTCATTGACTCATAAGCTGTGTTGTGCTGCCCCCTTGTTGATGAAATGAACAAATCAGTGGGACAAACTAGCAAAACTAATTTCCTGTTTCCTCTGGAACACCTGCGTGCACCCGTCCATTGCTCCTCATGCAGCATCTTTGCCTTTCTGACTCTCGCTTCAACTCTCCTTTGAAAACCTCTGGTGCAGAATAATGAAAAATATGAGAATACGATATGAGAATCCCCCTCCTAAAAGGGTGTGGAAAAACTGCTCAGCTGTATTAAGACTTCTAGCAACTAATTGCTTCTCATGTTGTTGTTGTTGTTGGGTTTTTTTCCAGCCTCGTCCACATTCCTTCATCCTACATTGCAGAAATTCCTCAAACACATCCGAGCAGATGTTCACATTTGGCTGCTTTACTCTGATGATCTGGGTCAATCAGTGCATCTGGATGCAGATCACAGTATAATGAAGACCAGAAATGTGAGGTAATGAAGAGAAGGCACGTCAGTGTGAGATTATCAGGCTTCTTTAGACGTGGTAAGCTTTACCCATGTAGCGTAAACACAAAGCGTCATACAGAATCACTAGTTTACATTTCAACCAGTAGGAGGCCTCCTTGTCCAAACGGTCGGTCTTCCACCAGCTGGGCTCCAGACCACAGCCACCACAGGCCCCTCTGACTCTCCCCTCCTACGACTAAGTGGAGCCAGCTCTGTGAAAGCCTCACACTCTACAGCATGAGTGGACAGTGTTACTGGAGCCCTGAACACTGTACACTTCAAACACAAACTGAGGACGCTCAATTAGAACCGTGGTGAAGACAGGGACAAGGGTCTATAGACAACTGACCAGCACTGTAGAGAGACAAACAGCAAGAACCTTCGTGTCCTCTCTTTCCCCTCCGCCATGATGGAGGATCTTCAAATCCCTTAAATGCACCACGAAGAGGAGCTTGGAGCTAGGAAACACAGATGCACCCTAGAAGCATGCTGCACCTCCACATGTGGCAGAAGATACTGAAATTGTTCCTCAATAAGGGGTTCTGCATACCAGTGACTTTGACAGCGCTATGGAACCAAGGATCTCTCATGTGGCTCCTCCATCCTCACATCTCTTTCACAGGAGACATGTTAGCATAATGAAAAGCAGCAGAAGTTTCAGTTTAAACTACTAGAACTAAACGCTGATGACAGAGATTTTGGGGTTACAAAGTGCTAATCTGATTGTAATATTTAGAACAAAAGTTTTTGGATTTGCCTGGTTAGATCAACAAATCGTGACATTATTACAATATCTTTACTTCATAAATTAACTTGATAGAATCTGTTATATTTAATATTCACACACCAATTCTTATTGAAGTGTGATTAATACACTTATTACATACTGGATAAGTACCTCCCTTATTTCACCACTGTATCTCTATAAAGCTCAAGTGAAACAGCTGGACAGAGAATAGAAACTGGTCCAACCTCAATTCCAGCACAGGAATGCTGTATCGGGGGGGGCACGGAGTGGGAGGAGCCCAGCAGCGAGAGTTATTAATGTGGCTGTGGAGAGAAGCCTTCTGTGATGAGAGAGCCATTGAATTATATGAATGAAAATGGGGCATGGAGCCAGAGCAGACGACATGGAGACTCCTGAGCTAGAAAATGAAGGTGAACACACATGTTGCTGAGTGATTCAAGCATCGACACATGCCAGGGCATTATTCATTCAGCTCCTTTAAACTTGTGAATGCGTGTGTGTGTGTGTGTGTGTGTGTGTGTGTGTGTGTGTGTGTCGAGGTAAGTGATTCTCTGCATGCACTGCTGTTAAAGCCATGGATGGAGTCAACGGGAAACTATGTTTGGTTTTGAAACACACACACACACACACACACACACACACACACACACACACACACACACACACACACACACACACACACACACGCACACACGGTTTCAGAGTTAGTGAGGACGGAAAAAAACGGTAGAGGAAATTAAAAGCCAGACAACTTTCAGTGTTTGTTTCCTAGTTCCTTCTTGATCCTGGTCTAACTCTTTCTTTTTTTAGCTTTGAAAGTGGGTTTCATTTATTCATCTGCAGAAAACAATGAATTTGTCAAACAACCTGAATGAACTAAGAAGATGCAGCCAGGTGAACGATCTTCCACTGAGACACAGTGCTCATCACAAGCTTTGCGTCTCGTGCTTGCAGGGATTTAAATGAAGAGCACGACTTTTCCTCTTGACCATTACTGGGGCTTCCAACGCACAAGACTGTAGCTGCTTTACATATGTACTGTGATTTATATGGACCACAGTATAGCAACTAATGTGTGCCTATGAAATCCAGATTAGTCATAAGTGATAGATGGATGGAAAATGAAAATTAGTCTGCTCATTAAAGGACTACTAGTTAGTGTAGAGTAGCTTTCAAACATTTCAGTTTTTCAGGATGAAACCTGATTTTGTGGGGCACTGTCTGGGTTGGCAAACAAAACAATCACAGATCCAAGGAGAGCCATAACAATTGTTTACTGAGGTGATTATCATAAAACAAACAAGAAAGATCAATTTCTCTTCCATTGTAGATCAATACTCCCATAATCTGTACGATACAGAATAAAGGTGAAATGAAGAGGCAGCTGGCGACCTTGATGACGACTCAGCTGATGACGACAGAACAGCTGCTGTAGCAACACTGGTAAAAATATACACAGATGCCAACCTCCGCGTCTGAAAAGTGAAGCAATGCTGAAGTGTCTTAAATCTGCATTCTCTCTGATGTCTATCAGGGCGACTACTCTGGTTGTATAGAAGTCTATGAGAAAATGACTCTACTTCTCTCTTGATTTATTACCTCAGTAAACATTGTAAACATGAGTTAATGGTCTCAATCTCTAGTTTCAAGTCTTCTTCAATACAGCATGATGTTCATTTAGTAAATTATGGTTAATTTAGAGTCAAATAGACCATAAAGCAGAGGATCAAAAGGAACATAAACAACGACCATAGCTATTGCTAGCACTCACTGTTGTCAAGTTAGCAGCTTGTTGAAGGGGCAGGCAGAGACAGGTAGGTTAGTAGACAGGTAGGTTAGTAGACAGGTAGGTTAGTAGACAGGCAGGTTAGTAGAGAGGTAGGTTAGTAGACAGGTAGGTTAGTAGACAGGTAGGTTAGTAGACAGGTAGGTTAGTAGACAGGTAGTTTAGTAGACAGGCAGGTTAGTAGACAGGTAGGTTAGTAGACAGGTAGCTTAGTAGACAGGCAGGTTAGTAGACAGGTAGGTTAGTAGACAGGTAGGTTAGTAGACAGGTAGGTAGAGACAGGTAGTTTAGTAGACAGGTAGGTTAGTAGACAGGTAGGTTAGTAGACAGGTAGGTTAGTAGACAGGCAGGTTAGTAGACAGGTAGGTTAGTAGACAGGTAGACAGGTAGGTTAGTAGACAGGTAGGTTAGTAGACAGGCAGGTTAGTAGACAGGTAGGTTAGTAGACAGGTAGGTTAGTAGACAGGTAGGTAGAGACAGGTAGTTTAGTAGACAGGTAGGTTAGTAGACAGGTAGGTTAGTAGACAGGTAGTTTAGTAGACAGGCAGGTTAGTAGACAGGTAGGTTAGTAGACAGGTAGGTTAGTAGACAGGTAGGTTAGTAGACAGGTAGTTTAGTAGACAGGCAGGTTAGTAGACAGGTAGGTTAGTAGACAGGTAGACAGGTAGGTTAGTAGACAGGTAGGTTAGTAGACAGGCAGGTTAGTAGACAGGTAGTTTAGTAGACAGGTAGGTTAGTAGACAGGTAGGTTAGTAGACAGGTAGTTTAGTAGACAGGCAGGTTAGTAGACAGGTAGGTTAGTAGACAGGTAGGTTAGTAGTAGGGCTGCAACAACGAATCGATAAAATCGATAAAAATCGATTATCAAAAGAGTTGGCAACGAATTTCATTATCGATTCGTTGTGTCGCGCGATTATTACGCCACTCAATAAGTCGCGGAGATGTTTGAGTGTTCACAGCAGCTCGGAATAACGGAACAGGACTCCGGTTCTGTAGCTGACGCTGACCGCGTATAAACGTTGCCGTGACAACACCGGAAGTTGATTTATGCGAGTTGTATTTTTAGTTTATTTCTGCAATTATAATAATTACATTTACTGCCATTTTGGGTACCTTGTGTTTAACTCGTAACCGTTTTGCCGTTGTTTTACTTATGATAGACGAGCTTTTGTTTTTGTAACGTGACCATTAAACCGGAAGTTAAGCGGAGCTCAGAAAGATGAGAAATGGCGGGAGAAAACAGCGAACTTTTTCTTCCCCGTGTTATTCTACTGCTGGTCTACCAGAACACGGTGACGTGTATTCAGTTCACTCATTAAAGTGCTGTTATACTTGTAGGTGATGAGAGACAGAGTATTTGTTTCTTTGTTGTTTGTACGTGAAGCTGTTTTGTGTCTCTAGTTTTCCCGGTGTTTCCATGAGAGGACAATAATAAACGTGAACATCAGGAAGAAGCAATTCTTTTATGACCAGTGTGGCTACAGGTTCTATTTTGTGGGTTTTTCTCTGAACTGGGTCCATGATTAAGAGGGACGGCCGGGGGAACCTCACCCGGCCCGGACACGGAAAGGATTGACAGATTGATGCTCTTTCTGGATTCTGTGGGTGGTGGTGCATGGCCGTTCTTAGTCGGTGGAGCGATTTGTCTGGTTAATTCCATTAACGAACAAGACTCCGGCATGCTAACTAGTTATGTGGCCCCGTGCGGTCGGCGTCCAGCTTCTCAGAGGGACGAGTGGCGTTCAGCCGCAGGAGATTAAGCAATAACAGGTCTGTGATGCCCTTAGATGTCTGGGGCTGCACGCGCGCCACACTGAGTGGATCAGCGTGTGTCTACCCTTCACCGAGAGGCGTGGGTAACCCGCTGAACCCCACTCCTGATATTAGTCCATTTATTTTTTTAAATTATTACTTTAACAGCTCAGGGATGTTCGAGCAACCCGTTTGTGCACTTTCTGAAGATTTTTTGCACTGTGAATTTGTTGTTTTGTCAGTTCTGTTTTTGAAAAAAGGGTTAGAAACTAATGCTTTTTTTTTTTTATCCGATTCATCGATTAATCGAACAAATAATCGACAGATTAATCGATTATTAAAATAATCGTTAGTTGCAGCCCTAGTTAGTAGACAGGTAGGTTAGTAGACAGGTAGGTAGAGACAGGTAGTTTAGTAGACAGGTAGGTTAGTAGACAGGTAGGTTAGTAGACAGGTAGGTTAGTAGACAGGTAGTTTAGTAGACAGGCAGGTTAGTAGACAGGTAGGTTAGTAGACAGGTAGGTTAGTAGACAGGTAGGTAGAGACAGGTAGTTTAGTAGACAGGTAGGTTAGTAGACAGGTAGGTTAGTAGACAGGTAGGTTAGTAGACAGGTAGGTAGGGACGGATAGTTTAGTAGACAGGGAGGTAGAGAAAGGTAGTTTAGTAGACAGGGAGGCAGAGACGGGTAGTTTAGTAGACAGGTGGGTAGAGACAGGCAGGTAGGTTGACATGTATACGTACATAGACAGAGAGACAGGTAGAGATAGGTAGGTTGGAAGCCAGGTAGGTAGAGACAGGTAAAGTAGTTAGACAGGTAGGTATGTAGTCCATCCAATCATTACTTTTGGGCAGAAGGAAATGATTGTATGTGCTTCTTACCGTCCCTTATGACAGTCAAAGCAGATTTCTTTCTTCTTTGTCAAAGCATTTGATCCATCAGGTTGTAATTAGAATTTCAACAAATATAACAAACAAAAATCTAAAATACATTGCCCACTCTGGCTTTAATCAACTTTATTTTTCATATTTTGTAATCTATTAAGTGTATAAATTCAATGAGAAGTGTATAATGATTCATGTAAAAAGGTGTAATAAGCTAAATCTTCAGCCAACACCTTTTACATCAGCATTAACTTGCTTTGGTTTGTCACTATTTCAAAAGTAATGACTTATTGTTTTCTTATACTTTATGTGTATTTGAGTTGTGGAACTTGAAAACAAAACAAAATAAACAAAACAAAATTGTATATTTCGTCATTCTTTTCAGTGCGCAGTTTAACATCAGGCATTCCTTTTATAAACAATACAAGCTGCTACTCTGACAAATACTGTTTACTTGACATGAGCCTTGATTAGAGTAATCGTGTTACGTAAGTTAGGAAACAAAAATAAGGTAAAATTAGTCAACTCTGTTTAAAATACATCACCTGACTTCTTTTGCCTCAGTCCTGTATGTCCTGGCTCAAGATGCCAAGAGTTATATACGGACTTGGCGCATTACTTTTTGTAGGTATGGACTGTATGAACAGTGAATGAAAACAACTTGACCTTATTATCAGTAAGCTTCCCCACGGGACAGCAGTGAGCAGGACTCACACACTGTAAAGTACATCTACAGACTGTTTGCACTATTTGTCCCTGGCAGGACATGAATGATAACCACAGCAGCAGAGAGGAGACACATTTAGCTTCTAGTGGTCGTAGGGCTAGAACAGTTCAACTCATTTACCATTTTCACAATTTGAAGGTTAATTGTCTCGCTCCAAGTATTTAGTTAGGCTCTCATTATCATAGTTTCATAAATGTTGCTTTGTTTGACTCACAATTTCTTTAAACTGAAAAGTAGCAAAGAGATAAAGAAAAGGCAGCTAAAGGGACAGCGATAGAGCACGGTGAAAACAAGAGCTAACCCTGTTCGGTCTTCAACACATGGGGACAATTACAGAAATCCTAATTGGGTCCTCTTCCTCTTCCTCACACTGTTATGTAATGTATCAACTTTTTCATCAAATACATTACGAGACACATATAGATATATAAATTTACCTTGGTGGCTAAAACTAAGCTAGCTGATGCTTTGGCTAACATTAGTTGAATGTAGCCTAGCTAACCTTAGCAGCATTCATAGAGCAAAACAAGCTTTCTGTTATCATGAGCATGATGGGCAACATGCAGGCAATGGACAGCAGTCTGTATCGCTATGCATCCTGCCAGAGGCAGTGGTCACTAAAGACAGATAGTAAGAAAAGGAAGTTGAGACTTCCAAAACAAAAGCATGTGCTAGCCAGATCTTTACCACAAGAGGCAGTGGTGCTCATGGGAAATGCAGTCTTCATTCTGGGAAAACATGACCACTTTTGTCCAGGAAACACCAAGTGGAAAAATGAAGTGGCCGTCATTTAGCTTCCGCCAGAGCTAGGTGTGTCTATGTCACCAGCCAGTTTTACATGCTGTTCATGGAAATGATACATTTCTTTAACTACAACGTCACCAGATGTAGCCTAGTTTTCTAGGTTTTGGTTTTGCAGCATAACCCTTGTGATTAACATTCGTGATTTTTTTTCTGTTCTAAACAAACAAGTGTTGAGTCAGAATATCAGGAAAATCACATTTGATACACAGGAAGTGATGTGTTTTATATTTCAAAGTGATGTTTTGCAAAGTCAGCTACATGAATCATCCATCAGTCCTCACCTTAAAGAAGCTCCCGCTCCTGTCTGTGAGGCCACTGAGGGGGTTAGAGCTGGAGGCCATGTTGTCTTCCTGTCTGGGACAGCGTCTGCAGGAGCTCTGTGGGTCAAAAGTATGTTTCAGTCCAGACACTTCAGCTGTGGTGCAACCAGAGGACATTCCTACTTTGGCCACAGCCAGTAATATGGAGGTGCCGGTCTCCCCCCTCCTCTCTCTCTTGTACCTCTTCTTCTCCTTTCATTTTCCTGCCTCCTCTCTCTTTGTTCCGTCTTTCTTTCGCCCCTTGATCTCAGACAACAGCCTCAATCCTATTTTATCTCATTCCAGTCCTAATCCTTAGCCTCTGTCCTCTCATTACCTGTCTCCAGAGATGGGCAAAAATACATCAAAATGTATTTTGATACAAAATACAAAATACCCCCAAATAAATGTATTACAACAAAATACAAAATACTGGTGCCAGAAAATGTAACAAAATACATGTATTTTATATTTAAAATATAGGAAATACTTTTTTCTGGATTTTCCATTTTCTCACCATGTGGTCTAGCAGAGCATTCAGGTTTATATAATGTACACAAAGCTCTGGTGAACCCCACAAACAGGAAGAACAGTCACAGAATGTCAGTGTAACTAAGCAAAGCTATTAAAAGACAACAACTTGATTGATTATGTATATATATATTTTTATTAATGGGACTTAACAGCCCATAAACTTTGGCTTTGTATCATCAAGAAAATATGAATTTACTTATGACATACAAGCTCCCAATCTCCCTCTTCCTACAGCTAGCTACTCGACTGATAAGCTAACTTGCTAAACACTGGCACTAGCCTAGACAGCATGCTAGCGTCATTAGCATGTTAGCATCGATCGCTAGCTTGATATTATAACCATCACCATGTACAATAGGCTATGTAGCCAGACCCAGACATAAGTTATACATCAAGCTAGTTGCCATCTGTCACTCAGATACAATATTTAACTTGGCAGCCAATCAGCTGAACTTGAAGATCTGAAGACTGAACTCTGGACTGTTTTTTGATTCGTGGAGAAAGTATTTTGAGTATTTTAAATACAAAATTACTCCACTCTAAAGTATTTTGTTACAAATTATGTTAGATTTTGAATCGGCCCTATCAAATACAAATGACAAAATACTCAAAAGTAATCGAAATACGTATTTCAAATACAAGTAATTGAAATAATGCCCATCTCTGCCTGTCTCTCCTGTTTCCTCCCTCTCTCACATTTCACTAGACTTTGTTCCCATGTCCTACATACGTAATTCATTTTCCATCTTGTCCTCGGTTCCAGCACAGCTGCCCTTCTTTCCCACCATAGTTTCTATTTCTCTATCTGTGTCTATTTAAAGAAGCAAACCCCTTGAATCCGCCAATTATTTTTAAGATAATTGATAATAAACTTTTCTTAAAACAGAATCAAATTCCCCCCCCCAGACCGTGTTTTACATGTCTGGAGGGATATTCCTAGTTATTTTAGCAATGTTAAACCTGTATCGCTGTCTTGATTTGATACCAACTACATTTATTAAAGACGTTATTAATACAGGTAGGCCCAGTATTTTATTGATTATTAATAGCTCATTAGCAACAGGAACTGTTCTATCGGCTCTTAAACATGCTGTGGTCCAACTTCTTTCAGTATCAGATGTTTTACTCCACGATTATCGTGTCCTAAAGAATTCATGGTAGCGATACTATATATAATCTACAGATAATTTGAAATAATAATAACAGTGCCATCAGTGAAATTCATCTTTAAAAGGTTCTCTATTCAACATTCAAATTATTAATATATCAAACAGCTATCATCTATGTACAGATCTAGAGCAGTGATGTCTACCTGAGCAGAGAATGAAGTCTGTGTGCGTTGTTGTCAGAGCTTGCTTTGTTGTTGCCTGTTGATGGCGCACTATGACAAGTTTATACCGCTGGTATCACAAGCAGGTTTGTGTGTGTTCTGAAAGGCAAATATTGAGTACATGCTACATACTGTGGCACTAATGCATGAATATTAAGCTTGCTGAACTGCCAGGGTTTTAAGTACCACCACATCCCACCATGGCCTCTTTATTGGACAGTATGTGTTAGAATTGAAAATTGAGACCTATACAATTCTTCATAGCCCTGATCAGTTTCACCAACCCCTCATTAGTCCTGCACTCACCTCACCTGTTCTCACTTCCCTTGTCAGTCAGTCTCTATTTATACCTCAGTTCCTTTGTTCTTTGTCAGTTCTTAATCCTTGCTTCGCAGTTATCACGGTGCTTGGTCGTGCACCTCTGAATCTTTGTTACTAGGAACCTGCTGAACGCGTGGGTCTTTTCAGACCTGACCGCCATTAATACTGATAAAAGCAATTAATCAACACATCTAATTGTTTACAGGATGATTTTTTTTATAGTAAATGTGTTGTTCCAAATATTTGACTCTTTTCTTTGCATGGATTGTAACAAGGAGATAAAGTAGGTCCATACATGTTTTGTATGAGATGTGAGTTTACAGTTGATTACAGTTGTTTCTCTTCATTGAGGAGCTGCATCAAAGATGCTCTATAACAAATATGAGGCATTACAAGCTGTGCTAATGGTATGAAATTATAAACTGGGCACGGTCTAATGTAGCCTACTTATATTTATATTACATTATAGATTTATACTCTACAGCAGCGGTTCCCAAACTGTTTAGGCCACGCACCCCCTTCTACATCCCGACCGGGTTCACGCACCCACTTATTTTTATTTTGAATACATTGCTGTATTTTTCAATGTTCAAGATCACAACTTCAACTTTCAGGTTCAAATTTCTTTTTGAAATGAACAAAACTTTTGACCTGGATTTAGCTCCATAAGCTTGGGTCTGGAGGACTTGCAGCATTTACTCAACGACAAGAAACGTGCACACACACTGCAGCTGGTGATAAACAATAGATTTAACCTGTTTGTTGTACTAATCTTGTCGATTAATTAATGGTTAACGGGGTCGGCAATAATCCAAAAAATATTTTTAATCTAAATCTAAGTTTTGTTACTATTTTTGTTATCATCGCTCATCCTAAAATAATGTTCCCAACTGCTGACACTGCTCTTCCTCTTCTTACCTGCTCAACTGACCAGAGGTTAACATCACAGTAAAGGATGTATCGGATTTATTATCAGATGTATTGAGTAGTTTTATGATACTGGTATCGGTGCATTTCCTTTATTTTTTAGAATGCTCCCTGGCGTTTTAGCAAGTATTGCAATGAAAGTTGCGCTGAGCACAAACGTCGTTATGCGTGCTCGTAGCTCATGAGCCGGCTGTGAAGTATTTCCCACACCGCGGTGCGGAGCGACTGTAAACAAGGCGTTAAGCTAACTGGACTCCATGCTGCTGTCAGAACTGCAGAAAAGAACTCCAACACCTGGGTCATGTTATTGCCCTGAGGCAAACCAGATGAAGTGTGTGTGTGTGTGTGTGTGTGTTCACAGGACAGGAAGGGATGGAAAGAGTGCGTTTGATTTAAATACACTGACTTGGCCATTTACTTTACTTACTTACTTAAACCAGAAAGGCTATTCCTTAAACACAGCTCCACCAGGAAGGAGTCTAAACACTCACAGCTATTTTCCATGAAATGTTTATGGACGTTCTGTCTGTCAAACACCAGCCTGACTAACAGCCTAACCTCTAATTATAGATTTAGGAGGCTCGCAATAGCAACATGCAAACCTTCAAAATCACAGCGATCAAACTTTATATATATATATATATATATATATATATATATATATACAGTATATCGAGGTTGCCACTGGACTAAAAACCAGACACCAGCCCCGCCCAGCCACAACTTTCCAAAAGGTCAACTGAGAAAAGCCTGTGCTGTTTTCTCTGGGCTACTCCCCTTTAAATTAGTACCAGGAACACTGGGCATGCCAAGGAAGGAGGGGGCAATGTCTCTGCATAACTTGTATTTCTGAGATGTATAAAGGAAGAGGGGGAGGCGAGCAGATGAGCAGATAATAGTCCAATACCACCATTACAGCAGCACTTGTTGTTGTTGAGTCATGGAGGAGATATGAAAGACAAGCAAAGGGTAAACATACACCGGAAAGTGGATTTTAATTACTTCGGCCCAAGCCTGGCTCTAACCAAGACCGTACTACAAACCCCGGACCCTCAGAGGCCCCAAAAGACTCATGCTCACTGTGTGACAACTAGATAGTGGTATTTAGAATTATTGTATATGCTGCACAATAAAGACGATTTTGAACCTGTTTCCCAAGTTGCAACACCTCTACAGGTTGGTAGCTGGTGACTGAATATCTCTGCAGTGGCCTTTTATGGGAAACATAACTCAAATCTCAATACGCAGACGTGATACACACATAAAGATCAATAAATGCACTTAGAAATCACAGAAAACAGATGTCTCTTATAGCTTCAGATCTTTCCTAATAGTCATTAACAATCAAACTTTCTTCAGTATCCAGTGAATCAGTGATTGTTGTCTGTTTCCGTGGTTCCAGAGTAAACAGGAAGTGCTAGTAGCTGATGCAGCATGGCACAAATGTTCAACTGTAAACAAATATAGGCTCAAAATCAGAGCTCAATGTGTAGCCAGAAGCCAACTCACTGTCTTCATGGCAACATTATATATGTTTTGCTTGCATCCCCAAAGCATGATGGGAATTGTATTTCCAATGGAGGGATGGAAGAAGCCGTATTTTTGGCAGCTCCATAGCGCAGCAACACGGTCTGAATCAATGCATGAAGCGGGTATTCAGTCCAGTTAGCAGTTAGCTCCTGTGAAAGCATTCAGTGCTAACAGTTTACTCTCACACCGGCGGGAACTAGAGCGGCTGCTTTCATAAACCTGCCAGGTTCTCGGTTTCAGGGAGAAGTGGTTTGACCAGAGTTTACTTCACATCTCTCTAGGCCAGGGGTCTCAAACTCAAGGTCCGCGGGCCGAATCCGGCCCGCCACGTCACTTTATGTGGCCCAAGAATCCGCCAGCAAAAAAAAAAAGAAGAAACGTTTAAAAAAATGTTGTAAAAAAAAAATATATTTAAAGTTAGACTTGATAATAAAAATATCTCCATAGCCGAAATTATGAGATAGAAAGTCAAAGTTATGAGATAGAAAGTCATAATAATGAGATACTTAAACACAGTCATAGAGCAGCTCTTTGGCTGGTTACTCTACATTTGACATGTAAATGTATTGTGAGTACATTGAAGACGACTTTAAACGTGGCTTTACAACACATGAAATACTTCATGTAGGATTGTGCAAACGCACCCTTTAAAGGATTTGAAGCTTTCAACAAAGTTATTGTAATAGCTTGTGTTTGATATTTGTCTTTGCTATTTTCTTTAAACGTTTGATAGAGTAATGTGGGTTTCTTAACCCTAAATTAAAAGGATTTAAGTTATAATAACAGAATAAATATATTAAATATATTTTTAACATTTATATAACTGCATGTACAATATTTTTACACTTGAATAAACAATAATGCAGAGACAGTTATTTACCAATATGTTAGGAGTAGTTACATTTACAACCGGCCCTTTGAGGGCGACCGTGATGCTGATGTGAACCAGAGTGAAGATGAGTGTGAGACCCCTGTCCTAGGCTGTTAAAAACAACAGCACCTGAAGGCAGCAGATGGCAACAGTAACCGTCCTTTTAAGGTCCCAGTGGACAAAAACAACCTCAGCTCCATAACCCTACCAAGTACTGACTGAAGTTAGGATTCATTAAAATACCTTGCAGCTGATTCATTTCCACAAAGCAGCATGCAGCTCGGGCTCTGTGTGCCAAAAAGCCTTGGTCTTTCAGTGAAGCTAATCTCAATAACAGATTCCAAAGCAGCTTAGAGGAGGAAATTGTCCCCTTTATTACATGGATAAACTGAGCAGCAGAGGACGACATGTTGTGTTCAGGTTCAGACGCGTCTCACAGATCATGTGGAGGTGTGTGAACATGTTTAAAACGCTCTTAGAACTTGACAGTGTAATAATTCCTGTGAAATAAACAAGTGAGGGACAGTATGTAGTTTCATTCAGCTGACTTTTTGGGAGAGCAGGGAATGATATTTTATGTATGCGATTATTTCAAGCACAGATTTAGATTTTATTATTCATTTCATAACTATTGTTATTTGAAATCCAGGGGTCAGGGACAAAGTCCCTCAGAAGCCACAGAAGGACTGATTTATTCAGTGACTCTTAACAGCTTGAGTTGCAGTATTTCACTCTTTTTCCACCAAAATGAACGTGTATATGCAGTTTTTTTTACACACGGTAAAAAACCACTAAAAGAGGGCGATGGTCGGTTCTTTTCTCTGGCGTGTCACGTTCAATAACACTGTTGAAAATGAAAGTGAAAGTGTTACGGTGCTTCTTTTTTGTATCTTACTTATTCAGTCATTCTTTTCAACTCTCAAACCAGAGTTGGTGATTGTTGGACTAACGGAGACGGTTTTGATGAGGTTCATTTTGTTTCTGTAGACCTGAAAGAAAATGACTGTTGTGTCTGACTGGAGTCTGGTGGCTTTGAGGATAAGGCATATTGATTGTATGTTTTGTTTGTCGATAAATTATAATAATCGTCCAAAGATCTTGGACTCGTGCGTCACGTAGCATGGCACTGGAAAAAAAGATGGGCTAAAATGATCGTGTGATGTTTCCATCACTGCTGAATGAAGCCGGAGCCGATTGATAAAGCAGACTACTGCAGTCATCTGACCCAGGAATCAATGCTGAACCTTTGAAGGCAAAAGCCACACGATGGTGGGTGTTAGCAAGGTTTTAGCTTATGTTCATCATTGTTTTTGTTCAAACTTCTGTCAAGGTTTAATTCCACTGTGCCACTTGGTGGAAATTAATATTCCATCAGCACGTTAGGATTTAAGATGCTTTGATTATTTTAGTTATTATTAAAGAAAAGTATTATAATATTGTCTGGGAGGATCTTGTTATAATATGTATATATACATATGTATATATACAAAAAAGTGAAACGGTTTAGCCCACCCCGATCATTTTTCCTGATAATTTGTCCCATAACTGATATAAAACTGCAGTATGGGGGGGGGGGGGGGGGGGGGGGTCTAACATGTATGATGTATAGCCGTGCACATGTATGTAGCTTTATATTGTCAGGAGATGTTTGAGGCATTTAGGCCCAATAGCACAGTCTTCTCCTGAAGAGCATGTGCTTCTGCAGGAGAAATGGGAGCAAACAGCATGAAATAAAAAAGATAACAGCCACAGATAATAAAAAAAGAAGGGGGCAGCATTCCATCTGCTTCACTCAACATGCAGAAAACTCCCAAAGCTTCCTGCTCAGACTCCAGCTCCTCCTCTCTTCACCAGGAGTCTGGTTTTCTGGAGGTGGGTCTGTGGCAAACATTCTCATGTCTCCTGTATCAAAACAACAGCGCTGCTTTGAAAACAATGAAGAGTGAGCAGCAGCTTAGGAAGCGTTGAACCTTCTGTCCCATCGTCCCTGCACAGTCACTGCGCATCATATGAACAGGGACATGCTTCTTCCTTTTCAACAGTGTGCATAGATCCACTTCCTCGCTAGTATGAACCAGAGTCCACCAGAGTCCCGCTGCACAAAGACAACTTTACTCACCTTCCTCCGTTGCGCTCCGTTATGCTCCGTTGCGCTCCGTTACGCTCCGTTATGCTCCGTTGCGCTCCGTAACGCTCCGTAACGCTCCGTAACGCTCCGTTACGCCGCTCTGTCACCGTTCGGTTTGGTTTCGTAGTGACACCGAGGAGCCTCCCTGTCCTCCGGACCCGCACGGTTACATGGTTTAATGTCGGACAAACAGACCGAGACACCGGGTAGGTGTGACGGACCGAGAGCGATCCAGATGTGGGGGGCGTGGTAATACGACGCCTCTGCCTGATTGGCTGTGGAGGGCGTGACGATTTTTCACCTTGACTTTACATTTTGTAAAGATGTCCATGAAAGCGTTTTGTATGTGTCTCATTGTTTTTCATAAGCAGCTGCTATTGAGAAGCATAACTATGACACACTGTTACACAGTATGATATTGAACATATTCAACACTTATGAATATGTTTGTGAATATGTGGGTTGATGAACTGAACGTAAAATGATGGTTTAATATTCATTTATCCATGTACACAGCAAGAATCAACTTTTCGATTAATCAGTTCATTATTTAATGCAATACAGTTCGTAATATAGTTTAGTCAAACACAATTTGTGTATGCAGAGTGGTTGCGGTGTGCACTGATATTTATTTTTCCACCATATTCTGTTCCTTGAGTGAAGGCAGAGCACAGCCTGTAAAAGGAGACACAGAGTAAAAGTGTTCCATTTCTACCACTAGATGGCAGTATAGGTGTATTTAAACCATAGATTTAGTTATATTTACCTGTGTCTTTGTCAGTGGTGTGCCGTCAGGGCCTGCAAAGCCTTCTCTGCTGGCCTAGACAGAATCACAAAGTTATAGCTATTTTATAATTTAATTATTTTTCATAAATATACTACATGTATTATAATTTTTTCCCCATTATCTTATTTTCTCATTGCACAGCTAATGTCTTCTTCAGTTGCTCTGCTTCCAGTGCAGCTTGTTTTAAGTAGAGCTTTTATCCAATCAGATTTTACCCCTGTGTTGTCGCTAGTGTTAGGTTCAGAACCTCTCAGAACTGTGGAAGGCCGCATGTTGAAAAGCAGCCCAGAGGAGAAGAAGCCCCCCCCCCCCCTTTGCTCCCATTCTGATGGAGGACAGGAATCGGCAGGTCCAGATCAAAATCACAAGATATTTAATAACCAACAGAAGCCAAAACAGCTGCAAACCGAAGTACACCATGAATGATAAAACAAACATAATATTCCATAAATGTGAGACCCCGTTCAGGCCACCCAGCAAACTGGTGTGTTCACTGGATGGCCCCAAGGAAGTCTGACTCTCTCCTGGGATTCACAGCCCTTTGTCCCCCCAAAGTTACACTCCTGAGCCTATCGATCAGCTCAGTGATTGGCTCATCCAATAAGCCCCTCCTGGGCAGATGACCCATTGTTCTGTTCTTCTCACCTAGGTCAACCAGCTTCGTTCCAACCCCCGCTGGCAGACACCTCCTTACATTCTTGGGGCCAGTTCCTTTGATTCGCCAAACCCCCGCTTCCAGTACACTCCTCACACCTTCCTCTTACAGCATGAAATTACCTCTGATGATGAGATTACTTCTTGGTCTAAACTCTTACATGTAAACACACTGTAACATATAATATCAATGCTAGGAGCGCTTTAAAACTTAAATCCCTCACAATTCCCCCCTTTCTCACTGTTCACAGTGAGAATATTAAACAGTTGTATCCATCAATGCATCATCTACTCATAACTGGTTGCCCTGTATATCTGCTTCACTAATTGTCGATCAATCTCTGCAGGAATCCACTTGAACATCTGCATTAACAATTCTTGAGGCTAATACATTCAAAAGCATTTCTAACAGTTCTCGTGTAGCATTTCTAAAATAAGTACAAGCTGTGTAGGGAAAAGGATCATTCTTTACACAGGTGTCATGATGTGTAAGCAGAATAGGTGTTACAATTTACATGGTAAAAACAGTAGACAACACATTGTGCCTCTAAGGCCACATAGTTCCAGGTGTTTCATCGTCGTCCAACGGTGGTGAATTTGCTTTCCACTCGTGTCAATTTAGTCATACATCAATATTATAACCTGCACTGTACAGTTACCAAAATAAAAGTATAAGATTCAATCTCCTTCCATGTCCTATCTCCTAAAGTCCTATGACTGAGTTAAAAGACTTGGATTTTAGTCATATCTTTTACAAAGGTTGCAATTTTTCATGACGCTACCAAATACAAAATGTGGATCTATCTTTACAACAAAATAAAAAATTACAGACAAAATTCCAAAATGACATTACATACCCCCCTTTCTCCACGCTATCTCTGCTGTAAACTAATTTAGCGTAACAATGGAAGCGATCACATGTCAATTGTCTAGGCTTATTCATTCACAATTTTATAATAATTGAATATCACACGTAAGGAATATTTTTGCAGGCACACTTAAGGCACAATTCTACAGGCATCAGCTGCAGAAATTCCTGTTCAGAGAAACAAAACTGTTATGCATCTCTCCATCTTTATTACTGTTGTTTATCAGGATCCTTTGTGCTTCTGAAGTCAGTGTATTGAGTCTGACTTGCTGTAGGTCAGACATCACAGCATTCCTGGGCCTCGTAACAGAACACTTGTGGAATCTCCCCCTCTTACAACTCAGATTGTGTGGGAGACAGAGAAACAGAGAGCAGCAGTACTTTTCATCCAATAAACTCATAACAATTATAACATAACCTTTCCACTTCTCTAAGTCATACTTCTTCTAACCTTCCTCTAGTTCACATAACATATGTGCTGTGCAGTGAAGTGAATCAGCCTGCATGTGACATTCCAACCATCTATACCTTAATAGTTAACGTGACTTGTCTTAACTTTCCAAATCCTTCAATTTCATTTGAATACATCTGATGTGAGTGTGAGTGTTTGTCTAGTTTCTAATGTGTGTATTAAATGTACGAGTTTGTCATCTAAAGAATCTAAAGTTAACTCACCCTCTTTGTTGTATTGTGTGCATCACCATCACTAGGGGTCCACTCCGCTTGCCTGCTGCACCCCCCGAGTCTGATTGCTGATTGTCGATCCTTCCCCCACTCCTTGTTCATGGAGGATGAGCAGCCTCTTCTTTGATGTTCAAGCTGCCACTTTTATGGCACCCAAAGGCTTCAGTTGGTGTGTGTCAAAGTCTCAAAGTCTCTGCCCCCCCTTTCAGCTTCCTCTCATGGCCTGATACCTTATCAGCTGAGCATCCTTGCATCTGTGCTGATGAAACTTCTCTGTCCATGTCACACAATTCTCCTGTGTGATGTTTTCCAGGCTCATGGATGGCGGAAAGCCTTCGGTCAGGGCTGACACTGTAGATCTTGAATGAGTCTCGTTCATCTTCTTCATCCTCGGCATGTTGAGTGGTGTCGTTCATGTTGTTTGTGGGTGAGGAGCATACGGCAGCGAAGTGGAGTCCCAGATCAGGATTCACTCGACCATGTACCTCGACTAAAAAACAAACAAACAAAACAAAAACACGGCATTCGTCTCTCTCCACCTATGCTTTCCAGTCTGCTTTAACGGTTTACATTTCTTTCTTTCCCTCTTGGACATCAATTTACTTCTATCTGCTTCACCTTTTTCTCTGCTCCAAGCACACTCAAAGTTGATCACAATTTTCCTTAGGCAAAAACTGCCTTTTCAAGGAACCCCAATTTGCTTCCCTCCCAATTATTTGTCTATCGAAACATTATTATGAATATTACCAAAAATATTCTATGTCCCAATTCTGTGCACTTTTAAATCCCAATTTGACTCAAAAAACAAACAAACAAAATAAAACAAAACCCAAAACAAACAAACCAATTTTTTATCAGAGTCAATTTTCCAAATTTCAGTATCTCAAAGAAATCTGATTTCTGGCTTTAAATTAATTAAGCACCCCCCTTGGTACTCCTAAGTCATCTTGGTAAACTTGGCTATAAAATGAGCCTCTCGCCGAAGTTGATGTAAACATTATGCAGGCTAGGAGCGTTCAATAAACTCTCTACTCCGTCTACCCTCGAATCTCTATTCCGACTGTAGCCCTGACTGAGTGAAAAATTAAGTATTTTTCATTACAATTAAAAATTATGAAAATTAAAATTATGAATTAAAATAAAAAATAAAAAATTACAACTGCTGGAATCAAAGTCTAAATCAACTATGCAAGTTGAAATATTGAATCAAAGTTAACAATTGTAGAATAAAATTGAATTAAAACTGAAAGTCAAAATATTGGATTAAAGCTAAACGTACCATCTGAAGTTAAATTATTGAATTGAAACTAATTTCCAATCGAACAAGTTCATGTAAAATCATCTACGGTAGTCTAAAATGCTATATTGATACTAAGCAACAATTGAAGTCACTATGCAAGTTAAAAGATTATAGAGTCAAAAACAATGAATATTATAAGTTTGTCATCAAAAACTTACTTTTGTAATTGATCTACCAATCTACTGGGTGGCGTATTGTAGTTAACTATTTTGCAGTTCTAAACAGATTTCATCTCTAGGTTTTCTGGGTAATGGAGTTTTCTGTAATCATCATGCAATTACTCATCCAAACCGCTAGTTGTGCAGAGTTCTCTTCTTCTTCTATGGTTTTTCAACCGGATGTGACCGGAAACAGCTTGTAGCTAATGCTAGCAGCTACCTCGCTTCGTCTTCTAACGAAACAAGCTAAGCTAACTGGCGAAAACGTTACACAAAGCACCATAGTTTGAACTCAATAACGTGCCGAATTCACACACTATTTCTGCTAGACCGTGCTTTGACTTCTCCACATGCACCGGTTATTTTATAATCTCCTCGTTTATCTAACTATCTATAGTAAGCACCGGAGCAGGCCTTTAGCTCCCGGCTTCAAACAATTCATTCACACCGTACGTTACCCTTTCTTACAACACAACTTTCAACAACACTACAACATTTATCACAAAATACAGCTGTTACAAAACAAAATGCACAATTCGCCCCATTCATTACCTATTACCAACCCCCAAATTAGATTCCCCTGAACTCAGTCATTATAGCGCTTTTAAGCGATTGAGCCTCAGTCCAAAGTGCAAAATCCTTTAGCGAACTGGTCCCTAGAACTCAGTTATTATAGCGCTTTCGAGCGGCTAGCCATCCAGATAGCTAGCCCTCTGGCGAACTGTTCGTCTTCATCCCCTAGAACTCAGTCATACCAGCGTTTCGCGACAGCTAGCTTCCAACCAGTGGAGCTAACAAAAACGTGACCCGTTCTTTCGGCTTCTTAAGCTCGTATTCAATTTGTACCCTTCCCGTATATTTGAGCCTTTAGTTTACTAGACCCAAGACGCTAATGCAATAACCAGAAGAGCCGTGACCTTCTCCCAAGATACGTCAGTCTGCGTCTCAGTCCGCCTTAGCTCACTAAATGCTCCAACAATATTACACTCGTCTAAACCATGTTCAAACTACCAAATTAACATTACACTCATCCAAACTTCATTTAGACTACCAAATTAACACTCGCTCAAATTTCACAATTCAGAGCTACCAACTCATCCAACCTTTGTTTGGACTACCTAATTAAACATCACAAACAATTTGCATTCGGTCCGCAACTGCTCCTCTGCAACTTATAGTCATTTACCTGCTTCCTGCAGCCTCTCCTCCACGTGTCCAGCTTTTGGGGCCGCCAACCACGAACACCCTCTTCGTGGCCACTCCGAAAATGTCCGATTCACGACCCGTCCAGCTTTCTACGAGTCCAGTCGAGAGGTCCCATCTGGGGTGCCAAATTGTTAGGTTCAGAACCTCTCAGAACTGTGGAAGGCCGCATGTTGAAAAGCAGCCCAGAGGAGAAGAAGCCCCCCCCCCCCCTTTGCTCCCATTCTGATGGAGGACAGGAATCGGCAGGTCCAGATCAAAATCACAAGATATTTAATAACCAACAGAAGCCAAAACAGCTGCAAACCGAAGTACACCATGAATGATAAAACAAACATAATATTCCATAAATGTGAGACCCCGTTCAGGCCACCCAGCAAACTGGTGTGTTCACTGGATGGCCCCAAGGAAGTCTGACTCTCTCCTGGGATTCACAGCCCTTTGTCCCCCCAAAGTTACACTCCTGAGCCTATCGATCAGCTCAGTGATTGGCTCATCCAATAAGCCCCTCCTGGGCAGATGACCCATTGTTCTGTTCTTCTCACCTAGGTCAACCAGCTTCGTTCCAACCCCCGCTGGCAGACACCTCCTTACATTCTTGGGGCCAGTTCCTTTGATTCGCCAAACCCCCGCTTCCAGTACACTCCTCACACCTTCCTCTTACAGCATGAAATTACCTCTGATGATGAGATTACTTCTTGGTCTAAACTCTTACATGTAAACACACTGTAACATATAATATCAATGCTAGGAGCGCTTTAAAACTTAAATCCCTCACACTAGGTTAAAAAAATCTGCCGTGTTGATTGTCATAGTCTTCAACCAATCAGATCTTTAGTTTGACATGTTGGGCGTATTCTTTGACATGTCAGAGCTGCTAGCTGGCCTAGCCATACGTGATTGGTCAGTGGGCTAGCATGACATGTTGGGCGGTGACAATCCCAATATCTGCTGCCTCTGTGGAGCGGACATTTTCAGCCTCAAACGCATTAAAACGTATTCAAGAAATACAACTGGGAAGGCTCGACTGTCTTCACTGGCGTCCGAGAAGGACTTCTTACTGGAACTAAAATGCACGGCTGTACTGAACAACCGTGAGATTAAACTCTTTATAAACAAAGAAAGGAGGATGGACTTTGTCTTTAAATAGTGAACAGCAGCTTTGGTAAGTGAACTGCTTTTGTTTTTACATCTACAGTAGCTTTAATATGCTTGTTTATATATTATTATTTGTACAACTTGTTTTTATGAAGATGGATTTTTGTTTAGTTTAATATGTGATAGGAACTATTGTTACGTCCTATGTTTCGCTGGGGACACAATTAGTCGGTGCCATGTTACCAACTTGGCGACTTTCTCGCTAAATCTGGTGACTTTCCAAACCCTCTTGGCGACTTTTTTTGTCAAAAGCTACTAGCGACAAATCTAGCGACTTTTCTGGTGTTTTGACTCTGACGTGAAAGCTCGTCCGTTCTGCACTGTCCTCAACGAGCAGCGGGTGCTGTCGTGAGACCTTCCGCCGCCCCAAAGCACTCACAGGCGGTCAGTCTCATAGCAGCCTCGCACTGCAGTCCCAGCTGCAGTCAGAGCAGAGAGGACACACACTCTCGGCGTATTCATGTATCTGCACTCTGCAGTTAGTGTATTTATAGGTGTTGAGCTTAGTTTTTACACAAAACTAATAATAACCGTAGCTGTGGCGTCATAATGAGGACAGCAGTGAAGGCCCAGGTATAAAATGCACGGCCCGCCACTGAAGTATACAGCATATTGTATTGCAGATGCACATCTGAAGCCTAGACAACTGTTAATGATACATTTAGCTGTATTTCATTTCAATATTAAAGGGGAAGACCACCTAAAATTGGAATTTCAATACGTTATGTAACACAAATTGTACCCATATACTCAGAACATTCCCATGGGTGCCATTTATAATTTCCCAAGTCATTGTCTGTGGAGCAGTTCCAGACTTTATACTTAATGACAAATTGTAGTTTTAGCACTCTAGTTTTTGGATTTTGGGAGAGGGTTGTTGTTGACTAATATTCTTGAAATGAAGGAATTTTTAAAATGGGTGTAGTTCCCCTTTAATATCATTGCTGTATTATATGCTACTTTTCAGTTGGATGCAGAGTTTGGGAAAATGTTCCCAGGGAAGGAAGACCTCTTCCTTCGGAAATGGGAAGGACGTATTGTTATGAAATTACTGAAAGTGAACTCAATGTCCTGCCAGCTGGTGAGGAGAGTGATGAGTTATCTTCCTTGCATATAAGATACAGTGATGTGTCGACGTGTTGTTTTTATTTGGTGGTCACTAGGCCTGTGCCATATTGTTTTATTATAGACATAGTGTCTGAGTGGAATCCCAGGGCTTCTTCGCAACCATACTATATTAAATCAAATCAGATAGTTTTAATTCATATTCCCACTAGTGCTAAACAATATAGAAAAAATATCTAATTGTGACTATTTTGACTGATGGGTCTGAATTCCCCCAGCACACCTTTGGGGGCTCAGCTTTTTCTATTGTGATAATTTGGTGGACAACTTAATGTCTGAGATGGCATGAGCAATTGTATGTATACCATTTGTTTTTGTGTTGTGCTTAGAGTCATTTTGCTTCAGAGCCCTTCAGATGCTCACACACTATTTACCTCCTGCTGCGTCAGGGAGAGCCAATGGATTGAAGAAATGCAGTGTGAAATCGGCCATTTCATACATCATGGACATGAAACCGGTAGGAAAGCTGCTCTGGTCTATGAATGTCCCACAACTCTTTTCTTATCTGTGAATCCCATCTCAAGTATCAGCATGTAGTGAAAACCACTGTCAAAGAACTTACCATAACTTTAATTCTTATGCTAGACATCTCAACAGGGAACACACTCAGGTTGCAAACCCAGCACATTTGGAACAAATGGTATATTTCAGTAATGTTTCAACATCATCTTGCTCTAACGCTATGGACACTACAAAAACTGATTTGGACACTCCAATGGATCTTCATTTTTCAGACCACTGTGACTGTGCAGCTTCATTTGTTGCCAAAATGTACTCCGCATCAAATTCCACCCTAACTGATGTGCATGAAAGCCTTGTGTGCACCAAAGAGCTACTGACTCTATTTAAGCATGTTTACAGTCAAAATCGCTGAATTTGCTCATGTCCTGTTCAAACAGAGGGGAGGCACGCGAGGTGAGGCAGCGACGAGCTGTGCCTCACCTCAGATTGCGCAATCCCTCACAGACAGGTTGAGCGCGTGCCTTTTGCTTTCTCATTGTTTGTCACCACTGTAATATTTGTTGACACTTGTATTATAAGTCCTTTCTTTCCATAGAATAGATCATGTATTTCACGTATGTGTAGAACATATTTAGTCTCGCTGATCTGACAGAAACCGCAGTGAAAAAGCACAGAGGGGAGGCAAACAGTACCTCTGCCTCACTGAAGGGGGTGTGCGAGAGCCCATGGGTCGGGTTTATACCGTTACTCTTCTTCTACACTTCTCTTCTTCTTATATTTTGCTTTGACCGCAAATATTGAAGATTAAATATCTAAGCTTTAACAATTCTCAAAAAACCGGGAAATATGACCAAATCAACAGCAATCCAACGTCAGACCGGTAAAGTAAACTTGTATGTGTTTGTTGTTCTCTTTATAAATTCCTGGTTGTTACAGATTTTCGCGGGTGGCGCCCGCGAGCGCTCCGCTTCTGAAACGCTCCCGGTGGGTCAGGTGTTACGGTTCAACCAGGGACCCTGTTAACTGGCGACCTTCAGCCGAATGCGTCTGTTGTTGTCCTAGCTACGGCAGCTGTTGGAAACGAGAAGAGAACACGTAGCTGTCCTCGTGAATGCCGCATTGTTTAGTTTTGCAATACAGTGTCAAACCTTCTCATTTACAGTCTTTGGTGAAAACATACCGGAATCGACGTTGGAGCATCTTTTGAGGAAAACTAGTCCACTCAAGTTTGAAACGTCGCTTGCTTGTTGTTTATGTGTTGAAACAGGAAGGGAGCAAATTCCCCTTCCTTTGAAATAATAAAGTTGATATAAAAACAAACAAACACATAATCGTCTTTGGAGCCTGTTTTGTGGAAACATGTGTTACGTAGAAGAACTCTGTAGCACAGTTAAAAAATAAATAAATAAATAAACAAAATGTAAAGGTATATACAGGATTCGAACTCATATCATTGAGTGGAAAAATAGTTGGCAGCCAGAGGCAGTGCCATTACGCCACGATAGATACAACGACATTCTGGAGGCATACACAAAAATCTAAAATACAGTCAGTAGTCGCTCCTAAGAGCGGAGGTAACCAGATCAACTTGTGACCGCAGAGGAAGATCAACTTGTGACTGCACTGCGCGTTTACCATGCAGCATTTTGAAGTGCACCACGGAGCACTTTTGAATACAGCTGGTTTCCGAAACAAATCTTTGTAGCGCTGCTAATTAATGAGGCAAACGTTTGTGATGTTTTCATGAGGTGAAAATACACAATGTGGACATTAATGCATCAGAAAAAAACATAAATGGCAATGCCTTAAAATGAAGAATTTAACCAGCCAAGAACACAGAGTGCAAGTTGAGTTAATAGGACTTTAATAAGTCAAAAAATACATAATCACATTCAATTTGTCAAAAACATTGATGACATTCATTTTCAACTGCAAGCTGGACACAGAGTCTAGAAATCACATCTTCATGGGTAACACCTGTGTTACAGTTTTACCATGGCCATTGCCCACATTGAGTTAGTAGGTACAAATTGGCCAAGGCCTTTTTCCAATCAAACCATCTTCATCAAATTAGGGGTGACCTATATAAGGTTGAGCAAAAGTAGCACCCGTGTTGGAAGTAGGGAGAAAAAACAAAGAAGACAAAGAAGAAGACGAAGAAGACAAAGAAGAAGACGACGACAACATAATGGATCCAAAGATTGTCCAGGAAATCATGGATTTCAAAATCCATTGTCTTTTGCCAGATGGCCTTACCAAACATCAGCGGTATGCCATTAAGAGACGAGCTGCTACATTTGTGCTCAAGGGTAAGTAGTAATGCTATACACCATCAATCACTAAGTTATTTTATTGTGTTGTATTAAGATAACTGAGTTTTTTTTTAACAGATGGAGTTCTGCTCTACAATTGTAGAAGGCGTAAAGAAAGGGAACATTTGGCCAAGGTGGTTCTCACGGCTGCAGAGGCAAATGAGGTCTTTCTACAAATGCACAGCAGTGATCTTGGCTCCCACTGTGGTGTAGAAAAAACTCATCATGCAATTATAAGTCGGTATTATTGGCCAGGAATGGAAGCGGATATCCGCAAATGGGTAAGAAGTGACACCCAATTCATCTATTGATAGTTTTACAAGAAGGCCTACTAAAAATCTGTCAAAGCTGTAATCAAATATTTGTATATAAATCTCCTTCATCTAAGCCTACTGTTTGTGCTAGACTAAAGGCCTACATACATTTAACTTGAATATTATTTGGCTACAGGTTGCTCAGTGTCCAGTCTGCCAGGCAAAGCGAGCCAGTCTCAAAGAAAAGACGCAATACAACCCAATAGAGGTGAGGTTATTGTGTAAATGAATGTACCATGCAGCTAAATGTGCTTACATACCAGTTAATACAGATAATTAACGTTCAACTCTTTCAGGTTACCGAGCCATTTGAGTTGGTAGGAATGGACCTCATGAAGCTCACTGTAACCGAGGGTGGGAATCAATACATTTGTGTAATGGTTGATTAAAAAAAAAAAAAAATGTGCAGAGAACGCAAGACAAGGTTAGGAAACGTAAGCTGGAGAGAGGTTGGGAGGACAATTTTAAAGTTGGCGATATTGTTTTTAAAAAAAACATCCAGGAAGAGCAGCGAAAAGGGGGGAAAATGGAGAGAGACATGCTGGGTCCATTTACGATCACGACCATAAAGGGGAAGGTTGTTCATTTGGCCAACAACACCACGAAAACACTCGCCAACCTCGATCAACTAACTGTTTTTACTGAACCAGAGGAGAGGATTCCAGCAAAACTAGCTAAAGTTCAAGATTCCCCTTTGGCTCCCCCGTCCCCACTACCACCGTCCAGCCTCTCCACCCCTGACGAACCTGCCAACCTTACTCCTCTCGACAGCTCTGACCCTCCACCAGCCACATTCCAAGGAGAGAGTCAACCCATCCATGGTAATGTAGCCCATTCATTAATATGACACAAAGTATTAAAATGCTATACTCTTTTAAATGACACATGTTCTGTATTTCCAGCTCTCCCAGATCAGGGGAAAATTGTCCTGTCAAAAGTGGGTCCCTACAAACTGTTTACTGCCGATTTCCACAACCTGGCACCTGGTAGGGAATTGGAGAGTGAGGTAAGTGTTGTTTGCAAGCTACAGATTGTTCCTCTTAGAAATGCAAGTTCATTTTATTTTTAGATCATAAATGCTTACCTTGTATGGGCAACAAAAACAGTCCAAAGCAAGGTCAAAGTGATTGACACATATGCAATGACGGCGATTTGGGATGGCAAATTGACGGGGTTGAGAAAGGTAAGGATAATGGTTGCTTTTAAAGGGTGTCTGTTACAGTTGTACTATATTATAAACAATAATATGTCACTTTGCAGCTTGATGTAAGGGAGTGGGACACACTTATTGGAGCTGTCTGCAAGAACCACCATTGGACTCTAGTGGTAAGTGTGCTTAAACCAATGCAATTTATGCAAACTCTGAGAGAATCTTGCACATTAAACTATCCTTTCTGTAAAAGGCCATGTATCCAAAGGAAGGACAGGCTCTGTTTGTGGATCCATTTGGAGCCACTTCAGCTCAGCTGAAACACTGTAGGGATTGTACAAGGTATCTGGATTTATTTTCATTTGTTTCATGTCTTATGTATGTTCAATGGTTTCTAATGTGCAAGTAACAATGATTTTTGCTTTAGGGCTTTGATGCGGAAGAAAAATGTAAACTTATCGAGATGGATGTGTGACACCGTCTCACATCCCCTTCAGCAGGATTCCACGTCCTGTTGAGTGCTGGTGTGCAAAGTAAGATTATGAACTCCAGTAGGCATTTAAAAACTGTCAAAAGGACACGCATAACACTAACCTGTTATTTAAGGTAGCCGAGCTGCTGTTACAGGGAGGCAGCATCGACTTTGCTGTGGACGAAGTTGCCATTAACGCAATGCGAAGACAAATGGCTAAGAGACTGTTGGATGACTCTGGTAAGCTTCAATCAACTATCGAACCCTCACTGAACCTTTTCCTATACTTAACTCACTAAATTTGAGTATCTTTTAATAGACAACCTAACGGAACTGTGCCGCATGTGTGGTGAACACAACTCTACAGCCAGCTGTTGATCACTGGGTAGGAAGCCTAAAGGTGTGTTCACACCAAACGCGATGAACGCGGCGCGATTACATACAAAGTCTATGTACAGACGCGATGAACGCGATGGCGCGGCGCGTTTGACGCGTCAAAACGCCGAAACGCCCCAAACGCACAAGTTGAAATATTTGAACTTCTGCGGAAAAATCGCGTGACGCTCCAGCGCGATAGCCAATCAGCGTTGAGTTGCTCTACCCGTCATCAGTGAAGTCCTGCTGTTGTTGAATCAGGAAATAAATGCTGTAGCCGCCAATGTTCACCCAGAGCTCTACGATACCTCATATCAGGAGAGACCGGACCAAACTATGTGTATACATATGTGTGTGTGTAAACCATATGGTACAAACAATGAATAGACGCTGCCGTATTTACGTCTATATGACGTTATCGTGAGTGTTGATGGAGCTGCTATAATGTTAGCATAGCCTAGCACCGATCGATCCGAGCTTCATTGATAAAACAAATACAAATCGGCATCATTACGTAGTTATTTCGGAGTCCCTTTTTGTCGGTTTATTGCCGTTAAATCACAGCCAAGTCAGTTTATTGTGTGTTCATACAGCTGTAGTAAACAGCCGACGTGTGTCTCACTAGACACAGTGAGCTCGATGAAATCCACGGAGCTCCTCCGGACTATGTCATGAACCAGACATGACGGCGTTTAGTTCCCCGTGATATCTGGGACTTCCACAACACGTACTGAGCAGAAATAGAGGCTATTTTTTTACGGTAGATGGCGGACAGTTGAACAGCTTTCAGGCCGATAAGCCACGCCCCCTTTCCGGCGCGATGGACGCGATGCACGCGAATGAACACAAATAGTCCCCGGCGATGCGATGGACGCGATGAACGCGATTCGCGCTGCGTTCATCGCGTTTGGTGTGAACACACCTTTACAGTTCTGTATATGGAGAGTGCATCTATTTACAAAAAAGCTAATTTCTCTATCTTTCAGATTGAATGCACATCGTGTTCCCGGTGGTTCCACTGGGTGTGTGTGGCACGGCCAACCACAGACGAAGACTATCTGTGTCCAGCTTGCAATTGAAAATGAATGACATCAATGTTTTTGACAAATTGAATGTGATTATGTATTTTTTGACTTATTAAAGTCACATTAACTCAACTTGCACTCTGTGTTCTTGGCTGGTTAAATTCTTCATTTTATGGCATTGCCATTTATGTTTTTTTCTGATGCATTAATGTCCACATTGTGTATTTTCACCTCATGAAAACATCACAAACGTTTGCCTCATTAATTAGCAGCGCTACAAAGATTTGTTTCGGAAACCAGCTGTATTCAAAAGTGCTCCGTGGTGAACTTCAAAATGCTGCATGGTAAACGCGCAGTGCAGTCACAAGTTGATCTTCCTCTGCGGTAACAAGTTGATCTGGTTACCTCCGCTCGGAGCGACTACTGTGGAGAATTTAAGAATTAAAAGCATTATTTAGTAGAATTTATAGCACCCCGAGTGGTGAATGAAATTGTCACAATGATGAGAATGTAAATTATGTTAAGAGTCACAATATATTTACTGATGGAATGTAATAGGTTTACAGGATGTTTACTTATAGAAGATATTATATGTTTGCAATAAGTTTACTTGTAGGAGTCTTTTAACATAATCATTGGAAGTGTTGAACCAAAGTACAGTCACATCGTTATGGGGGTTCTGAGCCATGAGGCAGAGACATCAAAGGGGACACAGAGGTGCTGGACAAATGGCCAAGGAAGGAGGAGGAGAACCGGAGACAACTGAAGGGAAGCAGACGGCCATAAAACAGAGAGCACTCCTGGGTAAGACCATGCGGTCCCAGGTCAGAGGTGATGTCAGAGGTGATGTCACAAGGGGTCTAGCCATTGAGATGAGCAGTGGATCGATGAAGGAGGCGTCAGAGCGATTGGAAGCCAATCACTGACCCCAGAAGACGGCCTTTGTGTTTTACGACAGATTCCGGACACTTTACGACCATCAAAGGACATAAAAGGACTGTTTGCGAGGACGTGCGCCGGGCCATGGTAGTTCGCTTTGCAGGATCCGACTTGGTCGGGCCTGTGAGGGGAGTTGCACGTGGTCTCTGCTCTCGAGATGCATACTATCGATAGTGTATTATAGATTATAATTGTCATCATCAGTTTACAGTCGTCATTGTTTAATTAAATACTGTTTTGAATTTGGACCGGATCGAGTTACTTTATGATGCGCCTGCGCAGAAAGAAGTAAACACAGCAGCGGCCTTGCGCTTCCTCCACCAGTTTCAGCCTCAACAATTTGGCGCCCAACGTGGGGCAAAATGGGATTCTGAGAAGGCTGAGGAGACGTGGATCGGTGGACACTTTCGAAGTGAGCACGAACTAAAGGTACGCAGAGCCGTTTTAATAAAAATCTGCATAGGTAGACTAGGAAACTTAGGCGAAAGTGTCCCACGATTGATGTCTCCTGAATGCTGGACACGAGGAGGAACGCAAGCAGGTAAAGTAGAAATTTAGAGTGACTGTAATACTGTATGAGGTGCATTTGCAATCTGAAATACTTATTTAACTAGTGTTGTTAACGCTATGAGCTTCGGGCTCTAAATATTGTTGCGAAATCCTACCGGTGAGGTCCGTCAAGAGTACGGTCCGTCAAGAGAACGGAGCGTCAAGAGAACGCAAGCTTTGAAGAAGCTAAGATAGCTACGGGCTAATACGAGTGGCATAAGCGGCTCTGAGTGTCGAGTGAATTGAGTTTGAGCACGTATTGCGAGTGATTACGTGGAATTAGCGACGGCTGTTTCATTGTCTCATGAGTGTGTCGTGTGATTGATGAAACGACGACTCTAACGGGAAGGGTACAAATTGTATACGAGCTTAAGAAGCCGAAACGAACGGTTCGCCAGAGGGCTAGCACTCTGGATGGAGGCTAGCCGCTCGAAAGCGCTATAATAACGCGTTCTAGGGAATTAAAACGACCAGTTCGCTAAAGGATTTTGCACTCTGGATTGAGGCTTAATCGCTTAAAAAGCGCTATAATAACTGAGTTCTAGGGGATTAAGACGAACAGTTCGCCAGAGGGCTAGCTATCTGGACGGAGGCTAGCCGCTCGAAAGCGCAATAATAACTGAGTTCTAGGGACCAGTTCGCTAAAGGATTTTGCACTTTGGATTGAGGCTCAATCGCTTAAAAGCGCTATAATGACTGAGTTCAGGGGAATCTAATTTGGGGGTTGGTAATAGGTAATGAATGGGGCGAATTGTGCATTTTGTTTTGTAACAGCTGTATTTTGTGATAAATGTTGTAGTGTTGTTGAAAGTTGTGTTGTAAGAAAGGGTAACGTACGGTGTGAATGAATTGTTTGAAGCCGGGAGCTAAAGGCCTGCTCCGGTGCTTACTATAGATAGTTGGATAAACGAGGAGATTATAAAATAACCGGTGCATGTGGAGAAGTCAAAGCACGGTCTAGCAGAAATATAGTGTGAATTCGGCACGTTATTGAGTTCAAACTATGGTGCTTTGTGTAACGTTTTCGCCAGTTAGCTTAGCCTGTTTCGTTAGAAGACGAAGCGAGGTAGCTGCTAGCATTAGCTACAAGCTGTTTCCGGTAACATCCGGTTGAAAAACCATAGAAGAAGAAGAGAACTCTGCACAACTAGCGGTTTGGATGAGTAATTGCATGATGATTACAGAAAACTCCATTACCCAGAAAACCTAGAGATGAAATCTGTTTAGAACTGCAAAATAGTTAACTACAATACGCCACCCAGTAGATTGGTAGATCGATTACAAAAGTAAGTTTTTGATGACAAACTTGTAGCATTCATTGTTTTTGACTCTATAATCTTTTAACTTGCATAGTGACTTCAATTGTTGCTTAGTATCAATATAGCATTTTAGACTACCGTAGATAATTTTACATGTACTTGTTCGATTGGAAATTAGTTTCAATTCAATAATTTAACTTCAGATGGTACGTTTAGCTTTAATCCAATATTTTGACTTTCAGTTTTAATTCAATTTTATTCTACAATTGTTAACTTTGATTCAATATTTCAACTTGCATAGTTGATTTAGACTTTGATTCCAGCAGTTGTAATTTTTTATTTTATATTTTAATTCAGAATTTTAATTTTCATAATTTTTAATTTTACAATTTTTAATTGTAATGAAAAATACTTAATTTTTCACTCAGTCAGGGCTACAGTCAGAATAGAGATTCGAGGGTAGACGGAGTAGAGAGTTAATTGAACGCTCCTAGCCTGCATAATGTTTACATCAACTTCGGCGAGAGGCTCATTTTATAGCCAAGTTTGCCAAGATGACTTAGGAGTACCAAGGGGGGTGCTTCATTAATTTAAAGCCAGAAATCAGATTTCTTTGAGACACTGAAATTTGGAAAGTTGACTCTGATAAAAAATTGTTTTGTTTATTTTGGGGTTTGTTTATTTTTGGTTTTGTTCATTTTTGGTTTATTTTGTTTGTTTGTTTTTTGAGTCAAATGGGGATTTAAAAGTGCACTGAATTGGGATATAGAATATTTTTGGTAATATTCATAATAATGTTTTGATAATCAGACAAATAATTGGAAGGATGGATCAAATTGGGGTTCCTTGAAAAGGCAGTTTTTGCCTAAAAAAAATTGTGATCAACTTTGAGTGTGCTTGGAGCAGAGAAAAAGGTGAAGCAAATAGAAATATATTGATGTCCAAGAGGGAAAGAAAGAAATGTAAACCGTTAAAGCAGGGGTGGAGAGAGACGAATGCAGTGGTGAGACACAAACACACACACACACACACACACACACAGATAATCTAAGAATTGGATTGTCATTTTTAAATTTTAGCGCAACATTGTAGCCAATTACAGATTAGTGAAGATGCATTCTAACTTTTACCGCTGAACTTTGGGTAGTTTTTGTTTTGTTTGTTTTTTAGTCGAGGTACATGGTCGAGTGAATCCTGATCTGGGATTCCACTTCGCTGCCGTATGCTCCTCACCCACAAACAACATGGACGACACCACTCAACATGCCGAGGATGAAGAAGATGAACGAGACTCATTCAAGATCTACAGTGTCAGCCCTGACCGAAGACTTTCCGCCATCCATGAGCCTGGAAAACATCACACAGGAGAATTGTGTGACATGGACAGAGAAGTTTCGTCAGCACAGATGCAAGGATGCTCAGCTGATAAGGTATCAGGCCATGAGAGGAAGCTGAAAGGGGGGGCAGAGACTTTGAGACTTTGACACACACCAACTGAAGCCTTTGGGTGCCATAAAAGTGGCAGCTTGAACATCAAAGAAGAGGCTGCTCATCCTCCATGAACAAGGAGTGAGGGAAGGATCGACAATCAGCAATCAGACTGGGGGGGTGCAGCAGGCAAGCGAAGTGGACCCCTAGTGATGGTGATGCACGAAATACAACACGGGGTGAGTTAACTTTAGATTCTTAGATAACAAACTCGTACATTTAATACACACATTAGAAACTAGACAAACAACACTCATATCCACATAGCGCATGTATTCGAATGAAATTGAAGGATTTGGAAAGTTAAGACAAGTCACGTTAACTATTAAGGTATAGATGTTAGGAATGTCACATGCAGGCTGATTCACTTCACTGCACAGCACATATGTTACGTGAACTAGAGGAAGTATGACTTAGAGAAGTGGAAAGGTTATGTTATAATGGTTAAAATTAGTGTATTGGACAAAAAGTACTGCTGTGTCTCTGTTTCTCTGTCTCCCACACAATCTGAGTTGTAAGAGGGGGAGATTCAACAAGTGTTCTTTTACGAGGCCGAGGAATGCTGTGAACACTGACTTCAGAAGCACAAAGGATCCTGAAAAACAACAGTAATAAAGATGGAGAGATGCATAACAGTTTTGTTTCTCTGAACAGGAATTTCTGCAGCTGATGCCTGTAGAATTGTGCCTTAAGTGTGCCTGCAAAAATATTCCATACTTGTGGTATTCAATTATTATAAATTGTGAATGAATAAGCCTAGACAATTGCCACATGATCGCTTCCATTGTTACGCTAAATTAGTTTACAGCAGAGATAGCGTGGCAAAGGGGGGATATGTAATGTCATTTTGGAATTTTGTCTGTAATTTTTGATTTTGTTGTAAAGATAGATCCACATTTTCTTTTTGGTAACGTCATGAAAAATCGCAACCTTTGAATTAAATTAGAGCTAAAATCCAAGTCTTCTAACTCAGTGATAGGACTTTAGGAATATAGAAGATAGGACATGGAAGGAGATTGAATCTTATACTTTTATTTTGGTAACTGTACAGTGCAGGTTATAATTTTGATGTATCACTAAATTGACACGAGTGAAAAGCAAATTCACCACCGTTGGACGACGATGAAACACCTGGAACTATGTGGCCTTAGAGGCATGATGTGTTGTCTACTGTTTTTACCATGTCAATTGTAACACCTATTCTGCTTACACATTATGATGACAACTATGTGTAAAGAATGATCCTTTTCCCTACACAGCTTGTACTTATTTTAGAAATGCTACACGAGAACTGTTAGAAATGCTTTTGAATGTATTAGCCTCAAGAATTGTTAATGCAGATGTTCAAGTGGATTCCTGCAGAGATTGATTGACAATTATTGAAACAGATATACAGGGCAACCAGTTATGAGTAGATGATGCATTGATGGATACAACTGTTTAATGTTCAATTGTGAGGTATTGTGTTATTCCAGGGAATTGATTAATTCGCTGTGAACAGCGAATTAGGGGGGATTTGTGGAGAATTTAAGAATTAAAAGCATTATTTAGTAGAATTTATAGCACCCCGAGTGGTGAATGAAATTGTCACAATGATGAGAATGTAAATTATGTTAAGAGTCACAATATATTTACTTATGGAATGTAATAGGTTTACAGGATGTTTACTTATAGAAGATATTATATGTTTGCAATAAGTTTACTTGTAGGAGTCTTTTAACATAATCATTGGAAGTGTTGAACCAAAGTACAGTCACATCGTTATGGGGGTTCTGAGCCATGAGGCAGAGACATCAAAGGGGACACAGAGGTGCTGGACAAATGGCCAAGGAAGGAGGAGGAGAACCGGAGACAACTGAAGGGAAGCAGACGGCCATAAAACAGAGAGCACTCCTGGGTAAGACCATGCGGTCCCAGGTCAGAGGTGATGTCAGAGGTGATGTCACAAGGGGTCTAGCCATTGAGATGAGCAGTGGATCGATGAAGGAGGCGTCAGAGCGATTGGAAGCCAATCACTGACCCCAGAAGACGGCCTTTGTGTTTTACGACAGATTCCGGACACTTTACGACCATCAAAGGACATAAAAGGACTGTTTGCGAGGACGTGCGCCGGGCCATGGTAGTTCGCTTTGCAGGATCCGACTTGGTCGGGCCTGTGAGGGGAGTTGCACGTGGTCTCTGCTCTCGAGATGCATACTATCGATAGTGTATTATAGATTATAATTGTCATCATCAGTTTACAGTCGTCATTGTTTAATTAAATACTGTTTTGAATTTGGACCGGATCGAGTTACTTTATGATGCGCCTGCGCAGAAAGAAGTAAACACAGCAGCGGCCTTGCGCTTCCTCCACCAGTTTCAGCCTCAACACTACTGACTGTATTTTCGATTTTTGTGTATGCCTCCAGAATGTCGTTGTATCTATCGTGGCGTAATGGCACTGCCTCTGGCTGCCAACTATTTTTCCACTCAATGATATGAGTTTGAATCCCGTATATACCTTTACATTTTATTTATTTATTTTTTAACTGTGCTACAGAGTTCTTCTACGTAACACATGTTTCCACAAAACAGGCTCCAAAGACGATTATGTGTTTGTTTGTTTTTATATCAACTTTATTATTTCAAAGGAAGGGGAATTTGCTTCCTTCCTGTTTCAACACATAAACAACAAGCAAGCGACGTTTCAAACTCGAGTGGACTAGTTTTCCTCAAAAGATGCTCCAACGTCGATTCCGGTATGTTTTCACCAAAGACTGTAAATGAGAAGGTTTGACACTGTATTGCAAAACTAAACAATACGGCATTCACGAGGACAGCTACGTGTTCTCTTCTCGTTTCCAACAGCTGCCATAGCTAGGACAACAACAGACGCATTCGGCTGAAGGTCGCCAGTTAACAGGGTCCCTGGTTGAACCTTAACACCGGTCGCAGATCGCGGAGCAGACGCTCCCGGTGGAATGAAATATGTAGCTTACCTATGTGTATGTAAAGAATGCTGATATGAAATATGAAAAACAACCAGTAGTCAATGTGCACGCTGCCAATTGAATGGTGATTTAATCTACTCTATATTAGGTTCATATATTTGTAAATCTGACTCTGAAAGAGTCAGTGCCTCAGCCACGAACCTCACCGCACGTCACTGCTACAGTATATCAAATGATGATGTCCAATCTTTGATGCAGGATTTTGAAAATGTACAAAACATGTTTTCAGCGGTGAATACTCCGTGCAAATATTTTTCTGAAAAACACTCTCAAGCCCACAGAAATGTTCTTAGGGTACAGAGGTGACACGGCCAGAAAAGCAGGGGAAATTGACTCAAGTACTGGCTGCAGACACTTATATCTCCATTATTGATACCATAAAGTTTCTCTTTAAAAGTGAAAAGATGCAGATACTCTCTAAGCAATCTAACAAAAGTGTTGATGGTAAAATGCATGATTATTGTGATGGTACACAGTTTGCACATCATGCATTATACAGCAGGTATCCCAATTCCCTACTAATCCAACTTAATTTTGATGACTTGGAAATGACTAATCCTTTGGGTTCAAAAATTAAAGTTCACAAAATGGGAGCGGTTTAGTTTTGCTTGACGAAGTTGCCTGTGCAATTCAACTCATCCCTTGCAAACATTCACCTTTGTCTACTCTTCAATTCTATAGACAGAGAGGTATATGGCTTTGGCAAAATATTACAGCCTTTGATGGATGACATTCGATCTCTTGAAACGGAAGGGGTAGAGGTTGAAATTGAGTTCTCTGCTCCATGGTACTATCTGCCTCTTGACTGATCATAATCTTGCTTGCCATTCACTTGGAGGGTTTTTAGAAAGCTTTTCAACCAACAAATATTGCCATTTCTGTATTACCGACAAACATGCTGCCCAGCATGTGTTTGATGATGATCACCATAATTTGTTCAAGAGTCTTTATCCAGACAGACCGCTCATCCCACAACATCATTTTATAACATCAAGTTCGAAAGTCAAGATGCTGGAGCATGAAATAAACATCCTCATCGTCATTGGCGAATGATGATGAAGTTCGGCCCACTTTTGAATCTATGGTGTATGAGATTTAAAAGTATACATGGTCCCCTGAAAAGGCATGCTCATGTTGTGTGTAATTTCTTTCTTTTAAGACTTTGGCTTATAAGAATCAAGTTCAAAGTATGTTCAAGTGGAAATTTAATGATCCACTGACAAAATAAATTTCACCCCAAACGCCTTTCCAGTCATGTTAGATCTTTGGAAAAAAGTGATCTGTTCATTAAAGAACTTGGATATGATATCGGTACTTGCAGCACAATTCATGTGGCTCCCTCTGTCTGTGTGCTTGTCAGATATGTAATTGGAAGAGGTTGGGTACTTGCTTTAAACTGTGACTTTAAAGGAGAGCGTGAGAGATAGTACATCTGGTTGCCAATTGTGAAAAGGAAGACGTACTCATTTTATTAGGATTTTAACTGTGAAATACTTTGATAATAATCTGTATTTATATGTGGTGGAGCGGAATGATGAGTGTGAAATGATCAATGTAAAAGATATAGCAGACATCAGACCACTAGACTTGCTGTCATCTTTCAGTGGAAACCAACTGCATGTAAATCCTAGATACAAATTTGATTGTTTAAATTTGCATTACTTAGCTTTACTTTCAAGGACATATACCTAAACCAACAAGTTACTTGTAACAATTAGGAAAAGCAGCTAGCTTTTTGCTGCCTCTTTAGTGGTCCTGCAGGTTTATGACGGTGCGGCCTGATCCTTTGCAGGTTAGCAAATTGTTTTTGAATGACCTCAATTCTTCAGGGTTACACATTTGGGTTCAGTTTCTGTGAATTTTCTCTCTGAATTGTTTGTTCAGTTGGATTTTTAACTAATTCTTCAAATGTGACAAGACGGTTGGTAAATTAGTTATTTCTTTTTATGTATTTACTGCATTTTGTGTATAAAATGTTTGTTTACAGTGGTCATTTTTGGAAAAAAGATCTGTCAAATGTTTTAATGATTTTAATAAATGTCACTTGAAATTTATGTAATTGTTTATTTTGGGAGTATTTTAGTGCAATTTTACTATGGACAAAAATTGCACAAAAAAGTATAAACACATCTTTATGTTGAAATATGTAACACACGGCATGTGTTAAATGTTCTTAACTAGACATGCAGGTGTGTCAAAAATGAACACATGATGTGTTATATTTAACACATCTGTTTTGAGATGTTTTGCAATGCGCTCAGCATGGCAACCCACCCAACGTAACAGACAACGTGCTGTCTGACACTCAACAAAAACATTGTACTCTGGTGAGGCACGCTACACTTAACTAGCTTAAAGCCCAAACAGAGAATCAAATGTTTGAAGCACCCACTGTTGCTCTGACAACAGACAGCCGGACGTCAAAAGCTTCAGACACACCCCCTATATCAGTGGTGTATAAAGTACCCAAAAGCCATACTTGAGTAAAAGTAAAGATACCTTACTGGAAAACGACTCCAGTAAAAGTGAAAGTCACCGATTAAAATACTACTTGAGTAAAAGTCTTAAAGTATCTGATATTTACTGTACTTAAGTATCAAAAGTAGTTTTCTGATATTAAATGTACTTAAGTATTGAAAGTAAAAGTACAAGTAAATGCTGTTAATAAAAAAGCAAAGGGTCAGAATTTTGAGAATTATGAAGTTTATTCTTTTAAGTGCTGTGGCCACCATGACCAAGGACAAAATAATTGGGTTGGCTGTGATCCATCCAGGAGCAACAATGTTCAACATCATATATTGTACATAAGTATACTTTTGCATCTACTATGAACTATGGGCCTGATTTGAACACAACAGGCAAAGGTTTTGCGCAAGCTGAATCTGCAATTGGTTGGACTGCTACCATCGTAACTCGATCTGATCATCCACCAAATGACTAAAATATCAAAGCATGATCAATACTAAAGTATTACAAAACGTAATGCGGCGCTCTCGTTAGCTAACTAGTGCTGCAGTGATTATAGCTATGATGACTCAAATCAACAACATCTCACAACTGTCAACACTTCCTCAGCTCACTAACTCGCTAGCGATCTGTCTACTACACTAATTGTCTCATTTGATTTACGATAGCTAGCGAACGTTAGCCTAACATACACCATGTATAGCTAGCTACATGAGGAGATCAGACACCTGTCCCCCCCCAAAGATATACTCTGTGGGAAACACTGCTAGATATCTGAACAGGTTTATGATCATTATGATAACTAAACATTAACGTTGCGGCTCATGGGATTCATCTTAATTTACCTCAATGTGTTTCCTGTGGTTGGATGGGGAGTTTTTGAATGCCAATATTTCAGTAGCTTCGGGTAAGCATAAGAGGCACTTCATCCGGTACGAAGAATCTTTCACTCCAACATAAGAAAACATTTCTCGCAAATATGGCCACGGTGTTGGTCTTCGTCACCACCATCGTTTGTTGCGGGAGCAGCAGGTGCTTCCATTTCTGCTTCCATCATGAAATCAGTCATCGTAGAGTGGAATTCTACTCATGTAGTCGCTCGCTAGCGAGCATCCTGGGCATCACTGGAAATCAAAAAAACGCGGCTTTGAGAGCACTTGTTTGCAGTTGCGCATTAACGTGATTAACCAATGATTTAACTTTAAGCTAGGTCCACTGATTCACCAAACCTGCTTGCTTGCAGTCTGTGTTCCACCACAGTCCCCGACGTTGGTCTCATGATTAATTTTTTTTCTAAAGATAGATTTTATTTTGTAGCGAGTAACGAAGGTTTCAGGGGAAATGTATCGGAGTCAAAGTATCAGTTTTCTTTGCAAAATGTAGTGAAGTAAAAGTAAAAGTCAACAGAAATATAAATAGTAAAGTAAAGTACAGATATCCAAAAAAATGACTTAAGTACAGTAACGAAGTATTTCTACTTCGTTACTATACACCACTGCCCTATATATTGTGGCATCACAAGGGGCCAGGTGGTAGATGGGTGCTACATCCCCTTTAATGATCAGCAGCCACATCACAAAATGGCCACTGAAGCACGAACTACAGCTCCCAGAAGGCCTCGCCACTCACCCAGTTGTTGGTATTTAAGTCACCTGATTAAGACAGGACTGAAGAGCTGCAGTAGGGGAGGATAGGGAAGAGAGCACATGACTGGAAGGAGGGCCGAGACCTAACCTGGACTGGAGAACAGCGTAAGGAATAGTACCGAGCCAAACTGAGGAAGATTGAAAGGAAGAAGACCTGGTTACTGGTGAAACCGAGGACACACTAAGTTGAGTTTATTTAATACTGTTCAGTTGAACAAAGCTTTATCTCCACTTGGACACTTTTTGTTTGGTTTGGACTTTTTGAGTTTGATGACGAGAATTACCTGAGTTGCCAGTAACTGAAGAATAAAACTTGACCTTTTTCTGGGCACCTTTGATTTTTTGCCTGTTTTTATGAATTACCTTGCACCGTCCCACCCTAGCCTGCCATATTGACCTCTCATGACATTACAATATACATACATATTTTTATATATATATATCAATGACTCTTTCTATTAGAGAAAAGAGCCTGGATACTTGCAATCCTAATGCCGTGTTCACACCAAACTGAAACTTCAACTCACGCGTTTGATGCGACTTCGTCCGAATTCGCACTGCGCCATCGCAAATTCGCATTGAGAAAATGATGAAAAGAAAAAACGGTATTAATGTTAACACGGATGCAAACTTAGAAGATTGACACATTTTACACAGCAGAATATCTTTGGGGCTAAAACTTCTCAGGGGAGAGCAAGGCCGCTGGACTTTCGCTGCTGCTAACTTTCGGCAGCGAAGTCGCACCAAAAATAAACTGGATCCGGTTTACAATCAAAAAGTATTTAATAATGTGAGGCATTTAAGTTTTAGAGCATTCCAAGTGCTGGATATTATATGCTACAGTGTGTTTACTTGTAAGAGTTTAAACCAAGAAGTGTGGTCATTTTATCATCAGAGGTAATTTCATGCTGTAAGAGGAAGGTGTGAGGAGTGTACTGGAAGCGGGGGTTTGGCGAATCAAACAAAGGAACTGACCCCAAGAATGTAAGGAGGTGTCTGCCAGCGGGGGTTGGAACGAAGCTGGCTGGCCTAGGTGTGAAGAACAGAACAATGGGTCATCTGCCCAGGAGGGGCTTATTGGATGAGCCAATCGTGGGAGCTGATCGATGGGCTCAGGGATGTAACTTTGGGGGGACAAAGAGCTGTGAATCCCAGGAGAGAGTCAGACTTCCTTGGGGCCATCCAGTGAATACACCAGTTTGCTGGGTGGCCTGAACGGGGTCTCATATTTCATGGAATATTATGTTTGTTTTGTCATTCATGGTGTACTTCAGTTTGCAGTTGTTTTGGCTTCTGTAGTTATTAAATATCTTGTGATTTTGTTCTGGACCTGCCGATTCCTGTCCTCTATCAGAATGGGAGCAAGGGGGGGGGGCTTCTTCTCCTCTGAGGGCTGCTTTTCAACATGCGGCCTTCCACAGTTCTGAGAGGTTCTGAACCGAACAATAACAAGTGAAGCTAACACAATTACAAACTGAATTAAAGCTGCGAGAAGCAATGAACGGGCCCTCGCATCCTCCAGCACGTCGGCGTTCCGGCGGGACTCAGGCCTGCCTGGCCGAGAACGTCCGCGTCTTTTGGACAACGTGACCGCGAGTCCGATGTTTTTTTCCTGCCTCGACCGCCTGATGCTGGAAATTATGCTTTGCAAATAGTTCACCACCTATTGTCTACAGAAGACACGCAAACATGCATTATGTTGCTCCATATCAAGTGTAAACCACATTGTGTACAAGTCAGGTAATTCGGATGGTGTTTTTCATAAAACGCAGATTATCTTTCGCCAGCAGGTGGCACTGTGAGCATTAGTGAAAATGAGCTTGTAGACATCCTCAGGCCATGAATGTTATCAAGCATGTGAAGTTTGGGACCGTTTGGAACAAGTCCAGTTGAGTTGAGATTGTACGGAGACAATTTGAAGTGGATCTGACAAAGTCCCTAGGAGGAGTTCGTTAAACTATAACGACTAGAAATAAGCCAAAATCTATCAGAAAATGACATAAAAATCTAAATGTTCGACTTCCGATATAGTTTAGAGCATGCTCTGTGATACATATTCTGACCAAGTTTCATACATGTACGTCAAGCGTAGCCCCGGGGCTGCTCTTTTGAACTGTATAAAGTATAAAATGACATTTCCTTTTGCCAGTAGGTGGCGCTATGAGTTATTTAATTTTTTTCAATTGAAGTATGTTCAGGCTTGAAGTAGTATCATGCATAAGACGTTTTGTGCGGATTGGATAATGTACCTTGGAGTTATAACAACTTCTTTTTTCATAAACAATGAGGCAAAATGGCCGCCACGGCAAGGTTCTTCCACGAAAACTCTAGCTTTTGATAACTTTTAATCACAAAGGTCATGATGAGCATTCTGACCAAATTTGCATAAATTCTGTATGAGGAGTTCGTTAAAGTACGAAGGCTGAAAAATGCTAAAACTGACAAAGCACAACTTCGCGGGCTTACTGTAGCGTCCCCTATTGGTTGAATGCAAAAGAAATTTCAGGGTATGTTACAGAAAAAAACTGTACTGTTGTGTAGTAACTCCAGAATTGGATTACAAATATCTAACAAATGGAAAATAAAGAAATCAGTGCGACGTTGTTTCAGCACATGTGCACATAGGCTAAACATTTGGTTATTTTAGGACAAATGGTTAAGAAGTTATGTGTGTTGATGTATAAGCCACGCCCCAAAAAGTTCATTGGTCCGTATCTTGTAAACACTAAGAGATATCAAAAAGCTTTTGATAACTTTGTTGTGGCACTTTGTAACGCCCAAATTAAATGTAATGGATTTAATGTCAATCTGCGTTGTTACTGTACACCTCTCAAATATAAATTGTTTCAGGGGAATAAGTCACAGTACAGAAGACACTGTTAATTCGAATTCACTTGGACTTCAATATTACTCTTTGTGTCATGCAATATCAGCAGCTATAGGCCGCCTATGAAGCTAATGCTAACAGAAATGCCTCACATTTATGATGAGGCATCAACTCACGATGCATTTAAGTCTGTCTCACAGACTTAAATGAAGTAATAAAAGAAATAAAAAGTAACATCACATGGAACAATGCTAATGTGTGAGCCTGCAAGCTAGCTACATGAGTCAATAATCACTTACCTCAGACAAGAAGTTAGAGAGGGAAAATAAAGCTGTAATACAGTATTTATAGGAAAGGCATAAAACTATGAGCCAATCACTTTTCTCCTAACCGCCCTTTCCTCAGTTGCTCACGTGAAGCGAGGTCTGTTTCTGATGACGGCGGCCGCTGATCACAGCTGGATCAGCTGTCAGTCGGCTTTAACAGCTTGAGAGACTTTTGAGAAGTGTGTGTCTGTTCACATGATCACTGTACTTAATAATAGTAACGAATAATAGGCTACTAATAACTACCGTATTTTCCGCACTATAGGGCGCACTTAAAAGCCTTTAATTTTTTCAAAAAACGACAGTGCGCCTTATAATCCGAAGCGCCTTATATATGTATTAATTCTGGTTGTGCTTACTGACCTCGAAGCGATTTTGTGTGGTACACGGCGCTCTGTCAAAATGTTTTAGTACGACTTTGGTAAACTACAAAGCCGTACCGCTTGCAGCATTACAGCTACCGTAGTCAGGAGCGTCGCTGAGTAATACATACTGTGCTCAGAGATGGGCAAAAATACATCAAAATGTATTTTGATACAAAATACCCCCAAATAAATGATTACAACAAAATACAAAATACTGGTGCCAGAAAATGTAACAAAATACATATTTTGTATTTAAAATATAGGAAATACTTTTTTCTGGATTTTCCATTTTCTCACCATGTGGTCTAGCAGAGCATTCAGGTTTATATAATGTACACAAAGCTCTGTGAACCCCACAAACAGGAAGAACAGTCACAGAATGTCAGTGTAACTAAGCAAAGCTATTGAAAGACAACAACTTGATTATGTATATATATATTTTTATTAATGGGACTTAACAGCCCATAAACTTTGGCTTTGTATCAACAAGAACATATTCATCACATATGACATACAAGCTCCCAATCTCCCTCTTCCTATAGCTAGCTACTCGACTGATAAGCTAACTTGCTAAACACTGGCTATGCACTAGCCTAGACAGCATGCTAGCATCATTAGCATGTTAGCATCGATCGCTAGCTTGATATTATAACCATCACCATGTATATACAATAGGCTATGTAGCCAGACCCAGACATGAATTATACATCAAGCTAGTTGACATCGGTCACACTCAGATACAATATTTAACTTGACAGACAATCCGTTGAACTTGAAGATCTGAAGACTGAACTCGTGAACTGTTTTTTGATTCGTGGAGAAAGTATTTTGAGTATTTTAAATACAAAATGACTCCACTCTGAAGTATTTTGTTACAAATTACGTTAGACTTTTAATCGGCCCTATCAAATACAAATTACAAAATACTCAAAAGTATTTGAAATACGTATTTGAAATACAAGTAATAGAAATACTGCCCATCTCTGACTGTGCTTCACCATAATATTACAGTGTGTGTGTGTGTATAAGGACCCCAAAATGGCACCTGTCAAGAGACACGCTTACAACGCAGACTTCAAACTCAAGGCTGTCAGTCACGCAGTAGAACATGGGAATAGAGCAGCTGCGAGAGAATTCAACATTAATGAATCAATGGTACAGAACTGGAGGAAGCAAGAAGATGACCTGCGCCAAGTAAAGAAGACCACACAGAGTTTCCGAGGGAACAAAGCGAGATGGCCACAGTTAGAGGACAAAATTGAACAGTGGGTTATTGAACAGAGAGCAGCAGGTAGAAGCGTCTCTACAGTCTCTATTCGACTGAAGGCAATAGCGTTAGCACGGGACATGAATATCAATGACTTTCGAGGTGTTCCTTCTTGGTGCTTTCGTTTTATGAAAAGACGTAATCTCTCCATCCGCACACGAACTACCGTCTCGCAGCAACTGCCAAAAGATTACGAAGAAAAGCTGACCACTTTCCGCGCATACTGCAAAAACAAGATCACTGAAAAGAAGATCCGGCCAGAGCACATCACCAACATGGACGAGGTTCCCCTCACCTTTGATATCCCCGTGAACCGCACTGTGGAGAAAACAGGGACCAGAACGGTGTCTATACGCACCACAGGGAACGAGAAGTCATCCTTCACTGTAGCTCTCGGTTGCCAGGCTAATGGCCAGAAACTTCCACCCACGGTCATTTTCAAGAGGAAGACTTTGCCAAAAGAAAAGTTTCCAGCCGGCGTCATCATCAAAGCTAACCCGAAGGGCTGGATGGACGAGGAAAAGATGAGTGAGTGGCTGAGAGAAATTTACGTCAAGAGACCGGATGGCTTTTTCCACAAATCTCCGTCTCTATTGATCTGCGACTCCATGCGCGCCCATCTCACCGATGCTGTCAAAAACCAAGTGAAGCAAACTAATTCGGAGCTTGCCATCATTCCGGGTGGATTAACTAAAGAACTCCAGCCGCTAGATATTGGTGTCAACAGGGCGTTCAAAGTTAAACTGCGAGCTTCGTGGGAGCAGTGGATGACAGAAGGCGAACACACATTCACCAAGACAGGGAGACAGCGCCGGGAGACTTACGCTACTATCTGCCAATGGATCGTGGATGCCTGGGCTAAGGTATCAGTCTCAACTGTGGTCCGAGCTTTCACGAAGGCCGGAATCATCACTGAACTGCCAGGTAACAGCAACGACACTGACTCGGATAATGACGAGAGGGATCCGGGCATGCTGGATGCCGTAATCGCCCAACTGTTAAACTCGGACACTGAAGATGAAGAATTTGAGGGATTTGTGGACGAGGAATGAACTGAAAAATTGAGTGTATTGTGTTGTATTTTACGTGTTATAACTGAACAATGTTGAGAGTTATTGTGAACACGTTTAATAAAGTTTGACTGACTGACTTATCTGACTGTTTTGTTTCGCTTAATGCGCCTTATAGTCCGGTGCGCTTTATATATGAAAAAAGATCGAAAATAGACCATTCATTGACAGTGCGCCTTATAATCCAGTGCGCCCTATAGTGCGGAAAATACGGTAATAAAGACACAAAAAAATGTTGGCACTTTCATATTTAAACTCTGAGACATAGGCTAATTTGTGACATGCTTTCTTAATTATCACTCGATAATTTATAGGTTAGCTATACGATTTGAATCATCACATTTTGAAAAGAGCAACAGTCAGCTCTTACAACTCTGATTGATGGCTGATAATAATTGTTATCAGCCATTGTACCACCGAGAACAGCTGTGCGCTCATTGAGCGCTTCTCATCTCACCGCTTTGGACCTTGATGTGTTTTTGTTTTTGTTTGTTCGCCAATCACTGTCTGTATTGTGTATTTCTCTCCAATAAAAAGTATTAATTCCCTGGTTGTTATGTCTAAAGCGGTGCGATGACACGAATTTACTGAGGCTCAGAAGATTTCCGACATTATCAGTGACTGATTTTTGCTGAAGTCGTCAGTCCTGCCTGAGAACTTGAGAGAGAGATAAGTGTTTTTCCTCTCAAATGTGATACTAATTTGAATGATATTAAGAATACCTGACATGAATTGAGTCCAGGTTTTTATATATAGATATATTCTTAATGAAATGAAATTGCTAACATTTTTTAAACATTGCTAGCTATCGTTATTTCCAAATAGCGGGCATCTATCTCTTGTAGGTAAACTGTACGCACTCTTTAATACGAAATACTCTCATTTCTAATAATAATTTGCTAAAGAGGCAACACACTGTGAAATAAAAGAAACATTACAGATAAAAAATGTGTACTGGCCTACTCCCTAACTTATCCTACTTCGTGTTTATTCTATTATTTCAGAATGGCGTTACACAGTCTTATATGGACAAAGCCTCCCACGCCATATTTCAGGCCACCACCAATCCACCTTTGCATCGTGATGGTGGTGGAGCAGCCCAGGGTGGTGGCCTGGGAGTTCGATGCATCTGGTGCGAGACCAGCATCCACAAAGCACAATGTGCTGGCCGCCGTTTCAGACGGAAAGTCGGTGGCCAAAGTAACAATCTACGAGGAGTTTTCTTCCAAATTTCAGGAGGGTAGAAGTTACATGGTAAAGGGACTCTCCTTAAGAGGGCAGTCGCCGCCATATCTTATTAATATAAGTAGAGAGACCATGTTCTTCAGAAGCGCGCCAATACATATGGCAGAGGCGCTGACGTAGCAGGCGGAGGCCTTGATACGTCCCATCTCTGCGCTGACCCCACTCAGTAGCTGCAGTGAGGCAAAGGGCCTAGTGACCGTGGAGGGGGATGTAATCGAAGTAAGTTCAGTTTAAGCCTATGGTGGTGTATATATAAGGAAAAAAGTGTAAGAGTTTGTATAAAATGTGAATTAACTCACAATTCCATCTTTTTCAGCTGTCCACACTGAAAAAAATTACGAAGGCAAAAGATGCATTCCCCATGCGTAATATCAAACTGCAGCAGGTAGGCAATCCACTTATATAGATATAGAGAATATATATATATATATATAGAGAGAATTACAAATTACAAATTAAAATATTATTTCACAAGACCTTCAACAGGGGGATACACAGTTGTCGCTGTGTCTTTGGAGGGAAGCTTCGGTGGAGAAGAAGCTGCAGATTGGGGCACGGCTCAAAGTGTCCCACCTAAAACGGACACAGACGGACTACGGGATGCAGCTGCAGTCCACCCAGTTCACCAAAATCGAGGTAGACCTACTTGGTTGTTGCTGTTGTATTTATTATTACATTTTTAAAATGTTATTGACATTCATTTTTTAGACACATTTTTTTTACACAATCACATCTTCAAAATACACACAGCAAAGTCTACTGAAGTGATGTTGTGAATGTATACTATGTACATAAAATATATTTGAAGTGACATTAATAACACAAATATAAACAAAGGATGACATTCAAAATTAATAAGCAACGCCTACAGTATATTTGGATTTAAAAAAAAAAAAATGTTAAGGAGTAGCTACGATTGATGTTTGAGTGACAGGGAGAATATTTAACAGAAGGGAACGTGATGTCTACGTTTCTCTCGACAGGAGGTCAGCTCAGAGGACGTGGTGGGAGCGTTCGGGGTGATGGACGTTGAGGGTGAGCCAGGGACCCTGAGCCTCCTGCTTGATGACGGCCGTACCGTAAACATCGCAGAGGCTCTGTGGACCCCAATGGAGGACTTGCTAATCGATCCCCCACTTAGAGTAAAGATCAAGTTGAAGGGGAACCAGGTTATCAACATTGACACTGCATAGATACTGTTCACTGCTGTTCATGTTCCTTTATTCGTATTCTTATTTGCAATGTATTAGTTTATTCAGGTTTTCATTATGTTCTTTTTTGTCCCTTCATATGTAAATGTTTTTATTAAGTGTTACATTTGATTAAATTGGCATATTTAAAGTCAAACTCTGCCTTTGTAATGGTGTGCATTGTTTCACGTTTTATTGAGGCAGAGGTACTGTTTGCTCCCCTCTGTGCTTCTTCACTGCGGTTTAATGTCAGATCAGCAATGCTGAATATGTTCTACACATACGTGAAATACATGATCTATTTTTTTTTCTCATTTTGTCTCTCATAGTTGAGGTATACCTATGATGAAAATTACAGGCCTCTCTCGTCTTTTTAAGTGGGAGAACTTGCACAATTGGTGGCTGACTAAATACTTTTTTTCCCCACTGTAGATATAAGCTATGATGAGTTTTCACTGTTAATTTACCATCTCAATTAAATGTTGATGCCTCCAACAGCTAGTAGAGAAGCTTTGCATGTACTGCTTCCCTTTCCCGCTAGTCTGCTGTCTGATTGTGACCTGAAGTTTCTCCGCCAAACTTCTCCTCTCAAACGGGTCTTGGAGGAGTAGTGCGGTCTTGCAGGAGTAGTGCTCACACTGGCGCTCACACTCGCCTGTTGATACTTCTCCTGACACTCTGAATCTATTTGAGGACGCTGATTGGCTAAATTGTATGTCACTCATTTATATCTTTAATCAGCGATTGGCTAAACTGCTTCATAGACCCGCCTCGGTGGGGCCGAATGCGTTTGGCCCCACTAGGTAGGCGTTCATGCACACAAGCGGAGATGAAGAGCAGACAGGCTGCATACAAAATCCGCTTCAAAATAAAAGCGCAAGTTTTTTTTTTCTCTTTTGTTTTCGGGGCTCAAGGTGGGGCCAGGCCCCATGGCCCTCTATTGACCATCCGCCACTGCATATAATACAAGTGCCAACAAATATTACAGTGGTGACAAACAATGAGAAAGCAAAAGGCACGCGCTATACCCAGTTTGTGAGCGATTGAGCAATCTGAGATGAGGCACAGCTCGTCGCTGCCTCACCTCGCGTGTCTCCTCTTTGAACAGGACATGCGCAAATTCAGCGATTTTGACAATAGAAATGCTTAAAATTATTGAAATCATACAGAAATTTATAGCACATATCAGTAGAGAAATATTATTTATTTTATCGTTATTTGTTTTTTATTTTCATGACAGGTGAGGCCCTGCCTCCCCTGACCGCACGTCCCTGGCCTGGCCTACTCTCTGTTTTTAAAACGAGACTGTGATTCACTGAGTCTATCGCCTACATACAGATTTCCTTACTTATGGATCACAGTCGTCAGTTATTCTACCTCTGTTTATTCTCTGTTTAGGATTAACCAACAATCCATTTTGCAGTACTTGTAGTACCTTGAAGTACTTTGTGTATATATATGTTTTTGAGTGATTAAAATAGGTTACATGGTCCATTTGATCAGAATCTCTTCATCATGTACGTTTTTTAAATATTTGAAAATATAATTTCATTCGTTCTCAAAAGTGATTTGTACTACATATGTACACTCTTCGCCCCCCATTTGTCCCTGCACTGCCCAGACTCAGCAGAGTCTGGGCAGTGCAGTCATTGGTTCTTTGAGTTGTTTACAGAATTTTAAGCCAATAAAATAATCGAAAAATGTGATCCGCCCCCATGGGTCAAACCCATTGGCCAAAACTGAAATTATTACTCATTCGTCATAGAAGCTCGTCAGAGACTCTGTTTTTTTCACACACAAAGAGAGAGACATGGCGAAATGGCGGATGGGATTATTATTTTATTTTTTTTCGATTTTCATCCAGGAAACATCTAAAAGGTACGGAGCGTTTCAATGTTTATGATGATAGGCTGAGTTGATATCTGTGGCAGATCAATAGTAACTTTATAACGGTTTAAAGTAGAATAATTTGGAGGCGATAGTTCGATGCAGTTTGTTGTGCTCGTGCTCCTGGATATGAAGTGTGTGTGTGAAAGTGCCGTAGGTCGTGGCTGGGAACGATAACGGAGAACATTGCTCGCCTTCTCCTGGTGAGAAATAGGTGAAATTGTGGTAGTACTTGTAGTACCTTGAAGTACTTTGTGTATATATATGTTTTTGAGTGATTAAAATAGGTTACATGGTCCATTTGATCAGAATCTCTTCGTCATGTACGTTTTTGAAATATTTTAAAATATCATTTCATTCGTTCTCAAAAGTGATTTGTACTACATGTGTGTTGTGTAAAAACAACTTAACGAATTGAGTTCGAGGCGTTTACTTAGATTCAAGCAATAGTTTTATTTATCACAGAGATATTAGCCGAGCAGTTAAACGTGCACGGTCCTAACAGTTCCTCTCCGATTGAGAGCAACGTGAAAAGGCGCTTAGACACGGAAGCGCAGTAAGTTTTGTTGGTTCTCCTTAAAGGAGCCATTGGTCAAAGTCAAGGTGCAGGCGGGATCGATTTTAGCAGAGCGACGGCCTGGTTGGAGCACTGAGCTTATCCGCCCACACGGGCTCACGTCCCATTGGTTGCTGTCATCTTTCAGTGTGTGAGCATGTTGTCGAGGTGCACGTGCAGTTAACTGGTTCCCAGGTGGGGCTCGCGTGACTTTTCATAACTTGTTATTGTAAGATAACTGTTGAAAGAAGGCTTACGGCCTTGATCAGTGTCTGTGCAGAGCGCGGCCCCGCCAAGTTCAGTTTGCTTCTTCGCTGGGTGTGTGTGTGTGTGTCTCAGGCACCTCCCGTTATGTGTTACTGTTCTTCTTGTAGCATGCAGACGCGAGAATACTCTGACGCAGTTTCTGACCTTCTACAGTGTTTTCCACCCTACTAAGTGCCCGAGTGTATGTGTAGTTTTAAAGCATGTTGCTATTAATGCATAGTGTCTCTCATTAGCTTAATATGCTTGTGTAATACTAAGTTCAAGTTCAAAGCTAGTTATTTATATTACACACATAAAGCTCTGATTAAGTTTATTGATATAACATGTGTAAACCCCATTTGGGGCACTCTCGGGGTTAAATAACTGCTAAAACAATTAAGTTATCCAGCTGTTATGTGTCATTATGACCGTTAAAATATAACTTTTGTGGATATTTCATTTAGCCTTTGAGGCCCCATTTGTGTTTACGTCAGGCCGCCCTGTCATATAATTAAGACGTAGTGAATCAGAGATTTCGGCAATCATTCCCTTGTGTAAATTTTGTTATTTTGCAAGTTTAGGAGCAGCTGTGCAGAGCGAGAGACCAGAAGGCAATTTATGTGTGTTATATTGTCTTCTGCGGGTATGCGTTTTCCTTTGTTTAACTAATCCCAGCGAGGATTTTTCCATTGAAAAGACGTTTAAAAGACGTCTACGCCCACCGTTGAAAAGACGTTCAGAATTGGTTCAAAAGTGAACGTTTTTTCGCCAACTATTTATTTAGAGACGTTGATTCACGATTAGATCAGATTTCAATGGGATTTGCAATACTAAAATGTTTTGTCCTCTACATTGTGCTAATAATAATATATCATCATTTTAGAGGCTTACTAAGAAACCACATCCACATTTATCAGATGAAAGCCAGTATTGCAAATCCTGTTGAAATCTGGTCTAAACGTGAACGTTTAATTAACGTCTATAAATAGTCGGCTTAAAAAAACACTATTTTGGTTTGACTACCAAACACACATTGTCTGTAATATGAATAATGGAGTGAATTTAAACCAATCTGAGCAACTTGACTCCATTCACAAGAGAAACACATTTTAAATTATTGTATTTCAAAACGCTATTGACGTAATTTGTATTTCATCAGCTTCTACAGTCTGAAAAGTTTACAAAACCTGTCAGACAAATGTAGAACATCCTGAGATGTAGTGGAGTCGTGTTTGTGGCGGATTGAAAACCACCTCTAACAGACCTGGCGTCTGTGTCAGAGTGATATCCGGTTCATCCAAAGACGAGAATTGTAACCAATTAGATGTAGAGATACAATGGAGACTCCCCAAATAGTTTAAGAAGACTTTATTTAAATAAATAAATTGTAAATATAATTAATCATTACATACAAATAATTCAATGTTCGCGCCCATTTGCAGTTTATTCACGTTCAATATTATAAATTATATATTATGTTCGTTGTTTAGAATATTAGTTTATTTATTTAATTTAGCTCTCCATAAATTGATCTCTGGAGCCGACACGTTTGAAAACAAGCAACTTTTACTTTGAAGGCCAGCTGTCACAAATTGTCATTATTAAAGGTGGATAATGGAACAAGCTGACGCTTTTGTGCGCAGTGTTGCATTGCACATGTTCATTCAATGCGACAATAACAGACAAAGCATTGACCGTGTTTATGCAGCATCGGCTAACGAACAGCAAACTCACGTAGCAGAATACATGTGCATCAACACAAGTAGACCAAAGAGATTCGGTAACACCCCTAAACTGACCTTGTTCAGTATACAGCATGAACAATGGAAATGAATTATACCTCGTGCACGGACCGGTTTTCTCGTTTTGCGACTTTGGATTTAATCCAATAAACAAACTATCAAAACGGACACAGACCCTGTACCTTTAACGTTAACAAGTCTTTAAGGCAGCTACTCCTTCATCCTCTCATGTCGGACTGAGGACAGACTGGACGCTACAGTGACTCACTGTCGCCTCTAGAGGTACAAGTGGTACTACAAGACAGGACGGGCCGGGGCTAGCTGGTTAGCACGCTCATTTCACTAGATGTCTCTTTGACATAAGGTCAACACCGAGACCTCCTCTCATTCCGTTCACGGTGTCCGTTATCTCCACCAACAACAAACACACTGTGATTGTCAGAATATGAGGCAAAATATGCTTTAAAAAATGATAATTTTTACCTTTTTAGTGTAAAGAAATAAGAAGTGCATTGATTTCAGGTGTATTAAAAGGTACATTTGCTGAGGATACTGTATGTGTCTCGCTTTGTTGCTATTTACAACTTGCTGTGAAAATAAGGAATAATCATCAGTCCAGTGACGAGCCCATGAAGACACGGGGCAGTGATTTGTGTATGTGAATCAGTTTATTGCAAGAAGACCACTGGGAACAAGGCCAACATCTTCATCTCTGCCCAGAAGTCCTCATCAACAAAAGAATGAGGATTTACAAACAATTCAAAAGACATGAGCGTAAAACGACACTGATTAGCTGAACATTCTAACTACAGTATAGATCTCAAATATGACTGCTCAGTTATTCCAACATCTGTGTTTCTAATAGCAGGAAGTTGATCTTGGAAATGCATTAAAACTACACACAAAATAATCTTAATTATGAAAGAGGCATGCAAACCGACCGGTATGTATCTCTACGTAGCCTACCTGGAAATATTCCCACACCTCCTTCTACCAGTGTGTAAATGAGCCACACAGCACAGCAGCGCTCTCTAGTGGCCATCAACACCTACAGAGGAGGCTTTTAATTAAGCAGCAACTCTATTTGATATGAGAATTCTTAATAAGATTCCTTCAAGGTAAAAATGAAAATACATAACTTCCACATTTAGTTTGAACACATGCTGAAAGGTGGTGTTATTTTTGGCTCAAAGACAAAAGCAGGAGGTGTTCAAGCCTCAAATAGACGAGATGGCACAAGAGTTAAAGCACTGTGTTTAAGAAATCCCCCTCCCCCCCGACATCGTCCACACAACGACTACTGTTTCAGAAACCATTTAGTGACAGTTCAGTATCAGCCTCCCTATCCACCACTCTTCATCACTAGTTCAACGCACCGTGATAAACATGGCATTCCTAGTGCGTCTCACCGAATCAGACCGCCCCCCGCCCACACAATGTGTTTATACTAATATACAAATGTTGCAACATCTTTCCAAACTATACAAAACTTATAAATTACAAAGTACTAATCTTAAATATCAACAACATCAAGTCAGTTTCCAGTACTTGGATTATATATTAAGGTAGAGTACATTGTACGTTCCAGTAAATACACCGTGCCCGTCCAAAGGGCTGAAACTGGTGGTTAGACATGATCTTTGAATAAATTAATTCATAAATAAATCATGATTATGTCTCCCCAGTAACAGTCGTGTCTTGGCTCCCCCTCGAGACTGTGACACACACACACACACACACACACACACACACACACACACACACACACACACACTTAAGTCCAAATCTAAGATTTTTACTTCTATTCTAAAAAATACTTTTGGCTTTAAGAAGTAACAATTATTACACTCAAAACGGATTCTTTATTATGGACATGACATCTACTGTCTAGAGGGAACTTTAAATTCAGTAGTTCTATGTTGAGAGTACCTGCAGACGCTTTGCAATGATGGAATAATATTTCTAAAGTGACAGTGCTGGATGTCAGTTTCAGATCCCTTCGCTATGTGTCTTTTATTCAGTATTATTAAACTTGAGAAGAATGTGTCTTATGTGAACAGTGAGTTAAACATCTAGACTCTGTCTGTCAGTGCAAAGCTACAGTTGACTTGTTAGTACGGCATGCTGTGTAGCTGGTGCTGAGCATGGGAGACATCTGGACCGGATCACTACAGTAGAATATATAATAATGTCACCGGATCACTGGGCTCGGCAAGCCTGATGCAGTGGTGCATAAGATAATCCCATGTATCAGCTAATATTATATATATATTATATACATATATACACAGAGAATTTTTCATTCAAAATACCTAAATGGTGTATTTATATCCAAACTTTTACAAAGAGTAACAAAGAATCCAGCTAAAAATGTCTGTTAGCGCAGGATTTCTCTCTCTTCCTCAGTAGCAGCGTCTTACGGTGAAGCTCAGTCCAGACAACCTTTGGGTTCATGAGACGGTTGGAAGCCATCTCTGCTGCTGGGACTCTCTTCACGCCTCCCAACAAACTAACTACAATTCTGGTGTATTGCACCAAAGATAAATCATACGGAGCTCTATTTAAATTTATTTAAAGGTAGGACATGTTTTCAAGGCGCAGAGAAACTGGAAGCCAGGTGAGGTTTCCTCCATCAACCGGAGGGACAAGAAGAAGACGCAGGAGAGGGGCAGGACGGGAGGTCAGTGGATGTCTCGGCACATAGGGAGGTTGACGAAGATGAAGACGTTGAACTCGATGAGGATGGAGAAGCACAGAAAGATTGCGTACAGGACAAGGCAGGCCAAGCCCAGTCGCCAGTCCAGAGTCCATTTGTTCAGATGGACGCCGAGAACCTGCAGACAGGAGGGACAGACAGGAGGGACAGACAGGAAGGACAGACAGGAGGGACAGACAGGAAGGACAGACAGGAAGGACAGACAGGAGGGACAGACAGGAGGGACAGACAGGAGGGACAGACAGGAAGGACAGACAGGAGGGACAGACAGGAAGGACAGACAGGAGGGACAGACAGGAAGGACAGACAGGAGGGACAGACAGGAAGGACAGACAGGAGGGACAGACAGGAAGGACAGACAGGAGGGACAGACAGGAAGGACAGACAGGAGGGACAGACAGGAAGGACAGACAGGAAGGACAGACAGGAGGGACAGACAGGAAGGACAGACAGGAGGGACAGACAGGAAGGACAGACAGGAGGGACAGACAGGAAGGACAGACAGGAGGGACAGACAGGAGGGACAGACAGGAAGGAGAGACGGAGGAGAGACGGAGAACAGATGGTTTAACACATGACACACTCTTTGTCCTCCTTCGGAGCTCTTTGTCTCCAGCACTTAATAGGCCCCACCTCCCCTAAAGCATCCCCCTGCAGAGAGGAAGTGACCATCATCACCCCACTAATGATGGGAATCCACATCTGGTTCCAAATGGTCCGATCCATCAGAATTGTGGGCTGGATCATATATGATGTAAAGGTCATTTCATATGTCCATAACCATTTGTTTCACAGTGCAGCATGTTTTCTGCTACTGTTTTTTCTATTCTCCTGTGTGAACTAGATACTTGACAAATGAAAAGTACTGAGCTCATTTTATTTAGAACTAAGTGAAACAAGAACATGAATAAAAGCCTACACTATTGTCTTATCTAAACAGAAACCCTGTGTTAACACATGTCTGCCCCGGAGTCTGGAGTTTAGGGTGCAGGAGACAAAAGGCTGCTAATGAGGCGATAACCAGAGGTTTGCTGTCTGACTTTCTCACGAGCTCTCCTGGTTTTGGTCGGGTGGTCTGAGACTGTAGGCCTTTCTCATTTCCCAGTTTGTACATCCTCGATTCCTTTCCTTGCCTCCTCTCCTTGCGTCTTAGTTCCGCCCACCTGAGATGCGAGCAAAGGAGGTGCGGAAGAGAAGCGAGGAATCAAGGCAACAGGCATTTAACAAATGAGACATCGTTGCCTCGTCATTTTAAAGAGACGTCAGTCAAATATGACGAGTCCTACCATGGTTGAGATTATTCCAGAAGTGTGTCACGCCTCTTTTATTTGTTTATCATCTCTCACAGTTGACAGATATGTAGACGTTTCTAGAAGTCCTATCTCAACATGTCGAGTGACTTCATGTGTAGTGATCTCGACTCCATTCTGACTCTATGGGGGAGGCGAATGTCTGATTTGACATAGAATCGCTTGGTTTCTCCCAATGAATCATGATGTAATGCCTGTTTTGGTTTACATATCAACCTATTAATGACACTGTTAATAGACATTTGAAAATGACTCATGTGCTTTCAATTAATGTCCTTAGTGTGCATGAATAAATCACTATGTATTCACAAATGAGCAGGACCACCGGAGCAGCAGCTTGGCTGTAGCCTCTCAAAGGGTAAGTAACAAAAACAGAAGGCTGCTGTTACAAATCTGTAAAAGTGTTACTCACTGTGACGAATACCGAGGCTAGCAGGAGTCCAACCGAGAATATGAGTCCTTTGCTGTTGAGATGGATCTGAGGAGGTCCAAACACACATTCCATTACACCTCGTCCAAATGTCTTTTCTCGTGTGAAGTGCAATCAGCAGGCTAATTAACACATAATGTGTCCTCAGTGTGAGCTGCTAAACAGTGCAGTGCCCCCATGAATATTGTGTGGGTGTGTTGGAGTACAACTCCCTCATTGCACTGAATATTACAGACTATTGTCCCCGTCCTTCATGCACACAGCTCTGCTGAGCGGAGCGGCACTCACGTTGGAGCCGTAGTCGATGCAGAGTGTTTGTAGAGTCCAGGGCAGACCCAGGCCCACCAGGATGTCAAACACATTACTGCCTATGGAGTTGGAGATGGCCATGTCTCCCAGACCTGAGGCAAGGAGAGCAACACTGTCAAGGTCTGAAGTATACGTCAAGAAGAACAACGCCTCTCCTCCTCCCAACAGCATCAGCTTTGTTTGGCTCCAAACAGGGATTGATTTCAACTTCCTGTGTCTGTGTGTGTGTGTGTGCGTGTGTGTGTGTACCTTGCCGTGCGACTATAACACTAGCCATGCAGTCTGGGACGCTGGTGCCTGCTGCTAGGAAGGTGATGCCCATGATGACGTCTGGAATGCCCAGAGTGAAGCCGATCACAGTCACCTGAAAGCAGACATGTACTCCTCATATGTGGCTCAGCAGTGCAACGATCATCTCACACAGCAGACCTGTCTCCACAGAGCAGTGTCAGCACTCAGAGGTTCCTCACAGCATCATTCTGCGTTAGGGGAAACTCTCTGGCTTACTAATCAAACTACTCAGACGAATCAAATCCAGATCACAACTGAAACACCTGGAATTCAATCACAGTAGAGTAACTAGAGTTAGTGAACGAGGAACAATCCTCCTGCTCACGATTACTACGTCTCCTCTGTCACCATGGAGACACTCTGAGTATAGATCTGCTCTCTCTGCTTCATAGAAAGAGCATCTTTTAAAGATGTTCATTAAAGGACTAAGAACAACACCAGTCTCACTGAGGGACTGTATGAAGAACAACTCCCCATACTTATTCATATTTATAGCACAAAACCCTTCTTCCATATCTTAAAGGAATACAACAGTATTGACTTTGTACATGATGTTGCCATTCAATTTAGAATGTCGTGCTTCTATTTATATCTCACATTTTAAGAGGAAATATGAAAATGATTATATAATAATAAAATGATTATTCCAGTAACAAGAGCTACTAAATGAGCAGCTGTCACTACATTACTGAAAGAGGCACTCTGAGGCTGTATACTGACCAATAATATGCTTTCATTCTCTATCTCATCTGTTGATCCTGTATGAGCAGCTAGTTGAAGCCCTGAGACAGATTTCAGTCCTCTGCATGTGGCCGAACACCTTTCTGATGTGACTATTGAGTCATTTCACTCAAGAAATCAAAGATTGAAAGATCAAATCCTTTTTGTGCAGTCCTCAAACTAACAATAAAATCATAGTACCTCCCCGTTTGATGGAGTCAATTCTAGCAATTAAGATCAGAGGTCTCATGACAGAAACTGCACACTGAAAATTCTACAGAGGCAATTCCTAAAGTCATGTCTGTGTCCCATCCCGGCTCAGAGCTCCTGTCTCATCCTAACTCAAGAGACCTTACTACACTGTGGGTCTGATTCTTCAGTCGGCCCTGTCCTGTCCTGTCCTGTCTGGATCTATGTTTAGGATGCACAGAATGCATCTCTCACTTGTCTCCGGCTAGCTAGCTTGCTATCATTGGCCGATCAATTTTAGCTGCGAGCATTCTGAGGCACCGATCGAGTCTGTGGAGGATTAATTAATGTTTCATATTTATGTCTTAGGACAGGCTCTATGCCATCCTAATTTGGGAAATCTTGAAGTGAGGACAGTCCTGTAAAAGATACGTTCCTATCCTGAGATTAGATGGGATTGTTTCCTAAATGCAGTTGGGAAACATACCAATACTCCTACATGTCATCCTACAGTGAGATGAGAGTTCAGACTTATGTTTCTGTAATGAGGCCTCTGGACGGACTGGACTGACCATCCAGACCATGATGTAAGAGAGGCCAGCGATCCAGAGGGTGGCGGTGAAGAAGGAGACCATGAACCATCTCTCCCAGCGCCGCTTGGCACAGTTGGGCACGGTGAGGAACAGAAGCAGGGACAGCGGCCACATTGTAAGCCACTTCAGCTTGTTACAGGCCCCGGCTAGAGGGACGGGGACAAAGACATGGTGATGGCCTCAGCTCTATACACCAACACTTATTGTCAGGGATCATTTCATTTCAAAATGTGCTCTGTGCTGTACCTGGAACTTTGAAAGGCACCAGGGGGCCGTTATCGTCACCCTCTCCCTCTCCATCCTCGTCGTTCTCGTTGTTCTCATTATCCTCATTTTCATTCTCCGTCTCGTTCCCAGACTCCAGCCGCTGAAGTCTATACCTCCCGTTCAGACCCTGCTCAGCTCCGCCCATCCCGTTCTCTAAGCCCCGCCTCCCCTGAGCCCTGGCGGCGGAGTCAGGGTCGCCGTTAGTGATGCGGTTGACTCGAGTCTCAGTGGTGTTGATCAGTCTTTGTCTCTGGGAGTGATTATAGAATATCAGTACAGACAGCATTAGAGGGACAGTGCTATGAATCACTATAGATAATAATGATAATAATTATATCTTTATTCATATGGCACCTTTAAAAACAGTTTACAAAGTGCTTTGACAGACAAAGCAGCAAAAGTGAGGCAATAAAACAACACAGTGAGGCCCAACAAAGCACGACAACGAAGGTAAGAGTTAAACCGGATAAAACAGTCCATACCATAAAAATAAACTAAGAAATGAATAAAATAAAATAATTTAATAAAATCAACAAATAAAAATAAAACAATAAACCGACGACATCACATAAAAGCCAGTCTGTAAAAATGTGTTTTAAGAAGTGATTTAAAAGAGATTACTGATTCTCAGATCTCCTCAGGCAGCTCGTTCCAAAGCCGAGGAGTCCTGATGGCAAAGGCACGGCCACAGACAGAAGGGCCCCGCCCGAGGGTCTGAGGCTGCTAGCTGGCTCACAGGGGGTCAACATTTCCTCTATATACTGTATGTTGGGGCCAGACCCATCCGTGCTTTAAAAGTGATCAGTAAAATCTGAAAATCAATTCTAAAATGAACAGGGAGCCAGTGTAGATAGTAGCTCAGTGTTGGAGATATAGGCATGTCTGCTGCTCTCCACTGTGATGCTTCTAGATTGCACTCAGCCTGTGCTACATGGTGAATAGACGTTATTTCTATAGCACCTTAACATTTGAAAAAACTCAACATGAAACTGTGACCCGGTTACTCAACATAATCCACAGACCTTGTTGTTAGATGTAGAACTATTTCCTTTCTGTTGAACTACAACAGAGCTAACTGTATCAACGTGCAGAAGGACACTCGATGCTGCTAGCTCACCTGGTGCCACCGAGCTAGCTAATGCTACAGCTCAGCCGAGGAGGACGCCATTACAGTACAACATGTGGCTCTGTCTCTACACTGCACTACACTGATTCAAAGCACTACAGGTAAGAGCACCAATGTGTCTTTTTGATTTAGGTTGAGCTGTCCCTTTAAGCTAGGACCACAAAACGTCCATTAAGACATGTTGCATTGCTGTAGTGTAGCATGAATGCTATTGTGTGAGTCCCAGTTAACGACTCAAGTTTGTTTTTATTTATTTATATCCTAGAAATCAGAAGAGAAGCCTCTTCTATTTGTCTGGAGCAGAAGTTGATATTCTTTTCTCCTCGTTCAGTCAGTTTGGTTTGGATTAACATCCAGACTGTAGTCTGCTGCAGACAGGTGTCTGAGAGGAAATCAGAATTAGTTCCACTCCCTCTCCTGTTGAACCCAGACAGGAATATTTAGACTCCGGGACTCTTTCAAAGTAACGTCCGTTGACCAATCAGCTTGTGTCAACTCTTCCCAGAGTGTGGTGTGGTGGACACGTACCTCGTTGATGAGCATGCGAGAGGCCATGGTGAGGCGGGTTCTGGGGGAGAAATGACTGGTGATCATGATCCTCATGCCGGCCTCAGAGAAGGACAGCTGGTGGGGGTACGCAGACAGCAGCTCGTCCACCATCAGCACAGACGGCTTACAGTGGAAGTTAGCTGGAGAGAAATAACACACACACACATACACACACACAACATGAGCTGACTGCAGAGCTGATTGGTTACTTCTTAATCCAGCACAATTAGACATCAGCCAAAAAATGAATGAGAGAGCAATTCAAAAAAATATATTGTCTTATTATTAAAAGAAAGAAAAAGATTTTTTTGCACGGTCTTCTCTAAACGTATTAGTGGGTGGGCCTGTGTACTTCTAAATAAAACCAGGGCATAGCCAAAGGCATCTCTGGTAGGGAATCACGAGGAGGATTTACAGGCAGACACATCCGTCTGCACGGTTAGCAGAACCACATGCAGGTGAATCCTCGTGGTTCCTCGGGGGCAGGTGGTCATTTTGAAGTGAATACTGACTCATTTACACACTCTCAGAGCGAGACTCAGAGTTAGTTTAGGAGTGACACTGGCTCGGCAGCACGCTGAGGATCTATGCTGGCAATCATCCTAGGACAGGCAGACAGACCGTAGTCCACCAAGTCATCCTTACTGTCTTATCCCGGAGCTGAACACAAAAAGATGCCTTTCTATTTATGTAAGTGTCAGACCTACAGAGTCCTGTGTAAAGCAGAGCAGATGGGGCTACCTTTTGTGAGCAGGACTGCAGTAGCGTCACACGTGACGTTATCCTCCAGATCAGTGCTGCCGGTCAGCCCGTTGGACAGATTCACAGAGCTCCCCTTTCGACGGTCAAAGTAGCGATGTGCCTTGCCGTTGAACCTGGCAATGACAGACGATGAAGACAAGGCCACAATGTTTAACAACTGAAGGCAGCTAATCAGTCAACTGAAGGCCTCAGCCGTTCCTGATGATGACCACTCACTTCATGATGAGGATGTAGACTGCATACATGAGAATCAGGACAAGAGACTCCCACCTGCACACAGACACAAGGTCAGCAACATGTTTAGTCATTCACCATATGTATGTATATATACACACACACACACACACACACAGGGAGAGGGAGAGAGATCATGTGATTACTCACCAGCACACCTTCTCATCGTAGATGAACTAAAGAGGCAAGAGGACAAAGAGGACACAAAGGGACATTAGGTGGAGGCAGTGAAGCATCTACTCCACCAGAGGACGTGACCAATACAGAGCTCAGACAGACATTCACTGGGTTTTATTTTGTAAGCAGTGACATCCTGAAGACATGGATCACACTGTGACTCACTGCCACAGATCGCCATGGTGACATATGAAGGAACACATGAGCCAATCAGATTTGACAAAAAGAAAGCTACATTTTACTCGAGTAAAAGTTCCCAAGTATTGTCAGCAGAATATACATGAAGTATCTAATGTCAAAGTTTTCGTTTTGCAAAATGACCCAAGTCATTATATGTGTGACATTGTTGGATTGTCTTTGTGAATTGCATTGTGGGACACCATGTGCTGTTTCTTTAGTGTGCGCACTGAGCTCATTGAGTGGACGTGATTTGTCTCTTGTCTTGTGTGAACACAGTGCATACTGAAGCACCAGACACAGCTTCATTCTCATGATTCTCCACACAGACTACGTTTATACAACCAGACACACTCTGTCCACATTAACAGTTGATGAAAGGCATGCTGGGTATTCAAACCATAAACAGGCCTCTGATGCTTCATAGTAAGTATTTCTGCAGTCAGCACAACCTGAATCCTGTTCTGTTGCATGTGAGTATCTAAGCTCTTACCACAATGAGGGCCGTGATAGAAAAGGTGTAAAAGGTAGAATCTCGGAGTAGAGCCCAGTGAGAGAGCTTCACTGCCTGCAAGAAGAAAAGAGACAATAATATATATACAGTATATGCAGCTTTAATTCAAACACTTTAATAGCAACACTTATCCTTGCTGGAGTTCATGCAGCTCTGTGACATCATTACCATGCTGATGTAAACACAGGAATCACAAGTTACCATCCTACAAAGACACAATGCAGAGCCCACGGCGCAGTGACTCACGCTGTAACACTCTCCCACACAGCGCTCACACGTAAGTGTAGGGTCAGAGGTCACATCTTCAATGAGCCACTCCCAGCTGTGGAATGGTTTGCCGCTGCGAGGCGGAGCAACGTTTAGAGCAGGGGTCCCCAAACTTTTTCCTGTGAGGGCCACATCACTGAACATATCGTTTGACCTAGGGCCCGATTATGGGGGGGGGGGGGGGGACGACTGTTGCATCGTGCGCGCGGATCGGGGCGGAACACCGCCGTGCGCGATAAAGAGAGCAGGGGAATTGAAAAAGCGCGACCATGTAGTGACAGACATGACATGCCAAGTACTCGTCCTTCAAGCTCCCGTCTCTCTGCTTCTTCTTCTTCTACTCTTCTACTTCTACAGGGTGCGCGCATGACAGCTCTCATCTCGTTCGCCCCCTGGTGGTTGGCTGATTCAGGAAGCGTTTGATTTGATATGTAGCAGAGCACGTATTTTAAACGTTAATATCGCAGACGATCATGCTCATTTACTCGTGGCAGCCAAAATCGTGATCGCGATTAAAATTCGATTAATTGTGCAGACTGAAAAAAAATCATAATGCGTCTCTGGTATTGTTCAGGGGGCCGGACCAAATGTGGAGGCGGGCCGCATCCGGCCCGCGGGCCGTAGTTTGGGGACCACTGGTTTAGAGCATAACAGAGATTTGAAAATGTTTGCTTGTACTCTTGTTTCCCTGAACAATCCTGCTTTGTACAGGGAACCTGCTACGATCAGCCAGCTAATGGTAACAAACAGGTGAGGTGCAGTGGCCCCGTCCCTCCGAGCCCCGCTCCACCTCTCATTATCTCCCTGTGATTACGTAATGCACTGTGCATCACTGTTTGAGGTCCAGTGCGTACACTCTTCAGAGCAGAGAGCTTATCCTTGCACTCCGCTCATTTCCATGTCCCTGGCACGTCCGATAGCATCAGAGAGAGGCTGCACTGCATTACGTTATCTCTGTATCTCGCGCAACACACAGTGTTGAGGATGCAAAGCAGAAAAAAAAAGATATAAACGACAGACGGATGGGATATTGTTCATGTGGCTGGTCAAGCCCGTCGAGCACAGAGGGGAATATAGGAAGAGATCATCAAATGAAAAGTTTCCAATGAGTATTCAGGACGTCTTAATCCTAAGCTTTGTTCTTTGAGAAAGTCACATGAAATATAAGACAAATCTGACTCACACTCATGAAAACATGAAACAAGCAAAGGTTGAAAACAGCATGAAATATATGAAGAAAATCTACATTATGGGGTTTACACATGGAGCGGATTTCCTCTGAAGATGTATTTTGGTGCAGTCGGGCTCATGGACTGATGTGTGCATAAATCAACACTGAGTGTGCGTGTGCGTGTGTGTGTGTGTGTGCGTGCGTGTGCGTGTGTGTGTGTGTGTGTGTCCTGCTTCCTTCTGCAGAAACATATACATGAGTACTTTCTCCCACTTTGTGTGTATGTGTCTGAATATTTAAAGGTGACATTAGACTGTTGGTTGCTCTGTGTGAAATGCCACTGGGTCAGTGTGAGGATCAGCTGCAGCAGTGTAGCGCTGCGGTGACATCATACCTGGCCTGCGAAGAAGCCACACACACCGATGATGCAGAGGATGTTGAAGACAGCTGAACCCACGATGGTCCCAACACCCACGTCACCTTTGGTTATGAACACCCCTGAGGACAGAATGAGCCAGCACAGACACACGCGCACACACACACACACACACACACACACACACACACACACACACACACACACACACACACACACACACACACACACAGCATCAGGACTCCATAGAGAGCACACATGATGTGTTGTACACTACTTGACATTTCCAGTTGCAGCGCAGTGCTGACAAACAGATGTCCCATGTAGGAATGCCATGTTGGTCATGGAGCTCTCTCTCCCTCTCTTCTTCTCTCCCTTGATGCAATGTTGTTGCTAACACACATGCAAAAACTGTTTCATAAAATACAACAGTGTAAACAATGTAAAATAAACAAACTGGCAGTAAATTGGTTGATATTTGGAATATTTGGTAGAGACTGAGGTTCTAAGATTACAAATGGTTTGCCACAAGGTGTAATTTCAGGCCCATTGTTGCTTGTATATATTTGTGATATGTGCATCAGTAGACAACAGCAAAGCACATTTTTATGCAGATGATACCATCCTTTATGCAAATGCAGCATCTGTGGAGCAAGCTGTGTCAAATCTTCAATGTGCTTCTGACTGTGTGCAGAATTGCATCAAATTGGTTCTAAATGAGTCAAATATATGCTATTTACAAGGTCAAGGAAGTATTGAACGTGTCACGGATTACTAATATCTGGGCATTTGGCTAGATGAGAAGCTCTCATTCAAAACACATGCGCTTGAGCTCACAAAGAAGTCCTGGATTAGGGTGGTATATGTATTTGCAATACACTGAAACAACTCGACACCGTCAACCACAGCTCTCTACGTTTTTAGACGGAGGAGGTAACTGTGGTGAGTACCTATGATGGATGTGAAGAGCTCAGGAGCCGAGCTGCCAGCGGCCATGAAGGTAGCACCTGCTACGTCCTCGCTGAGTTGGAGACGCTGCAAGAGACAAAAAAAACAACCTTGTATTTTAACATGAAACAACAGCTGCCATTAGAAATGCCTAACCGCTAACCCTGACCTCTAACCCCGACCTCTAACCCTGTGACCTCTAACCCCGACCTCTAATCCTGACCTCTAACCCTAACCTCTAACCCTGACATCTAACCCCGACCTCTAATCCTGACCTCTAACCCCGACCTCTAACCCTGACCCTGAGCCTTGGCTGTTCATTCTGATCTACTGAAGCTTGCGTATATCCCACTGTGTCAACACACTGTGAACCTTTGATTTTATCATTCAATGTCAAAACCTGACGGTGAGTCAGTCTGGAAGAAGGAAACTGGATTTGTCAATTAAAAAATATTTCTATTTTTTTTTTCAACTTTGCTTTTTACTGGGAGCCAGCAACACCTTGTTTATGAAGACATACACATGAATACATTTAGATACACAACATATCAACAGTTAAGTATACAGTTACTTGAAGAACGCCTGGGAGAAAAGAGAAAGAAACGGTTATAAGAGTGCATGTATGATTTGTGACAGATGTCAGATTAGCTGAGTTCTGGGCTGTTGATCTATTTAAGGGATAGTTGAGATGTTGTGAGCTTTGTAAATATATCTATATCTAAATATATTGTACACTTGATTCTTTGTAGTGTCTACAATACGTCCGACGCAGAACATTGCTTTGTTCCATCTGCTGTAGTAAAACACCGACCATGAAGAATCTCAACCCAGCACACTTCAACACATCACTACTTTCCCTTTATCAAATAATAACTACAAACTCTTTAGTGGCTTATTCAGTCTTTAATATTTAACGTCATGTTTAAGATTTGAAATCAAGTGTATAGGAACTTTAAAACCTCATATTCATACCTCACACAACTTGTCCAGCGAGGGGACGAAGTAGTCATCACAGACGAGGGCCAGGGCACAGAACATGTAAATGGTCTGTAGAGAGAGAGAGAGAGAGAGAGAGAGAGAGAGAGAGAGATCTGTGAGCATGAACATGTGGCCTGCTGTCATCTAAACATATGATATGATAAGTCCACCCGTACACAATATAAGTACATTGATATTTGTAATTGGGCTAGAACAAGTGATGCTGGTTACCACCTCCCATGTCTTCGATTGCTTTTTAGTCTCCTTTGAATGAATGTCTGTATCCCCCGGATGGAAGCTCTAACTGCTACATTAAAGTTTGATGTCATGAAACACGAAGACAGGGACTCAAGTTATCTAAAGCTAAAGATCCGTTAATCCAGTGCAGTGCATTAACGGATCAGACATATAAAAACATCGTGAATAACAGAACTGTGGGACCACACTATTTACATTTTTAAGTTAAGTTAGTTTTCTCATCTAAACATGCTGGCATCACTAAAGGATGATGGTGGCTTTTTCTTATTGCCCGACTGAAATAAACTGCAAAAAGCAACATGACTTGTTACCTGGAATGACACTATGGGACCAAGTGAAAGAACAACATGTGACATTATAAAGCCATATTTCTTTCTTTTTCATTTTATACAACCGTTGGAAGCGTTAAGGTGAAGATTTAGTTTGACATTTAACCATATATCTGAATGCTAGAGCCTATCAGCAATGGGTGTGTTGGTGTTTAGAGGGACAGTAGTAATGTGTTGAAGTGTGGTTGTATGAGGATCTTCTCTACTACAGTAGATGGAGTTTGTAGGAACAGACAGGAGTACCAGCACAGGAGCAAATCAATGTACTGCTGCGGACATATTTTAGACACCTAATAGAATGAATACGTACGCTATATTTAGAATATTGTTACTGCTTCACCTTGTTGTGAGACAGCCCTTTGTGACAGGGAACTGAAGCCCTTATATCCATCTACTTTGGTGTTTTACGGAGTTGGTTCAGGTTCACCAAAGTCGCACACTAACACTAACTAACTAACCGATGGAGGCAGCAGTAGACCTGTGTTCTGTGGGGTGAAATTACTTTTTTTTGTCAAAAGGAGTCATGTGGCTTCAGTATGTTGGCATTTTGGCTAAAACAGGTTTTGATGCTGCCGCCGTCCCCAGCAGTACATTGCTTTGCTCTGGAGCTGGTACTCCTGTCTGTTTCTCCAAACTCCATCTACTGTAGTAAAACACTATGAGAAGAACCTCTCACAACCACACTACTAAACATCACTACTGTCCCTTTAAGAAGTTTTCTTGTGTTGCTTAACAGCTCTCGTTTGCAGTATTGTTACGCCCCCTGACTTAAGGTCTGCCACGCCCCTCGCTGATCACTGAAGCACCCACACCTGAGAGTCCTCATCTCAACAGTGGAGCTGAATATCAACCCCCGACTCCAGTGGCTCCCGGCCCCGTCTTGTTCACTCTGGGCCTGTGGCGCTGTGGGTTTATTGTTGCTGCTACCAAGAGCATTTGTACTTAATGGAAGCTTTGCAGGGGTTCTCTGCCTTTTTATTTTGTAACGTGTTCTCCTGTTTTGTGGCTAGTTAGGGAGTTCAGTATTGTTTTGTTTGTTTGTAGGCCAGCTGACCTCTTCTTTTCCAGTTAGCGTGGGGGTTTTTGTTTGTTATGTTTGCCTTAGAGACCCTGACGGCTACGCTTCTGTATTTAGTGTGTTTGTTCCTGTTCGGCTACACTGGTAATAAATGTATCTAATTGCCGCTGCCTGATCCTCTTGGTTTTTTGTTAAACTCTTGCCCAAGTTTTCCATCACCTTTTTATGTTACTTCCTGTGTACCCCTCTGTAACAAGCATGAACATTGGATTTGGATTTTTATGCATTTGCGTTTGGAAGTATAAATGAAGAGTAGAAAGCTCAGGCAGCTTGTCCTGATGCATGCTGTTTATTATACAGACAACATTGTTCAATTACCTTTCAAATTCTTACCACTACAATGTGTGTCAGGATTCACTAAGAATGTAAATACTCTACTGAAAGCTTTTTAATGTGTTCTTTCCCTGGTGTATTATGCAGAAAAACTACCAAACCTCTATTTGGCATCACAGAGCACAAAAAGCAGAGCACGGAGAAGCAGAGACAGACTGGAGATGAAAGACAGACAGCGATGATCAAGAGAGAACGGCAGGTAGTGACGACAGACTGACGGGGGATGTGTGAACAAAGGAAATGCATGAATATCTTCACACTTTGTAATGATGAAGCCTTTCAAAGGAATGACACAGAGTCATTGTTCCTCTTGAGTCACATTTGTGTGTGTGTGTGTGTGTGTGTACAAGGCTCACTGAAAAGATTTGTTAATTCAGGGCAAGCAAAAGGTCGAAGGTCCCAGGTAACCCTGATAACTGGGTTTAATCTTGATTCAGATTTGCGGTGGATATGGAGTGAAATATGTGTGCAACATATATGTAAATGAGTGTGCATGTTTAATGTTGCATGCAGACACCGAAGGCCTTAAATCTGGAGTTGTGGTTTTTGAGAGCAGAACTTTTCTTAGAAGTGATGACGGCAGCTCAGTTGGAGGGGTTCTGCAGTACAGCAGCTGGAATATTAAAATTAAGCTGGAACTCAAAGTGTTATTATTGACTTTTCTGTTTTCAAGCTAAATCAAATACCAGTGTTGGGACTTCACCATGTGGGGGGAACAAAGAGAGAGACCTACATGTAAAAGATAAAAGCGTAAAACCACGCCAAGCGCCCATCAGGCGCTAAAATCTCACCTGAGTGTGAGATTTGGTTGAAACCACAACACTGGTGCCTCAATGGACGAGCCCCAGAGGAACCCCAGGGAAGTGACGTCACCACGACTATGAATACCAGCGTGCACCTTCACACTGTGCTGTTCTAACTGCGACTAACATTGCTAAAAGGAGGCAAAGACAATATTTGTACCCGGGACGAAAAACCGAGGTAGCAGTGCCCACCTCACTGGTCGAGCAACACACTGCCTTTTTGTGTTCACACACTTGGATCCTGAAGGAGAAACAGTTAACTTGCCCCGTGCTCCCCCACTTTAACCTGCAGAGAGAAGATCACGGAATTCCCAGATTTTAAGTCAACATTCACTGTTTTCTCCGCAGCCATAATTGGAGGATCAGTCCCCGGTTGCAGGAGAAGCTCTGCCAAACAAGTCCGAAGAAATACTCGCCGAATGCAACTCAAGTAAGGCTACTGTCTGGGCAGAGATAGTCATAGTGTGTTTTTGTAACTTTATATTTGGCTGCTCAGTACAAAGTGGGACGAAGCCAAAGTCTAGGGTATAGGGTCTCAAGTCAAGTCCAGAGTCACCATATTATCACGATACCTAAGTCACAATACCGTATTATCACGACACCTGAGTCACAATACCGTATTATCACGACACCTAAGTCACAATACCATATTATCACGACACCTAAGTCACAATACCATATTATCACGACACCTAAGTCACAATACCATATTATCACGACACCTGAGTCACAATACCATATTACCACGACACCTGAGTCACAATACAGTATTATCACGACACCTGAGTCACAATACCATATTATCACGATACCTGAGTCACAATACCATATTATCACGACACCTAAGTCACAATACCATATTATCACGACACCTAAGTCACAATACCGTATTATCACGACACCTGAGTCACAATACAGTATTATCACGACACCTGAGTCACAATACAGTATTATCACGACACCTGAGTCACAATACCATATTATCACGACACCTAAGTCACAATACCATATTATCACGACACCTAAGTCACAATACCATATTATCACGACACCTGAGTCACAATACCATATTATCACGACACCTGAGACACAATACAGTATTATCACGACACCTGAGTCACAATACAGTATTATCACGACACCTGAGTCACAATACCGTATTATCACGACACCTGAGTCACAATACCGTATTATCACGACACCTGAGTCACAATACCGTATTATCACGACACCTAAGTCACAATACCGTATTATCACGACACCTGAGTCACAATACCGTATTATCACGACACCTAAGTCACAATACCGTATTATCACGACACCTGAGTCACAATACCGTATTATCACGACACCTAAGTCACAATACCGTATTATCACGACACCTAAGTCACAATACCGTATTATCACGACACCTAAGTCACAATACCGTATTATCACGACACCTGAGTCACAATACCATATTATCACGACACCTGAGTCACAATACCATATTATCACGACACCTAAGTCACAATACCATATTATCACGACACCTAAGTCACAATACCATATTATCACGATACCTAAGTCACAATACCATATTATCACGATACCTGAGTCACAATACCATATTATCACGATACCTGAGTCACCTGAGTGTTAGTGGCCAATAACACAGCGACGCATAGTTTTTCTAAGGTGCACCGCGCGCCGCGTTTTTTATACGCAAAAAAGTTCAAATATTCTCAACTGTTCAGCGCGGAGTCGCTGCGCTCGTCAATGTCACTCTTGACCGAGGCAACCAATCAAATCAAGCAAGAGGCAGGCTTCACTACTTTACCACTGACTTCCTGTGTATTTGCCGGTAGATGTGGTAGGAACGTCATTGATATTAGCGATAGTTAATTACGATGAACTATGTCCTTTTCCCCTCCTCCTCATTCGACAGCAGAGCAACAGCAAGAGCTGGATGTCTGCACTGAGTAATCTTTTTCTCGGTATTTACATTCCATCGTCTGGTTGCCTACGCATCTCTGCTCCACCGGCTGTTGTTTGCCAAGGCGCGTTTTTAAAGCGTCCGTGCCTGTTGCCATGCATCTCGTATGATCGGCCCCATAGGAAGTTAAACAGGACATAATTCATCTGTAATATCTATTTTATGTTGCTGTGAAAACATCTCCTTCAAACAACTGGATTTATTACAGTTTCTCACCAAAACCACATTTTACAAGATTACATTTGAACACAACATAACGTTATAATTTACTTTCGTCCAATACTCATTTTCCTAAATGGAGCTTGAACGCTTTAAATGGAACCTCCATATCATAGCCGGACGGCTCCTCTCCATTGTAACAGCTGTTGCTGTCAGTGTAACTAACGTTATCTCTCCTCTTGTCGATTTGAACATGGACTTAATGTTCACATGTATTATTATCAGACGAGACAGCATCAAGGCCGATCTTCAGATCACATATTTTTAACCAAAATGCTCCCCGACTGCTGATTTAAGGCCCTTTTTGGAAGATATAAGGCTGGAGTGTTGGTTCCCTCTGAAATGTTTGGTGAGTAGCACGACTCTCAAACACACAAAACAAACCAGCGCGCACACACACGTGTTACCCGACTATCGCCACAGCAGATTTCAGCACAGACACAAACCTGTCTCAATGCAGGAATCAGGACACCATAGGTATCGTAACTTCTTTAATTGTCACGGTTATGAAACCGAGACTTATGTAACTGCAGTTAATCCCGACATCCCTAATTGAACTATTAATAGATTGTATAATAAATGATTGTGTATCGATACAATATTAACAAGCAAGGTCGAGGAGACTGCTCTCATTTATCTTTTGCTCTGGATACTTCCTACAACGTTCCAAACCTTTTTGAGGTCGTATTTATACATGGATATATTCATGTCACAGTGGACGATGGCCCATTCTCATTTCAAAAGTGTAAACGCTGTTCTCTTCACAAAGCCAAGTACAGCAACACCTGCTGTGAAATGACAGAGTACATTACTTTAAAGGTTAGACATCCCAGGAAAATAGTTTGTGATGATATACTGTACTTTGGGGTTTTTGTTATTAAGCATTAAAAGCATCCCAGAAAAGGTTATTTTCATTTGCCCCTCTGCTGCTGGAAAAGGCTAACTCAGAGGGTGGCCACGCTGTAAGCAGTGACATTGCCTATAATGTCAGAAATATCGTGGAAACCCAGTCCATTCTGTAGTTCTTAGTGCTCTGTTTATGCACAGCTAAGTTCCACTGAGACGCTGCACTGCTGGATGAGCTTTCCCTACAGTCGACCCTGCAGAGACCGTCAGCACTGCACAACATGGGTCATCGTGTACTGGAACATTCTGCCTGTAAGACTGACGGCAGAGGGGCTCCATCGGAGCCATGACCTGGCTTATTGATGCATGCTGAGCCATGCTGGAGAGGCCAGGGGGGCTGATCATGCATCAGCTGAACCAAAACTGCTAGAGGACAGGAGAGGAGAGGTTTGGTTTTTAAAGTCCCTTTATTTCACTATTGCAGTGAAAACAGAAAACACACTAAAACATCACTTGAAAAGCAAAAAATGGGAAAGATAAAAAAACTACCAATAAATCAATCAAATAACCAAATTAAAGAACCAAAGAACAAATAAACAATCAATTACAATGATCAATATGTTCAGAAGTTCCCCACCAGCTCTCCACCAGCAACCACTGAGCATAAAATGCTCCCAGTAGTCCATCTGTCCCTGAAGGCCTGTATATTGTCCACCGTCTGGTAGTAGGCGTGTTCCATCCTGAGTCAGGCTTTCAACAGTCCCTCCAGAACTTTCACCAGCTCCTCACTACCGGCAGCCCGAGCCCGATTCTTCCGTGTCAGCCTGATGGCCAACTTGGCAGAACTAGATAAAAAGTTCACCAGTGTGTGGACAGCCTTCTTTTTTTGTGCAGTATTTTGGAAAGAAAAGTCTTCTACAAGACCCTGAAACCGTCTTTTTAAACATTCAAAGAGTGCTGATAGCCGAGGACACTGAACAAACGAGTGTTTGACAGCAGAAAGAACACTCCTCCCCAATGTGTGGATCCAGGTGTGCTCGGTATGTGTTTGTGGCTATTGCCCCATGTACAACCCTCCACTGGAGGTCTGCTGTCCGCTTTTCAACGGGCAGCTTGTACAGGCACCTCCAGCTGCCTTTTGGGGAAACATCTGGGCCAAAGAACTCGGCCCACCTCGACTCCTTCAACCCTGCCAGAGAGCGGAAGTTCACAACCTTTACGCAGAACTCCCTCCCAGTTATTTTTCTGAAAATCCTCAGAGCCTAAAAACACACCCAACACCTTTAAACCTCCTTTTCCCCACTGAAGACCTCCAGGCAGGCGAGGCACCGTCTGATGTCTCCATTGTCCCACCAATAAGGCTTCAGATTCTTCCCAGTTCACCCGTGCAGATGAAGCCCTCTAATAAAGAGACAAAGTATCCTACAGACATAAACCATCTCCCTGGTCCCTGATGAAGATGTTTTATATCTTCAGCATACGCAGACACAGCGAGGGGACGACAAAGACTGGAGGACCCAGGCAGTGACAGACCACTGAGTCGACTTCTCAGCCTACAAAACAGAGCCTCAAAACAGAGGCTCAAAAGCAAGGCTGTATAGTTGCCCCTGAGATAGGACAACCCTGCCTTATCCCTCGCTGTACAGGGATTGGTCGACTCAGCCCAGCTCTCATTTTTACCATGCATTCAGCACCACTGTACAGCAAACCCACCCAAGCCAAAAAACCATCACCAAGCCCAAAAGCCCTGAGTGCAGAAAACAGATAAGAGTGATCCACCCTGTCAAAAGCCTTCTCCTGATCCAGTGAGACAATACCAACATCTACATCATGGAATTTACCTACGTAAAACACATCACGAATGAGGAAAATGTTGTCCATAGCCGTTCTATCCCGGATACAGTAAGTTTGGTCGCTATTTACAATTACTTCCACGTAGTCTCTTAGTCTGTTGGATAAGGCTCTGGAAAGCACCTTATAGTCAGTACAAAGCAGGGCCACTGGTCTCCAGTTCTTGAGAAGGACCAAGTCGCCCTCCTTGGGCAGCAGGGAAAGTACTGCCTGCTGGCATGAAACAGGAAGTGATCCTGTTTTAAAACATTCCAACAAAACCCAATGCAAGTCAGAACCGATAATGTTCCAGAACTGCTGAAAGGAGTTCGTGGAGAGGCCGTTGATTCCCGGAGTCCTTCCTGAAGCCATCTGGTTCACTGCAGCCGTCAGCTCTTCCAGCGTCAGCTCTCCGTCCTGCGTAGCCCTCTCTGCTGGACTGAGCTGGGTAAGACCTTCCAGGAGCTCCTTACGGCTCTTTGTCAGCAGACTTGATTTTAGCGGTGGCGTTTGAGGTGTACTGCTGGCAGAACACACAGATCTGTGCCTTTCCGACCTCCCATCACTGCTTCAGAGAACTGAAATACTGCTGCCAAAGAACCCCAAAGCTCTGACAAAAAGTGATGTCCTGCAGAAGTTTATTATTAAAATGCCAGTGGGAGTTAACCCTTTCACCCAGTGAGGTTATCAAACCTAAACTGACGAGGTGGTGGTCGGTGAACCCAACTGCATTGATTGTGCTGTTTTAGTCTGGAACTGTGAGAGATGTACATTCTGTCCAGCCTGGCTGCACTTATCATGTTGATGCTGGCCCTTGTTTTGTGAGTGTTTTACTCTCAGATCTCAGTGTGTGATGACGTTGTTGAGACACTGAGCTGACTGTGGGTGTGGTTCCTCATTATTTCGGTCTATGGTGAAGTCTAGAGTGCAGTTGAAATCCCCTCTGATGATCAGTTGCTCCTGATGGCAGCTCTGCAGTTCGTTTTGCAGCATAGTGAAGAAGCGAGCTCTTTCTGGCCCCTGATTCGGTGTATATATGTTCACGAAGCAGTAAAGCGAGCTCTCGATCTCTGCCCTCACCATCAGCAAACGACCCTCCACCACCTCAGTGACAGACAGAACTGTTGCATTAGGTGCTGTTCTAAACAGCACGGCTACTCCGGCACTAAGATTGGTGCAAAACCCACCTGTCTCTGCACCAGATCGTATGGACTTCTCAATGTCACTGAAATATTCACTTACTTTTGCAGATCTTTTGTAAGTTACATCCAAAAACAAGTTTATTTCCTCTAATGAATACAGATCAGTGCTTTTAATGCACATTTCAGAATTAGATGCAGTATCTGATTCACTCTCATCCTCCATGTCCTCTCCTTCACAAGACAGCTGGCTGTAATGTAGTCTCATTTTTGAGAAAAGGCTCAGTAATTTCCCCAAACAGCAGGGCACTGTAATTTTGAGCAAATGTTACTCAAACAGGAGTAAATAGGTGCATTAGGTGAGGACTATCTTCAGAGGTGTATTAATCCACATTTGATACTTTAGTATCAGCAGGACGGAGTATGTTTGTCTGGGTCCAGACCTGGAATACGCCCACTCCAGTTTAAGTCCACTGATTCGTCAGGCATCGGGACATGAAACAGCTGTTTCACGATTAAAAAGTAATCAACGAATAAGTGCAGCAGGGGGACTAATGATTATCCAATCAGAGCCAGGGGCGGGACTAATGCCATTGTCAAGCCGTCGTCAAGTCAATTGCAGAGCTGAATACTTAAGAGGTAAACTTACACACAGGACATGCAGGGCCACGGCTCCCTCGGTTCTCTCTTTGTTGGTGAACAGGTCTGTGGGGAACTCGTGCAGAGCTGGAAGAGAATGACACAATGTAGGGTTAGAACAGGGTGTGTGTGTATACATATGTGTGTTTCTGCAGTGTGTGGACTTGCCCAAATGTGTGTGACAGTTTGACTGTGCCCTGATTGTGTATGAGCAGGAAGAGGAGACCAGGGACATAGAAAAAGGGAGCACAGGAGGACAAAGTGAGGACAAAGTGAGAGAGAGCACTGCAGAAATAGAGCGAGGGGCATTCAGGGTAAGATGGAGAGGGTGGTGTGTGGTGCAAACTCCACTTCTCTGCATGGGAATCCAGGGAGTGAGACTCAGAGACAAGTTGGTACACAGCGAGAGTGTGAAGGAAAACAGAGAAAGACGTGAAATGACGGAGCTTGGTTTAAAACGTTATTCTCCCCCCCTCCATGACTTCCTGACTCCCTCCTCCACTGCCAAGACCAGTGACAGCAGTTGGCTGCCTCTCCCTCCCTCCGTCACCGAGTCACCCCAACATCATTTCAGGAAAGAAAGGCTGGAACCAAAGTGAAGCTTTGACCAGATGATGGCGCAGGACGAAAGGTCAAAGGCCAAAGTTACTACAATTTGTCCCGAGGGGGGCCTGTATGTCTTTTCATTCATCCAGTAGTTGATAAACAGATGTATTTCAGTGTGGACCAACTATCCAGCCGTGCCCCCCTAGCATGGCCACAGAGTGACAGGAGACAAGGAAACACAAGGTGACTTCCAGAGAGCAGGATGTCTTCTGCATCACTCAGGCCCGCTCAGGAGACAGGGAGGTGACCCAGAAGGGAATGAATGAATAAACCAAGTTAGTAGTTTATCATTCCACCTACCTTTGGTCTTATTTCAGCCTAAACTCCCTCGCAAAATGAGAGCAGAGAGAATAGTTCACTTCTCTCCCACTGCTCTCACCCACTCTCCCCCGTTTTTGTACTACGTTGACCTATTTGCATCTCCAGCCCCCTCGCTGTGTTTGAGCGGCTGCAGTCCTCCTCTGCACTGTGTTCCACTGCTAGAACTTCTTCAGCCTAGCACGAGGCAGAGACGCCTGCAAAAAGACACAGAGGGGCCGAAGCAGCGGAGCAGACGGCCATCTCACAGCCACAGCTGGATGTGTTGCATGTCTGCTGTATTTAAGTGTTCGCTCAAACATAGAGACACCAAGCAGCTCTCGGGACAGGAATCAGGGCTTAATGTGGACAAACGCTCCTCAGTAATTAACATCAAAGCTTGTGCGTGGCATTTGTCAGCCCTTATCTTGTCTGAAGCAAAAATGAGAACAAAAATAAAACACTGGGTGAGCCCATTCCTCTTTCACAGACAGGCTCAAAGTTGGGCCCACACACACACACACACACACACACACACACCTTTGTATTGGCTGCCAAGTAATAATGCAGGAAGTAGGCTGTGTCATAGTCACACAGGTCTCTGAGGTTCCTGTATGACCAGGTTACACATGTATGCAGCTTTTCACAGAGATTCCTGGTTTAAACGAGCTGGACTGAGATTGTATTAACGCCAGTGGGGCCACACACTCGAACACATACATCAACACACTCTTACTCTCCTTTAATCCTTCCACCATGTAGGGACAGTTGACTGAGCACACTCTATTCCAAATGGTTCACTCCTGGAAGCTGCTCGTTCATGGTCCCCTGCTGAATCCTGATAGGGTTGAGCAGGTCACACACTGTACCTGACACTGGTGACAGAAGATGGCGGCGGGCACATCTATTGCATCTATACAGCTGATGTCTGCACAGGCACTACTGTACGTTAACTGTCTGAGGCAAATAAACACAAACAGCAAAAACACTCCTGGTGTTAAAATGGTGTAAACAACCTGCGTTCAGTCGTACAGAGACTTGACATGGGACACACGTCTCCTCTGTGGCTTTCCAGTGGTGATAGTCACCGGCATCACAACTAGCATAGCAGGACTGGCCATTTCACGCTCGAGGAGCGATTTCATGAAGCATTCTTGGGTTGTTTTTCCATCCATCCATTCTCTTTCACCGCTTTAAGGGTGGGGTGGGGGGGGGGGGCCTGGAGCTGATCCCAGCTGACATTGGTGACCTATACTACTACTCATATCGACAATTTAGAGTCAACCAACTTAAGCTGCATGTCTTTGGACTGTGGGAAGAAGTCGGAGAACCCGGACACGGGGCCCCTCTTGTTGTGAGGCAACAGTACTCGCCAGGAGTGACTCATCCTCTTCAAACACATGTTCATACCAGACACCCAGGCATAGGGAGGGCGCTTTCAGGTTCAACAAGACGATGCTGACTCGTGCTCTCAGAGCTGCCAGGACGTATATGTAAAGGTCCTACTCCACACATACTGGAGCTGATAACCACTCACAAGCATCCAGATTCCGGCCTTCACAGAGCAGACGGTAATGCTGCTTCTGTCTTTTTTGAATAAGAATTGCTGGGGTACCAGCAGGACGCCGGCGATGCAGCTGCTAATTCCTGCCACCGTGAGACACTGCGTCCACGAATTAACATGTTATTTCATGTCTGGAGTGCGTGGCACTGAAAATGATGCATTTCAAATTTTGTAGCACCTCCTGTGTCCAGTATGTGGTGCTAGAGAACACACACACACACACACACACACACACACACCCCCCTCCTTCTGGGGGGAGTTTGAAAAAGTTTGCATAAAACACATGTAAAACTTTAATTTGAATGTCTTCTTAAACATGAAAGCAATGATTCCACCAAAGTTTGCTTTGACCCTGAAAACGTTACCGAATAGGAAACTATCATCAAGAACTGTAAAAACATTATTACAATCATCATTTACAAACAGGTACTGCACTTAACCCATCCTCATCGTCAGCATCAGGACCAGTGGGCTGCTGTAAAGCTCAAGGGCACTTAGACATGTGGACAGTAGGAGGCAGAGATCGAACCGCTCTGCCCCCTGAGCCACAGACTAATGCAGGTATTAATGTGATAAATAGAAGATCACAATGCCCTTTCAGGATTTCATAGTCTGTCAAAGTTAATTTACAATTTGTCTACAGAGCAGAGAAACCGTGCACGGCACCCACAGTTGTGCGTCACTCACATCCGTCCACTTTGATTGGTTTCATCGATATCAGAACTCCTGCCCGGGCGCCTCCATAGCAACACAGTGAGTCTCCTTGAGGCGCAGTGTGTTTAAGTGGCAGAGAGGTGGGCAAAAACAACAGACCGCCAGCCTCAACCTGGAGGAGTGGCCGTCATCACCGTGATACGGTTGATGCAGTGCATCATGCATGCTGTTTGGGGGTTGCCCATACCAGCTGCTGATGGTGCTCTGGCCCCAACTACCCCTGCTGGCTGTAGTACTCACTCACACTCACACACACACACACGGCCAGAGAGTTTTCCTCTCTCCCTCCTCTTCTTCACTGCACAATCAGTAACAGCCAATGTGTCAATCAGCAATCAGGCTTCAGCTTGATGGGGGACATGTTCTGCCTCAGTCTGCTTCATTCTCCTGTTGGTAGCTGACCACCCGCCCTGCTCACCCGCCTACCTGCTCCTTCCCATGCTCGTCTAATTTATCAGGCAGATTGGAAGCCACTGAGGGCTCTGAATGGAGATGGAGCAGGACTTCTGTTCGGCTTGTTTTCGTTCTGCTGGAGCTCTGCGCCACCTTTGCTTTTCCTTGAGGCTTCACCACGACAGCCGTCGTGTTTTATAAGATGCTGTGAAAATCTCTTTTGCATCCTATTCATCCTCCTCAAACTGGTTTAATATTTGTCTGCATAATGTCTGTCAGCAGTAGTAGACTACGTGGAATATCTTTCATCTCACTGCTACACTTCATTCTTCTCACTAACAAAAGAGATGAGTCATGTTACCTTCACCTTGATCACAGATGTCATAGTCAACAGATACAATAAGTGAGCTGGAACTGACAACGGCATCATGCTCAGCCTCGGATACTGTGTTCCAAGATGGCGTCCCAATGGTTCCAGTGTTAGTTACTCACTGGGACCATACACTGAAGGAGGTTTCGGCTTCTGCATTTTTTGTGATTACAGACCTTCCAACTGGCTCCCCACACACATGAATCAAATCATTTACTGATTGAAGTTTTATTGGCCCTAATGGATCAAAGAGTCAGTTCAGAGTGTAAAAAGATGTATTCAACGTTCTACAGTTGTCTCGTTTGTAACGATGTGATGGAGGAACATTTGCTTGCTTGTTTCCTCTGATAAGGGACACTGCGTGTCTGGTGTCATCCCTTCCACTGTGTCATTGTAGAAGACAGACAATGTGGTCGCTGAAACTGAAAAACCCTTTTTCTTCTCTTCTCGCCTTGTTAGACAGCCTCCTTGACATTTTGGTGATGTTGACCCACGCGAGCACAGAACACTTTTCTGTGTGTAAACATAGCAAAGCAGAAGAGATGGTCACACAAATCAGGTCAGGAGCATTGCAACAAAGTAATGACCCCCTCTGACCACATACTGTATGTGTGCTCACCATCGCTATGACTGGGGAGGCAGAGCCACCTTCACTGCAGACAGACCATGAGTGCTCCCGGGGTTTTATTCATAAAAACCAAAGAAACTTCTGTTTGTCACGCAGGTGGTAAAAGACCGCAAGCTAACAGTCAGAGTTGTCGATGAATGTCCTGTCGGCTGGCTAGTCGTGAGGTTACAGATCCCCATGTCGTCTCATAACGTAACACACCCTGAACGTTTGTAGAGAGGGAAATGCACATGCATACAGTGGTGTTCTAGCTGTTGGCCTGGAGCTCTCCCTCACTCATCTACTGTACTATTCCCAGTGGAGACACACTCCTGTCATCTTTACCTTGCGCTCCCTCACTCCCCCAATCTTTCACATCTATTTATAACCATCACAGAGATGCGGGGTGAGAAGGTGGAGTAATGCTTGAGAGTCTTTGGGGATTTCCTGCTATCTCAGCTTTTTAAATATATAATGTAGAGGCAGGAAGCCCCCTTCACCACTGTCTGCCCAGTCCTTCTGCCTTCATCTCTTGCCATGAGAAGCAAGAAGGCTGAAACCACTGACTGCAGCATATTTTAGTTTTACATCCAAATCTGGTTGCTCTCTTCATATCCCAGCAAATGAGAGCAAAGCACAACGCAGGCCCACTCACTCGGTGTGATGTAGCTCTCTTCAGACCGCACTGACAACCAGCGACATGGATGGTAATGGTTTCATTCAGGGGCAGATGTGTTGATAAGGGCATTCGTATCAGTGAGGGAGTACCTTCAGCTGAAACGTCTAATGCTAGCTGCCAATGTTAATGTTTCATCACTGTTGATCACAAAGGTCATTTAAAAGCGTCAGACACCTGGTTGTGAACATAGAAGAAGTATGGATGATTACTGAAAGCATGAAAACATCACCCAAAGAGAAACGTACCAACCAGGAAGATACTCAAAAAAAACATACATATATATATATATATATATATATATACATACATATATATATATATATATATATATATATATGTATATATATATATATATATATATCAGCATCAGTTACTATTACTTTAAGACTGTTCCTCATAGAAACACCTATAGCCTGGCGGCGGGGGCGACACTGTCCATAGTCCTGAAATGGAGCGGCAAAGATCTATAGACAGACACAACACACACAACACACACAACACACACAACACACACGCGGTCAAATCACTTAAGAGACTTCACATGACCGAGAACCACTTCAAGTGAACTTTCAAAACGTGTCCGTTGCTTGCAGGAGCTGAATAGGTTTTGCCTGTTGCTGTAAGCGTCCAATTAAGAAATAGTAATTTTCCACTCTTGTATTTGTTCATTGATGTGTCGTGTGATGCTTATTTCAGAGTGTGTCTGTGCTCTCCTGGTCCGTATGCCTCCACACCGAGAGCCTCTGTCGAGTTGCAAGTTGCTCCATCATTCCCTCCCTTCATTTCTCCTGCTGGATATTGACTGGTGTTTGACTGAAGTAAGCACTCTTTTTTTAGGACACACGCTTTGTGAAAGTGACTTTTCATGTCCGTCAAGGAGGCTTTCCAGTTATTAATTCTGGGCTTTACAAAGCCATAATCTCCACATTTGGAGAAAGTTACAAGCTGCGTACTTCACAGGTTTGCTGACTATGAGCTATGCAGAATTCCCTTTATGTCTTTATGTCCCAGCTTCAACCCTCCACACAGTCAGGGACAGCTTGTTTCTTTTCATAGTCCTCGGGGACTCAGAGCTGCTTTGGGGTTCTTCTGGCTGCGTTGGTTCTCGAGTTGAAGGCCCAAGATGATCGATCGGAGTTGTGATTGGGACAAAGAGACACAAAACGACCACAAAGACACTCAAAATGACCACGGAGAGACGCTTAACGACTATGAAGAGACACAAGACAACATAAAGTCTGTGTGTCGTGCTCCTGTGTCGGAGAGGTTGAGGGGGCCCTTTGCATGTCTGTGCCCAGGGGCCCTTCGTCTCATTATCTGCCCATAAGCAGGAGGAAGAACCTTAAGGTTTAACTTACAGAGGAGCAATGCGCAGGAACAAAGCTCCCCAAAGATGACTGATGATGATGTCACCTCTCCTCAGGGTGAGCCCGGGAGTGTTAGGTAACACAAGGCAAGGCTTCGTAAGCTCTGAGGGGGGGGGGGGGGGGGACTTAGTGTGTGTGTGTGTGTGTGTGTGTCGGTGAAACAAGAGCAAAACACACACACAGTGAGAGAATGCAAGCGTGTGTGTTTGCATGAATGCAAAATTCTTCCCCACTCCCTTCTCACCGATGACATAATACTTTCAGGCCGTTGTCATGGAAACGAACAGGCACCTCTGGCTGGATTTGGCATTGGGGGGGTAAGATGATGATGCATTTGGAGATTTGGATGGCAGTCCCTCATTTGGATTGCACTGTGTGTGTGTGTGTGTGTGTGTGTGTGTGTGTGTGTGTGTGTGTGTGTGTGTGTGTGTGTGTCTGTGTGTGTGTGTGTGTGGCCAGTGCTGTTTTTCTGTTCTGATGACTAAGCATATTACTGTATACTACAGTTTGGTGCAGACCAGAGCCGACCTCTAGAGTGAAGGCTCAAGAGAGGATTTCACTGTGTGTTTGTGTGTGTGTGTGTGATAAACAGACAGACAGGGCAGTACAAACACACCATGATCTGACACTAGTGGGTCTGCAGGTGAGTCCCCACAAAGACAGTTTGGCTCTATCAATGAAAGACGGATCAGACTTCCTGGTTCAGATCACACTGGCCGGTGAACATCCCCATCGCCTTAAAGGACCGTTCCACTTCATCTCACCTTGGTGACATTATTTCCATTGGTTAGGATAACTTTGTCCTCACTAAGTTTACTGCTAAGCTTACAATGTGTTCTGAATAATAATGGTCATATCGGTAATAATTCCTTATTGCTCAAGAAAGCCGGGTGTGCACAAAACGTTGTGCTCGAATGAACTGATTGGCATCAGCTGTTTAAGTCACAGTTACTGACTCCTTCATCAACTGTGTGGCTACAGTTGACCAGTTACATCCCATTAATGCAGCTCAGCCAGAGGAGCCTGGATTGGACTTCAGGCCCTAAAGGCTACGGACGTTTAACAGGAATGCAGAACCCCCCGTTAATGGACAGCAACTACTAGTAGATAGAGTGCTCTCCTAGTCAGTGAACAGATTATAAAACTCATCAATATACTGTTACACAATATGACAACACTAAGTCAGCCAAGGAGGCCAAGTGTCCTCATTAAAATCAACAGCATGCAGTAAAAAGCATGTCATTTCATGTCGGGGTGTCCCACACTAACAATGTACAGTACATACTCAAATCTGATTGGTCAAGGCTTGCTTTTCATGGTTGTAAATAAAACCTTTGTTCCTAATTCCACCCCCCCCCCCCCCCCCCCCCCCCCCCCTTATCTGCTGTTATTTGGATAAACTGATCACACATGGGGAATCTAAATGGTTACTTTCTCTGCTGAAAAAATATTAAAACTTAACAACAACTTATTTTAAAGCTTAAAACCCGAGCAGTCCGGGGGCATCATGCAACAAACATAACAAACACCATATAAGGACATGTTAAACATGTCATCCTGCACACCCACGTAACTCCAACACCAAGCAACTGAATGAGCAGCAGAGACACGCTAACGGTGCATGCAAGCATATCAGTGCTAGCGCTGTTGCTACTCCATGCTACCCTCACAAATATATGTCATTATAAAAGCTGGGGCCTCATCGTTCTACGACCAAAACTCAAACATGAACTTCACTTTACACAGCCTCAACTGTGAATCATGTCTTCCCTTTGCTGTTTAGTGATCAGAAGTTGTGTTACAAAATGACACAATGCCCTAGTTCAGGCAAAGAATAGGTTGAATAGGGGCTAAAAACATTCCTACTTCATGGTTTTAATGGAATTAAACAAGGGGACAGTTCTAAACAGTGAAACTCTTATTAGCAGTTCTGTGGCTGAATAACAGGTAAATATACCAATAATGAAGTCCTGCTAACATGCTCTGGTGTGAGGCGCGATGGCTCTGCAACACATCTCCCTCTGCTCTCTCTCATCATACTAACATCAACTGGAAGCTTTCCAGCCCATCATGAATGCATCTTACACTGCTGGGTAATTATGCGCAGTGGGTAATGTTTTTACCGACTTTCAGCCGGCTCTGCGTCTCTGCAGCGCGGGCAGTGCAGCAGATAAATGTCCACCGGACGACACAAAACCACCAGCTAAGTTTTCTGTGGCTAAGTGGTGAGCCGCCCTTTGAAGTGGGCCGCCCTTCAATCAGAGGATCGGTGGTTCGATCCCCGGCTCTGGCGCCTCTGGTCGCATGTCGATGTGTCCTTGAGCAAGACACTTAACCCCATATTTGCTCCCGTAGCTGTGCCTACGGTGTAGAAATGTAATAGAATCTGAATTGTAAGTCGCTTTGGATAAAAGCGTCTGCTAAATGACTGGAATGTAACGTAATGTTGAGCGGTTGAGCGGGGACACTGGCAGCATGAAGGGAGGCTGGGCGCCATTCATCTGCATGAAGTGGTCGCTCTGCAGTGAGACAGAGTATCTCTCATCTCTCCCTCCTCCTGATCTGACAACAGGTGAGGGAGGCGTGTGTGGAGCCAACAGTCCTCTGGAGCTCCATATTGTGCTGAACTATAAGCCCGCCCATGTTAGCTGTCCAATCAAATATGAAGGATTTGATTTAAACCACTCTTGTAACTGTTTAACGCTCAAACACTCTGTTTCATTGTGAAAGATGTCACAGTACAGAAGATACAGACGCTCTAACGTGGTTCACTGAGGCACAACGCAATCGCCCTGAAAACCAATTCTGACTTTCCGACGAATAGCTGGAAGCTAAGCATTCTGGGAGATCGACTTGTCTGGGGAGGAAGGTAGAGCAAAGAGAGTTGTCATGTTAAGATGATGATAGAGATGATGAAGGGGTTTAATTCACGCTGACGTCACGGCCGTCCGGTGAAGCTGTGGATGAGTTAATGGCGCTGGGACAACGAAGAGCAAACACTGAGGACAACAGCCAGGGGAAGGACGGCTCAGCAAACAAACAAAACAAGGCGATTAAAGTTGCATCTCCCACCCTCGGGGATCTGTACGAGCTCACCCCGTCTACATCTCGTGCATATTCCGAGCGCACGTGGAGGGCTGGGGGCCTGTTCTGCACATGCTCAGTGGGCGATGGTGATGCGGGCTGACACATCGCATGTCGTGAGCGTAGTTACCGTGCTGAGTAATGTGACATTTAAGGACTCCCGCTTTTTGCCTTCCTGGCGCAGCACGCGCACACTATGCACTATGCATACACATACACGGGTGTGCTCACACGCGCACGCATACACACATATCATGAGTGCATCCTTCAGCTGAAGAGGAGGGAATAGTTTGTGCATGGTTAGAGTGTGACACACCACTCACTACTTCTGCTACACTGATCCTCTGCTTGTCTTGTTGGTGGGGCAGTGAGGGAATGTGACGAGGCCCTCCGCTACGACTGAAATCACTTCATATCACATGAACTGGGTATGGACACGCCCATGAGAATAGAACCGGTATTAAGAGAGCTGTAACAGGAAAACAGTGGCAGCACAAAGACAGAGTCGGATCAGCTGTTATACGGTCTTTAATCAACCAAACTCAGAGTTACACAATCAGGAGCCCGATTACAAAACTAGAAAACCTAAACTCTCTCACGGATTGGAAGTCAAAAGTGGACTGAAGCAGTCCAAGTCAAATGTCTCTGTTTTTGTACTTCAACAAAAGCAGTGAGATGATCAGACAGGTTTGAAACAAGTTACCTGAACCTCTGTGTTTGGAGGTAAAACCCAAACAAAGCTCGTTCATTGTTACACAGCAGAACCTCGCGGTCCCACAACCACAATAAGTGCCCAACGTCTGCTTGAACCAGAAAGCCAGTCACAGTAAACTCTTGATGGATGTGGACAATGAACAGTTTGGGTAATAATATTATTTTTCCACGTGCACATACATCAGGCTGATGTAAATGCATCATGGATTATCAGTAGCCTGTGTTTGAGGCTGGATTACTGCACTGTAGCTCCTGTAATACTAGACAGCTCCCCGCTGGGATTGTATGATTGAGGCTACTATGTGCATTAAGATGGATTAAGTGCATGCTCATTCAACCATTACAGCATAATTAAGATGGGCAATCTAAGTATAGATCTATGAATCTCCGTCTCTGAGCGAGATACTGAACTCCAAATAGCTCCGGAAGGCTGAAGACCGTGAATATGAGTGTGAATGTAGTATACAGCCCTTTGACTGCTCAGAAGACTAGAGAGATATAAAACAGTCCCCACTGACTCAGTAAAAGGTCTCCTTAGTAACAGATGGTGACATCAGGAAGCCGTTGCTCTCTGGTCAGCCATGTCTCTCTACTAATCCCATCCAGTGTCACATCCACCAGCACATCAGCAAAGTCCGTCGGTGGGACCAAACTCACGTGGGCTCAGTCTGGGCCCCAACCCTGGCCTTCACTACAACACCGATGACTCACTGTGAAACAGTGTACATCACCATGGTAACTTCCGTCTATTGAATCCATGTACGAGGCTGAACTGCTCGTGGTTCATCTGTGCTGCACTGAGATCAGTGAGGAGTACGTAAGGACAGCGGTTTATCATAGAAGAGAAGAAGAGACGCATGTTTAGAGCAACTAGTGCCTCCAAGAAGCAGCAGGCCCCTTACACAGCATTGTATGATGATCAGTTATGCATGAAAATGAGTAATGAATAAGATTGTATCCACATTCCCATTTCCTCAGCATGAGGCCAGCTTAGTGGACAGAGAATCTCTTCTGTTTGTTGTCACAGTGCTGTGTGTTCATCTTTCTTTGATTTTTGACAGATGACAAATCTTAAGTCATCACTTTTCCCCCCCAAGTCTTCATATTTTTACTGTCTGCAAAAAGTGTAGCATATTTTAACATAACACACTGTAAATCATTTTACAAGGTTATGGTATTGTGTGTAATAGATTATAGTTGTGTGCCACTGCTGCAACAACACAAATGGACTTTCTTACTTCTCAATAACAGCAGCCCTGAGCTCAAGTGTTGCTGTGTTGCAGTAAACACAAAGACAATAGTTTGCAAAGTGTTTCGTGCACAAACTCTATAATGATCAAATCCTTCATGGCCTAAAAAGATTTCATATTCTACGTACATCTGACAGGATACGTATATATACACACCTTGGTTGCATCTCTCTCCCCCTCGTATCTAGTCAGCGCTCTATTAGTCTTATAAAGGTCTGGAATGCCGGCAGCAATACTTTGTTTCTACCTTTATGTCCTCCCAGGCTCCCGGGACAGCAGCAGTACAAGGAGGACAACTGTGGCACTCAGGAAACAGCTTCAACATGCTCACAATCACACCAGGATGAATCTTTAAAAAGGTGCGTCGTGCCACTTCTGCAGCCGGAAACAACCTGGCCTCCTAACTACAGGAGGGGAGACATAAAAGAGAGAGACGGTAAAGACACAGGACAACAAATGAGCAAGGGGATAAAGGGAGACAAACAGACGTCCTGTTGGATAAATGTGGAGCAGAGTAAGAGGGAGCGAGGAGGAGGGAAGCAGCAGGAGCTGATGTAGAGAGGACTCCCACTCTCCAGCCTCCATCTGCAACCGTTATACAGTTGCTGTCATTGTGTTGGGAGGCAGCAGCAGCAGCCCACTCAGAGCTAATATTGTAATATGGCAGAATTGATTTCTCAGAGGAAATCATTCTGGGAGCTCCCTGGGTCAATTTACATTTGATTAGTGGAGGTATTAGGGAGTGATTGTGTTTCTGATTCCATTGATTCATCAGCTGGATTACAGGGATGCTACTTACTTGGGACATGTGGAGGAGTCAGGAGGCTGACCATGAGAACATACTCTCACTCCTACTGGCTACAGAAACCAGGGCCAGCACCCTCGCATCAATCAATACTATTCTTATCAAAGCTCTCCTCCTAATGGTTCACCTTGCAGCCACATGCATGCACACACACACACACACACACACACACACACACACACACACACACACTTCTCACAGGGAAGCCCTGATTAAGTCAGAGCAGCCTCCTTTCCTAAAATGGAGTGTTGCGTCGGAGCCGAGCTGAGAGGATCTTTAATAACGGAGGAGGATAGCCTCAGGGGAAACACCCCCGGAGGGAGGGCTCACGTGATCGGGGTACCCAGACCGCTATCCGTGGAACACGCAGCCAATGCTACTGTACACACAGCTGCTCAGGGTTAACCACCTGTGTATGCAGATGTGTTCCAGAGAAGGGCAGAAGACGAATGCACCAGCACTGTGTGTTTGATGGAGGAGGATGATCGAGTGCGTGGGTGTGGGTGTCTGCGCATTTACTGGAGATGAAAACTAACATACGACTAATCTTTAGAAGCAAATCGATTTTTCTTATTTCCCACCATAAAGGTGGAGCATCAAAGAGGCCGACAGAAAGTTACCAGGATGTAGATATTACCAACCACTGCATGTGCTTCCCCTCTTTGCTCCTTGACAGAGAACTGAAAGAGGGATGAGGGGGGAGCTAAACAAGAGGCGGGGCCCTCACAATTAAAACCAGGGAGGGAAACATAATGGCTTGTTTCATGTGTGGCTGGGAGAGGAGATCTCCCTCTCTGCTTTCCGGGCGTCTCTCACACGCTATCTGGTTGTGGACAAATGCTTCTACATGATCTCTCACACACACACACACACACACACACACACACACACACACACACACACACACACACACACACACACACACACACACACACACACACACACACACACACACACACACACACACACACACACACACACACACACACACACACACACACAGTTGATTAGACAATTGACAGAAATAATATAAAACACAATGTTGATGATAAAATAATAGTTTAAACTTTATTCCAACTAGAAGCGTTGTGGGTCGGTTGGTTTCTGTCAGTTAAGCCAGTTCTTATCATGCTGATGTGTGTTCAAGTGTTCACCTTTTCTGATAGATTTGTTATGAATTAGTTGGACAGGGGTGACTGACAGCTGCTCGGTGTGAAGTAGTCGTGGAGTCGGAGGCTCAGGAATTGTCTGGGTAAGAAAACGTGTCAATTTGATCATAAATGTATTTACAGAGATAGTACGGTTAGCTGTTACCTCAATACGCCGGTCCAGACTCTGGCTCCAAATGAAGTCAACATCTGGAGATAGCAGTTCAAGTATCTGGGATAAACTTTTGTAAAGTAGGAGGAACATCTATGTGATGCCCTGACCTTTCCTCTGGAGCCACTATGAGGTTGACATTTATGGATTTCAGTAGGGATATCTCAGCCAAGTTGTTTGGCCCCGATTGTGGTCCGAGTCCTGATTGCGATCTGAAACTTATATTTTTAACTCATGTCCTCAATGTCCATTAGATGTGTGCGCTACACGGCACATTGAAAAACCAGGTGTAGTCTACTGAATTTGGCACACTGTATTTTTCACAAGCTTGATCCCTGATATGAATGAAACTGAAGGTGTATCACTCTGTTGGTGTTGTTGGAACTATACTCCAGATTGTACGCTGGCGTAACAGAGTGGAATTACTTCCTTCACAAAGGATCTTTGGCTGAGTACAGATGTCAGCGCTTGTTAATGGCGTTAGTCATCTAAACCAGTGAAAGCGATGGTCAGCGTGGACTAAGAGTGAGAAGGGATTCGTTAGTCGGAGCTTAGTGAGTCAGTGTATTTCGCCAACATCAGAGACAGAATTCAGAGTCATTAGCTAACAGCTCAGCCTCAGCTGTCCTAGTATAACACCAACCATGAGAGGGTGAACATGGTGCCTATTAAACATTAGCACATTAGCCTGTTAGCATGCTGATGTTAGCATTTAGCTCAAAGCACTGCTGTGCCTACGTGCAGCCTCCCAGAGCCGCTAGCGAGTATTGATGTGATCTGACTGGTTTCGGTAACCTAGTTTGCTACTTGTCCCTGTTTAATATTATTTTAATTCTACCCTGTCACCATGAACCGGGATATTAATAATAATAATACCTTTATTTTGTATAGCGCATTAAAAAAGGTACTCAAAGGCACTTTAACTGATAAAAACAGAAACAATAAAAGCAATAACAATATACACGAGGCAGATAAATGACATCATATCTGTAATGAACAAAACAAAAACATTCAGAACTAGCTTTACAGGTTAAAAGCAGATTTAAATAGGTGAGTTTTAAGTCCAGTTTTGAAAGTGGCGAGTGACGGAGAATGTCTGAGCTGCTGGGGGAGGGAGTTCCAGAGGGAGGGGGCAGCGATGGAGAAGGCCCTGCCCCCAGGTCCGATGCTTGGACAGAGTAGGGGGGTAAGGAGGTTGGGGTTTAGGGTTGTGAAGGGCTTTGTATGTGATGAGAAGAATCTTGAACAGAATTCTTTGCTGTATGGGGAGCCAGTGGGGGTTTTGAAGGACTGGGGTGATGTGGTCTCTGGAGGAGTGGGAGAGCAGACGGGCAGCTGAGTTCTGGATGTCTTGTAGTTTTGTTGATGATTTTGGCGGATGAGCCGTACAGGATGCTGTTGCGGTAGTCTAGTCGAGAGGTGATGAAGGTGAATGATTCTTCAAAGTCCTTGATTACATTCAATGAAATACTTTTTAAATATTAATGCCAACATTTTAATGGCAACTGGTGGTTGCCATTAAAATGTGGTTAAAACATGGTTAAAAGAGACCTCCACAGAGACTCATGGTGGATCGAACCAGAAACCAGAGATATCGTCTTCAGTATTCTACGCAATATTCTTCATTGTCAAAACCTGGAGCCTACAATATCCACAATGCACCGCGACCACCGACACTTTGGCCAGAGATTGTGGTGCGTTCTGCTCGTAGCAGCGCCTCAGGCAGAGATGAGCAGCAGCTACAGAGGTCTGGTAACATCACTTCTTTCTAACTCTACACCTCCAGATGTTTCTACTTCTCTAACTTGTAGTCTTCAGACCCAGCAGATGCTGGCTCAATCGACATCACATCAGGGCATTTAACAGACATACATGCAGAAGCAGTGTCCCAAAATCCAGAAACAGACTTTGATGTTTAAAATCTGTTCTTCTTTAAGGTTAAGGAAATATCATGACTATGGTTAAAAAAAATGAGGGTGTTTGTGACTGCATTCAGGGATATGTTGGATAAGTTACACCTCTTACTTTCTGCCTCGCTACATGAAGGGAAAACTACTTCCTGCACTGGCACTGGATGAAGGTAATTCCTCAGGATACTGGGCTTCTTTAGACAGCTGGTTGGACAAAACAAGTCACTTCAACCTGAGGCTCTAGAAGGTTGTGACGGAAATATAGAAGTTTCCCTCACATTTTACAGACATTGAAAAACACATCAGCTGCGACATAATGTACAGAACGCACCTGCTTTCACTTTACAGCTCATGCGTACTGCTTCAATGTCCTTCTTTTCAGACGTCCACCAGCTACGTAATACACACAGATTCTTCCCTTTCAACAGTGGAATAAAGAATGACTCAATAACTCCACACAAGGCTACAGTTCTGTGTCTCATAGAAATCACCAGAGTGAGAAAATAGTCTCTTTTAGCAAAAAACTTGCAGTCCTCCAGAGGGTGGCCGGGGTGGAAGCCACCAGGGTATGTGCTGTAAATTTAGCCTGACACAAGGAAAGAGCAGAATCTGTGTAATAAGCAGGATAAGAGAATAAGTTGAATTTTGACCTACGCTCCCTCTATAGATGACAGCAGCGACCTTGGGAGGGTGAGAAAGGAGATTGATGACAGCCATTTTCCTTAATGAGCTCACAAGAGAACCGGCCTCTCCCTGAGTGGGGAGGTCAGTCGTCTCCCGTTCAAAGCAGAAAAGACAAATGTCAGTGTGATCTGCAGTGAAGCCATGTCGACACCCTACCATGTACACACCAATTATAACAGGAGTGAATGTCAGATGTCCTTCCATCTAAAAATAGCCACAGATATGGGTGATGGTGAGATTCAGGACTAATCCAATGAGAAATAGTCTAGACTACATGACAAGACATGCTTATGTATAACTTTAAAGCGTAAACTTTCATTATTTCATTTAATAAAATCTCCTACAAGTGCCCTATGTCAATCCTTTAATCTGGACTGAGTGATTTCAAAATTACAAACAAGAAGCCTTCAGCATCCTCACACGCTATCCTTGAGTGCCTCAAAAAGAGGTCGCTGGTTGATGATAAGATAAAAGGTCGCCATGGAAACAGGGATTTTTTTCTGAGAAGTGGCCACAATGAGAGAAAAGAGGAAGGGAATGGGAGGGATGAAAACAGAGTTGGTGCGAGACGGAGAGGGACAGCTAGGTGGAGGAAGTGAGAGTGAAATCTGCAGGATCCTAAAAAACAAATGTGACGGAGACTGAATGAGAAAACTGCTGAAGCAGCCTGTTGTAGCCTGTGCTCATGGGAAATCATCTGTCTCCACAATCTGGGTTACCCCACATCAGGAGGAGAAAACAGGGGGACAAGAAAGGGGAGGAAGACCGAACATGTGGGGTGATTTGTTCTGGAGGAAAGGAGGGAGGGGGAGAACAGGTGTCCTCTTTCTTTCATCTCGTCTCTGTCTTACCTGGAGTAGTACAGTTCTTAGATTCTTCCTTCTCCATGTCCTCTAGGCTGCTGTTGTCCATTTCCTGCAGGAGCTTCCTCCTCCCTCCCCATCTCTCCTGGTCGCTGCTGTGGCTGGAGACATGAAAACCTGGGGGATGTTTGTCACAGTGAAAAGTCAAAACAGATTCAAGGACGTTTCAGTGCAGCTACAACATCTAGATGACGATTTCATATTTATTTTACATACTTTAGACTTGACCTGGACTCTAGCTTAAAGACTTTAGACTTGAGTTGGACTCTAGCTTAAAGACTTTAGACTTGAGTTGGACTCTAGCTTAAAGACTTTAGACTTGAGTTGGACTCTAGCTTAAAGACTTTAGACTTGAGTTGGACTCTAGCTTAAAGACTTTAGACTTGAGTTGGACTCTAGCTTAAAGACTTTAGACTTGAGTTGGACTCTAGCTTAAAGACTTGACACTTGACTTAGACTCTTGTTAAAAGACCTGAGACTTGACTTGGACTCTTGCTTAAAGACTTGACACTTGACTTAGACTCTTGCTAAAAGACTTGACTCTTGACTTAGACTCTTGATAAAAGACCTGAGACTTGACTTGGACTCTTGCTTAAAGACTTGAGACTTGACTTGGACATTAGCTTAAAGACCTGAGACTTGACTTGGACTCTTGCTTAAAGACTTGAGACTTGACTTGGACATTAGCTTAAAGACTTGACACTTGACTTAGACTCTTGTTAAGACTTGACACTTGACTTAGACTCTTGCTAAAAGACTTGAGACTTGACTTGGACATTAGCTTAAAGACTTTTGTGCATCTCTGGAAATGAAATGAAATGTGGATTTTGCAAATGGAGTTTGAGGTTAATATGTTTCCTGCTAGCTCGCTCCTCCTGCTGCTTCGTTTCATGACTGAATCTCATTGGGTTGGTTTGTAAACATGAGTCATAGCAGCAGTCACAATGTGAACGACGTACAGAGCTGCAACAAATAATAAATTAAGTCTGTAAAATGTCAGCAAATTCCTATTTCTGCTTTGATTTTCAGTCTACTGTCATGACTAAGAAAACCAGCACACTTGAGAAGCTGAAAATTAGGGATGTTTGGCATTTTATATTGAAAAATGACATAAAGGATAAATTGATTATTAAAATAGTAGCAAATTGGTCTAGTGTTGATCGAGTAATGAATTAATCGACAAATGGTTGCAGCGCTACAAACGTTAGAGATTTCTCTCACGTCAGCTGTGGCCTGTCACCGCTCTGCACACACAGTGTACAGGAGCCTGAAAGAAGAGTTGAATCTGAGCAAGCAGTCAGTGTCCACTTTCTGTGCATACCACACAAACTTGTTCAGGGAAGATACAGATCATTACAAGTACAGTATATTTTAGGGCTGTGGTGATTCTGTTCATTATCAATGAATCGGCTGACTATTTCCTTTTCAGGTGAGAAAATGTAAAGAAAAAACCCAAGAGCAATCCTCAGAAAATCCACACATATTCAGTCTACAATGAGGTCTTCCCATTTGATTGGACACAATGACACCAGAGAAGGTTTGGCATTTTTGCTTGAAAAAAGAGAGAAACAATTATTAAATTACCATGTACATTTTCGATCAACTGATTCATTGTTTCAGTTCTAATGTACTCCAGCACATTTACCATATTACCTTTCCTGTCATGAACGGGACCTTGTCCTTTCTATGTGTCAGTTACATGTGGGTGTTGCTGGGATGACGCAGGTACAAAAGTGCGTGTCAAGCAATTTGTTTCATTTTTAATGTGCAGGGTTGTCTTCTCTGTCACATTAAAGTTTGATTCTTTATGTAATAGTGGGGTAGGGAACGGCTGGAGGAGTGCACCACAGATGTTCCAGTTTGGTATCTCCCCCCCCCCCGATTAATACATTGAAGAAGAATTTCATGATTTTCCAAAACAAAATCCTCTTGGGGGGTGGAGCAACAGTGCACAAAGTGGGGCTCCCACTGTGGCTACATCTGCACATTCTTCAAGAAAGCAGCAACACCAATGAATTAATTTCATACTTCAGAGAGCCCAGCAGGAGCACACTGCCCTTTCCACCCTGCCAACCACAAGTCTGGCCTAAGCGAGGGATTCAGGTAAAATTATAAAGCGCAGTTATTCAATACTCCTCAGGGCATGGCTGAACTTCTCACCTGGCCTCACCTTCACCACATCTCACACAGCAGCTAGAGCAGCAGCTAGAACAGCAGCTACAGCATCAGCTACAGCATCAGCTAGAGCATCAGCTAGAGCATCAGCCTCAGCATCAGCTAGAGCAGCAGCTACAGCATCAGCTAGAGCATCAGCTAGAGCATCAGCTACAGCAGCAGCTAGAGCATCAGCTACAGCAGCAGCTAGAGCATCAGGTAGAGCAGCAGCTAGAGCATTAGCTAGAGCATCAGGTAGAGCAGCAGCTAGAGCATTAGCTAGAGCATCAGGTAGAGCAGCAGCTACAGCATCAGGTAGAGCAGCAGCTAGAGCATCAGCTACAGCATCAGGTAGACTGAGCATCAGCTACAGCAGCAGTGAGGTTTGCATGCCAGCACTTTGCTCTTCCCTCCCTCTTTCTATCTTTCGCTATCTTGCGCACTAAGAGGAGGAGAGGACTGTGGGAATGATTAATGCACCACTGTGAGGAGGCGTTGAGTGCTCCGCTTCCAGCTCCACAACATCAAGCTCAATTTAGCAGAACTTCATTAAGCGCATCATAAATAATCAACTTTAATTGATATTCCGGCAAGCTGATTAAGAGTTAACTAGAACACAATAGGGACAAGGGAAATGCATTAAGTGCCACAGAGTCATCCCTTGTTCAACTCTGATGTTAAGCACATGCAGGGAGCAGCACTGTTCCATGTAACCAGGATACGCAGCGGGGAGGAAAGAAGAAAGACGAATGAGTCCCACTGATGATGCACAAATCATGAGTGTATGAATATTCATGCAGGCCTTCTGTCCATAGAAAGTGATAAATACATCTCAATTTAGCTGACGCTGACTCAGGAATCAAGGGGAGTTTTGGGGGCACAGTCGAAGACAGATAAAAAGAGTAAGAGAGGATCATGCGGACATTAAGTCAAGTGGTACAGATGTTTGCTGTTAGGAAATACAGCAGTAGTTACTCTTTATCGGGTTTTCATCTGATTGCATTTGGATTTGTTTGGTAATACTAATCATGTCAGAAGAGCTTAGAAATGAAGTTGAGAGAGACATGTTCCTGGAGAGGAGTCTACCCTGGTTTATACCCTGGCATTGACCCTGGAGTATACCATGATGTATACCCTGGCGTATACTCTGGTGTATGCCCAGGTTTGTACTCTGGTATACACCCTGAAGTATACCCTGGGGCTCACTGGCCTGATTTCAGAGGTGTGGACATACAGGAGTCTCTGCATCCCTCAGCCCAGAACAGTTCCCCATGAATATGTGAACTTCCGTGGTAGTCTGCGGTGTACCTGCATGACAGTACAGACACCTTGATGCTGTGTCTCCCATGGGAGCGTTTCAAACTGGGCCAATGGTTGTGACATATTTTAACACAATATAAACTTCTTATGTCATAGCCTAAATGCTATGGAACACACCGTTTTGGGTTATGCTAATATGCTAATGCTTGGGAACATAAATAAAGGAAGATTTGAGAAGAACTTGAGTCCCCATAAGAACAGGCTTTTACACACCATGCTTCATTTTAAAATGAAACCACAAGCAAACAGTTCACTTAGACGTTGAGTTAATGTAGCCCACTGTAAGCTTCCGGAAATTAAGAGTGATAAATGGCATGAAGTGAAAACAGGAAGGATGTAGCTGCCTAACGTTTAAGTCTCTTTATTAGCACAGTAGGAAGCTGTGTATTTGTTGGGACAATAAAGACAGTTAGCGTTAACCTAACTGGAGAACTGTTGAAAACTACAGAAATGAAAGAAACAAGCAAACTACTGGAGGTATTCAGCTCCAAACAGGAGCTGCACACACGGATAAATCCTCACCTGAATTTTCCGCAAAGTAGGAAAACCCCTTCACGACCAGAAGCAAGCCGCAGAACAAGCATATCTGGATTAAAACCAACTCCTTTCGTTTCTTCCGTCTCGCTTTGACCTTCCTCAGGTTCGGCATCACTTTCGTCGGCCGATTCCGGAGTCGGATACCCGGCAGAGACCTCCCCTCTACCGCTGCCTCATCCATGCGGATCGCCGAAGTAAACAAAAAACGAGCAGCCTCCTTTTCCCCCTCAGGGAACTGCTGTATCTCCCGGGAACGGAGGACGAACAGAGCAGCGGAGAGCTTTCAGAGGAGCAGGGGAACGTGGAAAGAAAAAGTTGGAAATGGGTGCTGCCGGGATGCTGAGCGCGTCTGCTGTCTGGAAGAGCCGGGTTTCGCTTCTTAAGTCATGTTGGAATGCGGCTTTGGAAGTAGTAAGGCGTGCGACTGCTGCACGAGCCCGGAGTGGACGCGTCCGTCTGCGGAGTGTCGAGGGAGAGAGACACGGCGAGGGAGCGCGAGACTGTGCGCGTGGCCATGCACGCACACGCGCTAACTTAAGTGAAACCCAGGTCAAAAAAAATCTATATATTCACCTTCACTGGAAAATAAATAATAATTTTAGTATATATGTGTGTGTTTGAATAGTTTCTACCCATATTACTTGGTAGTCATGTTTAGCATCCTTTATTTATTAATTCATCAATGTGCAGTCAAAGTTAAGGTGGCCATCCATAAAGCTGCAAGACTAGATGCTCTGCCCACGTAGGGCAATCTGTAAACACATCAGTGAGGTTGATATGATGAACATGTTCCACATCCAGCAGACACAAAGAAACAGGTGTGTTATAGGCCATTAGACCAATGAAGTTAAGACCAACAGCAACATTTCATCTCAATATTTAGCTAAATGCTCCACTGAGCTCACCGTGTCTGTCTGCTGCTTGGTCCAGGCTACACATGTATACAGTGCGCTTGGACCCTTTTTCCAGTTTGAAAACAATGATGACATATACAAGTGTGCACACACAGTTCAGCAATGGAAGTACAGCTGAGTGAAACAGCTTGTAGAGCTACATAAGAGCATTAACCAGCAAAGATGGTGACTGTACCTAAACACACAGCCTTTCCAGAATTCTACAACACATTAGCTAGTGTGCAGGTATCAACATGTATCTGGTGGAAACCATCAAACACCAGGACAGAGACTCAGAGGTGGGACTTTATTCACTTTTAAAATGGACAGTGGTAGTCAACATGTGTAATAGCTTGCAGCCATAGAAGCCACCGGTGTTTCTGTTTAACTAGTGACCGTGTTAACTCGTGACTCTCACAGCACAATGTGTGACGGCAGCTGTTGAAAACACCAACAGAACATGTAGGTGTCCTGGTAAAAGACTATGTTTATTATCTACCAACCATTAAATGAAGTATAAGTTACTGCGAGCAACCACGGACGCATTCGGCTGAGAGTCACCAGTTAACACGCTCACTGCTTGAACTGAAACACCTTGAAAAGGTTGTGATCCTGACTGAATTCTGTAGAACTTGAGTCGGTTCTGACAAAGCAAACATGTAACAACCAGACATTTAGATGCTGAAAACAAGATTCTAACTCGTCCGGCTGGCTGAGACACAACAACACTTCTGTTGACAACATACACACAAATGTTTTTGATCTGTAAAAAGGGTCTATACAGCAGTGATACAGCCCAGTGGTTATGATAGCTGCCCAATGGGAAAAGGCATCGATTGGCCAGATTATGAGGATTTCTACCACAGAAGGAAGGAAACCTTTCTCTTCCAAATAAGGCTTCCATGAATGAATGAGTGAAGAAATGTCAGTTTATTTTAAATGCAGGTACAATTTACTGCATATAGTAATTTGTACTTGTATATGTTTGGCAGTTTTTCATTGAGCCTATAAACAAAATTCACAACTAGTCCAATCAGGTAAGTTCAGGTACAAAACCAAACGTCTGGCCTCCTCTGGGACTGTCTAATTGATGAAGGAGATGACGTAAAGGTTTGTTCATAGCTGTATCGGCTGTCTTATAACAACACCAGCAATAATAATGTTATCATTCTAAAATATGTAAGTATTCCAGCCAAAAGTCAGTAACCACTGCTTCTGTTTCTCTTCAGACATTTGGGCTAAAATAAGAGGAAGACTCTCTCAGCACAGATTAGCTGTGGTCTCTACACAATGCTAGTTAGGTCATATGGATTGTTTCTCTTGTGGCTCCTTGTACATGTTGGGATTTCACGGTGCGTCTGCCATGTGTGATAGTGAAAGAGAACTTTCGGATGGTGGATCAAACTTTATACAGTCCAAATGGGTTTGTTGATTGTCGGGCCTGAGGTTTCATATAAATAGCACTGGAAACTTTCCAGCAAGAATGGAAAAAGTGGTCAGGGCTCTAGGCAACATGGTTTCTTTGTGTTTTAACCCTTCGGAGCATGGAGCTTAGACCAATAGAATAAAAGACAAGAAAGAGGGAGGGAAAGCAAGAAAACATGTTTTAAGATAAATAATCCACATGTATGTGTCTAAATACAGTTAGTTTCCAAATAAGATAAACACACTATGAGCATCCCTTATGGCAACCCCCCCCTCCGTGATTGGTGACCTTAAAGCTGCCATGAAACCTGGCCTGTCCGAGTTGCAAAGGGAGCTCAGACTGGGCATGGAGTTACCAAGCGAGATGAATTCCCAACCTCTCAGAGGCACACAAAGTAGGGGGAAGGAGGGAAGAGGAAGGGAGGGGGTGGGGGGGCAACAAATTAAATCCAGTTAAATTGTTTTTCCATAGCCAGTGGGCTTGGCAAAGGACTCTCACACACGCACAAGATGTAAGATAAGTTGGAGAGAAGACAAACCAGAAACAGTGTGGCTTCAGATGGAAGAGAATGCCTGGAATTTAACCCACTTTCCCATGTCTGACTGCCCCGCCCCGCGGCTCAGGGCGTCCACCCAGCACACAAACACAGGTGACTGCAGAGACAAACCGTGAACATCTGCTCTGCTCACACTCCCTGTTCTCGCCCCGTTACAGCCGCTACCTCAGATGTGGTACAGTACATCAATAATCCGAGGCCCTCACACTCTACTTCTTCCTCTGTACTGTGAAGCCTGTCTGGCATTGGGATCACAATGCAGTCATTGCAGAGCACAAGTTGCAGTTCTAGCCAACTTTGAAGCAGCACTAAGGCTAGCAGAGAGCAGACATATTTGGGTCATGTCCACCATGCAGCAGCTCCTCTCCGCCTCCTGCTGCTCTCCACCACAACATGGAGAGACCTCAGCTCAGCACCACTGGAGGGACAGAGAAAAAGGGGTGCAGGGATACGGCATGGTCGGCCAGGAATAGCTCACTGAACTAAAATTAAAAAAAATAAAGTTGGGACAGAATAGACGGGCCAGGTGGTGGTGCTGAAAGGAGAAATAAGGACAAGCGTCTCTGTTCTTGCATCACACAAAGCAGAGTGGAATAAAGCAAAGCACAGCATGGATCACTAATGACATCTTTGTAAAGTGGAAATAAAATGTACATTCAGATCTGTCCAGTGACGGCAGGACAGTGTAATAACCAAAAACATGAATAAATACTCTGTGTTTTTGCTGCCAGTGTTGAGTGATGCTGAAGCACCGCTGGCCCCTCATCACAGGACACGTCATTGAGACAAACTGACTCGTCGTCACTGAGACCAAGTTACGATAAATGGACTGCAGTCAAAACGATCATTTTCTCAGGGGGTCTGGAGGGGCAACAAGGAACAGTTTAAAGGAGACTAAGCACGCTCATTTTCAGGTTCATACTGGTATTTTTCTTCTAGAACGTCTTTACCATTTTTTTCTCATACTGTCTGTCCGAATATTCATGAATTCCCCCGTCTTAAAACACTCCGTTTTAGCGTCTGTCTCTTTAAGCCCCCTCTCATGAAAAGCCCAGTCTGCTTTGATTGGCTTGCGTTTAAAATATGGTGCACCTTTGCAAAGGTAGATCTCAAGGGCTGCGGTCCACAAGTCCAAAAATGACCTCCTACCGTCTATTCCTAACCACTCCTCCTTGAGCCTCTATGGAGAACATCATGGGGTCAAGGAAAGATGAGAGTTCATGAGGAGTTAGGAAAAGACAGCCGTGGAGTTTAGAGCATCCCCTCCACTTTCACTAAACCACGTCATTATGAGACGACGGTGGAGGTCACTGACGTAGGTCTGCCATGCATGGAGAAACTACAACGGACCACAAAAAGCACAACTAAAATATGACCCCATGAAATCTATTATTGTAATCCATGCAGGAGCTCCTTCCTTCCTGCTGCTGTCACACAACAATCAACATGCTTCAGTAGAAACAAGTCACTCATTCAACATCAATATATCCTCTGTGCAATGATGTAGAGTTAACAATATATCATATATATATATATATATAAGTATATACAGGACTGTCTCAGAAAATTAGAATATTGTGATAAAGTTCTTTATTTTGTATAATGCAATTAAAAAAACAAAAATGTCATGCATTCTGGATTCATTACAAATCAACTGAAATATTGCAAGCCTTTTATTCTTTTAATATTGCTGATTATGGCTTACAGCTTAAGAAAACTCAAATATCCTATCTCTAAATATTAGAATATCATGAAAAAGTATACTAGTAGGGTATTCAACTAATCACTTGAATCGTCTAATTAACTCGAAACACCTGCAAGGGTTTCCTGAGCCTTGAAAAACACTCAGCTTGGTTCAGTAAACTAAATCACACGTATGGGGATTATCACAATATTCTAATTTTCTGAGACAGTCCTGTATATCTTTTAAGGATGCTTCTTGTTATTGAGAATTTGTTCATTAACAGTTTGCTATAGTTACTATACATTATATTTTGTATTCTTATTTGTTACATGTTTGAAGTAAATAAATACATAGAAATGAACTGTAAGGATTGTTACCGTCTGTTCATATTTATCAACATAAATCCCATTACTTTAGGACTATATAAGTATAATTATTAAACCTGTGTAAGATAAACATATTGTTTGTTTTCATGGACGGCCGAATGGTGCGTCACTTTAAATGTTGCCGCCGCAAGGAAGGAGCTAATAAAGGAAGCATTGAAGCACCTTTCCTTAGCTTTTAGAGAAATATCATGACGGACACTTAGACACTTCAGATCATTTCACTTCAGAGAGGAACCTTCCGAAGCAAAAAACACTATTCCACCACAGCCACGCTGTGGCCGGTATATTCTAATGAGCCTGCGTGTGACACAGGAAGGGGAGCTGAATCTGATTGGCTTGTTGAATCACGTGATTTCCGATGCAGGCAGCCCACCACAAACTGACTGGGTCATCTTCTTTACCAGCTTGTGGGTTGGTAGGCTCTCCAGATGCACAAACAAATGTGCACAAGCACTGGAAAAGTGAGGATTTCATCATATAGAAGAGACATTCAGATCGGTCTTTTATTTTGAGGTCCAACTGAAATCACAGTTAGTTTCTGCACTCTAAAGATCATTCTTAACATATTGCCAATATTCTAGAAAGCATGAGTTAGAGAGCTGATGTGGGCGGTAGGTCAGAGTCCGAGGCCTTGTGTTTTGTTGCGATGCTGTTTAGCTATAAGACATACATTTCTTTCACAGAGCACCTGTGTGCTGGAGCAGTTGGGCCTCAAAACATAGCCTTTTCATACAGGTACAATAACCTTTAATGACAGACATTACACACAAACCAAGGTGTCACTGACGTTTTGATATACTGATACCACTGTCCTCGTGCTCACTATAAGCCACGGACTTGGATCTGAGTTATGCTTCAAGGACAGTCCCATGAGAGAGTGAGACAGGCAGGGAGAATCTGAAAAAGAAAGACGGAGAGAGACAGAGCAGGATAGAGGTAGACACCTGGAAAGATCGGCCGGAGGAGAAAGACACTGAGCCACACAGTCTAGTGCTGTGATGTCTGTTCCACCCCCTCTGCACCCCTGTTCAGTCCTACATCAATCGAAGAAGACTGGGCAGTCTTGAGGTGACACATTGCCTCTTTACTTTACACCTTGCCAGTCCTATCTGATTGTGGAGGACCCCGGCGGGGGGACGATGCTCTGCTCCAGGCCAGAGGAAGGAGGACGGTCCACCATCAGGTGTCAGTCACTGAGGATTGAGGCCTTCCTGAGGGAACTGAGCTCACGGCTACGTCCCCGGTTTGAGATCTGCATGAGAGAGAACAGAATCATTTTTGGTCTCTGGCTCTTCTCATTTGTACTATCATTAATCAATAATAAGTATTAAGGTTGCTAACATTAGCCGCAATAAGCTTATGGTCGTAGCAGACCAAGCGAGGCGGTCGCAGCTAAACTCTTGAGCATATTTGAATGAAAAAGGACACTTTTTATTGCTTCTGTATAATATTGTTAAACAAACAAAAGATAAGAGGGCTAAACATTAAAATGAATTGCATGTGTAAGACATGAGTGTAACAGTCTGTGTTAACAGTGACATATTATCAACATATCTTCACCTTTTAACGTAATGACGAACATGTTAGCAAACAGTTACAGTAGCACACCTATTCCACATCCAGCCAATAGGGGGCAGCATTCTTTCAGTCCAGTATTCACTCTCTATTTCTTCCGTTTCTGTGAGCAAACTTGTGGGCCAGAAAACCAAAAGCTATTGGCTGAAAGACGCTCAAACAGTTCTCATAGCTCAGGGGAAGTGCAACGTTTGGTGATAATTCTCTACGAGGGACAACTTTCACATCTCTGTCTTTGCTAAATACTACCAATAATAATTAGCACGGCTGTAAAGAAAGATTGACTTAATCCACAGCATTATAGGTGACCAGATGAAGTGAACAGTGACAAAAACAGGTAACTGGAATTACTTTTTTATTGTTTATCATCAAAGTTTCACAGATGAACAATGTGACTGTAAGGGTTAATCAATAAAAAAGGCACAACATTGTGAAAGCAGACATATGAAAATTGAAACATGGAAGTTACATCCACTCTCTGAATATATATGTGACAGTTTTGCAATTGACAATGCGGGATAGGAATCGCCAACAGCTGACACATTCATATAAGATGTTCATGTCAACATCAGAACATTGTAGGCAGCGAGGAAGGAAGAGCAGAGCAGGTGACGGAGGACTGTCACAGATGAGTCACTGAGAGGAAAGCCAACGCTGCTCATGTTTAAGTCAGGCCAAGCAAACCAGGTCTCTCTTTAAAATATGCAGCGACAGAGTCAAGCAAGCAAGCCCCTTGTCTGACATCTCGCTGACATCCAAACGTCGCTCTTCCACCATAGCACACACATTTCCAGAAGTGCTGTGTGCCAGATGAAAAAACAAAGAACTCTCTGGACAACTCAGACTTTATTCTTTTAGCTTCTTTCTCATTTCCCTCTCTTTCTCCCGTCTCCCTCGATCTGGCTCTCTGTCAGACTAAAAGGCCTTATGTAACGAGGCGCTGAAGCCTCTATGTCTTACCCAACATGCACTTGGGGATTACAGTGCACGGGCCCCCTGCAGAAGAAGATGGGACTACGGGCTTAAGCATTGCTTGTACTCCGCAGACGAGGCATGAACGGAGGCGTTTACACTCTCTGCGCTGTTCGTTGCATTATTATTAACAGCAGAGGGCGTACAAACAAAATGAACTGTGAAGAATCAAAAAGACAATGAGTGTAATCCAGAGATATACATGTAGAATGTAGCTGTAACAGGCATTAACTACTTTATTGCCTTTCAACAAACCCTTCAAAGAAACAAGTCGAGCATTAAATATATTATGAAGAAACAAAGGTTGAATATCCTGTTAACTACTCGATTCGAAATATTTACTCAGATGTAGATTTTTAAGACCTCCTGTTTCTAAAGCATTTAAAAAACGAGCTGACCTTCTTTGTATAATCCCCAGACATGTAATCAGTGCTTTTATCCTTTAACTATCTGTGACAGTCACGTGATCGTAGGCAGCGCCAAATTACAAATAAATTCAGAGGTGCACGACCAGGCGGCCGCGACCACTTTGCGGAGCCTTCGTGCCCCGCGTGTCGGCAGGGATTACCTGGAACCGGCTTCACCACGGCGAGTATAAAGTATGCTTTACAAGGTCCCACACGGGACAGGACGTGTGTGTTTATGGAGGCCTTATAGAACGGATAAAACTGTACCGTCAAAATGAATGCAACACACTTCAATGGTGCACTTTAAGATGTTCCCACTGGTGTCTGACAGTGGGTGTGAACAGCGGAACAGGAAGTAGGACCGTCACTGTCACAGTTGGGTTGCAGCGCCAGACTGCTTATCAGCCAAAGAGGTGCCACAGCAGCAGGGACACGGAGAGAGATGACTCAGTGCTCTTTATCCTCCTCCTCTGTTTTTGCACTAGTAAACAACTACTGAAGGCAAATAGGAGCAACCCAAAGCCCTCCTCATCCCCACTATATGAGCCAGAGCATGAGAAACAAACAGATCTGTTTGCTGAGTTTTACTGCAACGTCAAGAATATGAAAGAGAGCAGGCAGGAAAAGGAGAGGTGAAAAAGAGAGATGCTGAGGTGAACGACACCTCTTTTCTCTTTTCACTGCACATTTAAAACTGACGTATTGTCCTTGACAGAATATACTATCGAAATAAATGGGAGTAGGACTGATTTAAAACAAGACATTACAAAATATATACAAGATAAAACACAGGCATCAATGGCTTTAAAGTGAAAAAAATGCTTTGTTAAAGTGTCGTTTTATTGCCTATCTGTGTTTCTCCGCAGCATTGTCCGGTGTGAGCTGGGTGGGGGGGTGATGGAGGAAACCGCTCTGGGGAAAAAGCTGTTCCTCAGCCTGTTAGTCCGGGTTTTGATAGTCCTGTATCTTCTTCCTGATGGCAGGGGAACAAACAGAGAGTGACCCGGGTGTGTGATGTCTTTGCAGATGTTGCTGGCCTTCTTCTGGAGGCAGCCAGGTATGGTCTTCCTGGATCTCCTGAAGTCCACTATGACTTCTTTGGTCTCGGCGGTGTTCCGAGCACCACTCAGCCAGATGTTGGACCTCCTGTCTGTAGTTTGTTTCGTCGTTGTTGGAGATGAGTCCCACCACAGTGATGTCGTCGGCAAATCTCACTATTGTGTTGGAGGAATAGGTGGGGAAGCAGTCCTGGGTGAAGAGGGTGAAGAGGGCCGGGCTGAGCACACAGCCCTGCGGTGCACCAGTGTTCAGGATGGTGGTTGTCGATGTCAGGTTCCCCATGTTGACATTCTATGGTCTGTTTGAGAGAAAGTCCAGAATCCATGAACAGCGTGAGGTAGAGAGTCCAAGGTTTTAGAGTTTATGCACCAGTTTATGGGGGATGATGATGTTGAAGGCAGAGCTGAAGTCAATGAAGAGCATCCTGACGTATGTGTTAGGGTATTCCAGGTGAGACAGGGCTGTATGGAGTGTGATGGAGGGTCCTCTGTAGATCTGTTCACTCGGTACGCAAACTGGTGGCTGTCCAGGTCAGCTGGGAGGACGTCCTTGATGTGCGACAGTATCATCCTCTCGAAGCACTTCGTGATGACTGGGGTCAGGGCGACTGGGCGGTAGTCGTTGAGGTAGGTGACTGCGGTCTTTTTCGGGACAGGGACAATGGTGGTGGATTTGAGGCAGGTGGGGACTGCAGCTTATTGCAGGGAGAGGTTGAAGATGTTGGTGAACACACCTGTGCTAGCTGGTCGGAAGTCGGAACAGGTCTTCAGTATGCGGCCCGACACCTTGTCTGGTCCCGCTGCCTTGGTGATGTCGACCCTCCTCAGAGCGGACCTCACCTGGTGGTGCTGGAGGAAGAGTGTCTGCTCCTCCTTGGGCTGGGTCTTCTCAGCTGTTGCTCCGCTGTCTATTAAAGCGGATAAAGAAGCAGTTCAGGGTGTCGGGGAGGTCACTGTGCTGACTGATCTGTGTAGTGCTGCTCTTGTAGTCAGTCAGGGTTTTAGTTCCTCTCCACATGCTCCGGGGGTTGTTGTTCTCGAAGTGTCCCTTGATGCGCTGTTTGTATCTTGGCCTCTCTGGTGCCCTTCTTCAGGTCCCCCCTGAGCACTTTTGTAGGCCGGTATGTCACCAGACCTGAAGGCAGCGTCTCTTGCTCCAAGCAGTAACCGCGTGCTTCTGTCCAGCCAGGGTTTTTGATTTGGGAACACTTTGCTGGTTTTGGTGGTCGTTACTGTCTCAGTGCAGAAGAGTAGGTAAGCCAGGACAGTCGAGATGTACTCCTCCAGGTCAGCTCCCTGTGCAAACACTTCCCAGTCCGTGCTTTCAAAGCAGTCCTGCTGAAGTGAAGCAGCGTCGTCGCTCCATACTAGAATGGTTTTGACAGCTGGTCTTGTTTTGCAAATGACTGGTTTATATGATGGTTATGCTTGTTGAATAAGTGGATTGATAAAGTCAGCTTAGTCGCAAAAGTAGTATAATAAAACGTTTGCTGACAGCATGGAGCCTGTAGGCTCAGACAGTGCAGCGGTGTTGGCAGTGATGTGGGCTACATGTGCGATGGGAGAATGAGGGTTGTGATTTTACTGAATTCCTATTTAATAGGACGCTGCCAAATGATCTGTGCATGTGATGAAGAGTGCGCTGCTGAATGTAGTGCATGGTTACTATTAAACTGGATGGGCCGACTTTGAACCAAAACATGCCATAAGACCTAGTATTGCTTTTTTTGTGTATTTCCCCCCCAATAAGTTCACTGTTAAAAAGGCGAGAAAGTTTACGGAAATGTGCCGATCCTTTGCAACTCAAAAATGTGAGCGAACCATTTTTGTTTCCAGTGTGAAAGACATAAAAAAACCTGCAATTTCTCGTGATAAGGCACAGCTGTAACTTCTCTTGGGTGTCAGGGTTTCTGCAAATTTCAGTCGAACTGGTCCATTAAAACATCTGCCATTGAATTGAGCTAAAACAGACTACTTATAATGAATCAATATAACTCTACATCTATAAATGAAAGGTGTTAATCATACTGTAATCTAACAGTGTGTTATTTTCCTCTTTTGCTTTAAAAGGTGAACGAGAACAGATTTGACAATGTCAATCAGATTTCTCTGGGTTTGAACATTGTTGAAACATTTGAGATAATGAAAGTACATACAACTCATGGGAGAGAATAGGCACATTATACCTTTAAGAGATGATCCTGTATACTAACATGGTGAATGATTTCAGACCTCAAATAACTAACACCTGCAGACACCTGGTGTGTGTTTCAACATGTATTACATGTGTACGCCTCCCTCACCCTGCTTACCTAGGGCTCCCTTTCTGACGACACGTCACCGTCGGCCCCACTGCTGGCATTGGGGTCCTGTCGGGAACGCACAGCGCCTTTTTCCCTGTTCGACTCTGAGGGGCCCTTGGAGCGCGTCTTCTCTTTCCTCTGGTGCTGCTTCTCCTGCTTTGACAGCTGAGGAAACAGGAAAGCTTGATTTGTAAAAAAAACTGTCATCTTCCAGTTCAAATCATGTATAATCACACATGCCCTAAAATTGTCCCTAAGAACATTTAGACGTCTCTGAAGAGGAAAAGGAGTTACATTCAATTGATGTCCATGTCCCGCTCATGATAATACATAGCATTCATTTAAACCCAGAACAATACCAATCTCCTTTTAAAGAGGCACTACACTGCGTACAGACACACTGCACACAGACACACTGCATACAGACACACTGCATACAGACACACTGCATACAGACACACTGCACACTGCACACAGACACACTGCATACAGACACACTGCACACAGACACACTGCACACAGACACACTGCACACAGACACACTGCATACAGACACACTGCATACAGACACACTGCACACTGCACACTGACACACTGCACACAGACACACTGCACACTGACACACTGCATACAGACACACTGCATACAGACACACTGCACACAGACACTGCATACAGACACACTGCACACAGACACACTGCACACAGACACACTGCATACAGACACACTGCACACTGCATACAGACACACTGCACACTGACACACTGAATACAGACACACTGCACACTGACACACTGCATACAGACACACTGCACACTGACACACTGCACACAGACACACTGCACACTGACACACTGCATACAGACACACTGCACACTGCACACAGACACACTGCATACAGACACACTGCACACAGACACACTGCACACAGACACACTGCACACAGACACACTGCACACAGACACACTGACACACTGCACACAGACACACTGCACACAGACACACTGCATACAGACACACTGCACACAGACACACTGCACACTGACACACTGCATACAGACACACTGCACACAGACACACTGCACACTGACACACTGCATACAGACACACTGCACACAGACACACTGCACACTGACACACTGCATACAGACACACTGCACACAGACACACTGCACACAGACACACTGCACACTGACACACTGCACACAGACACACTGACACACTGCACACAGACACACTGACACACTGCATACAGACACACTGCATACAGACACACTGCATACAGACACACTGCATACAGACACACTGCACACAGACACACTGCACACTGACACACTGCACACTGACACACTGCACACTGACACACTGCACACAGACACACTGACACACTGCACACAGACACACTGCACACAGACACACTGCACACAGACACACTGCACACAGACACACTGCATACAGACACACTGCATACAGACACACTGCACACAGACACACTGCACACTGACACACTGCATACTGAATATTAGGATTCCCTACAAAACAGAAGAAGTCAAGTTGATATATACAGTATATATATATATAAAGTATTTCCCTTTAAAGACGCAAGTTTATATTGAAAGAAAAATGGCTTTCCTAGGCAAGCGCTCATAAAATGAGGAGTAACCTTTCTTAAGATATGAAAAGAAACGTTGTGTGAAGTTAAGTTGTAGAAATACATCCGCTTTGGCAGAACTGGAACTGAGACCTTATCCGTCTGGGGTTCCTGATGGCTCACATCATGAACGTGCTGCATCATGACTTGCAGATCATGACATTTGCAGCATGTTCAGTATTCACCCAAAGGTGCATGAGAATTAGTGAAATTACTTAAACAAGGACGGAGAAACACGTCAGCGGCACAGACCAGCACTCCACATCTGACTTGTCTTTGTGGAAGTACAACCACTTCTACTCTCTCCTCACCAAGAGCTGCTCTGGAACGTCATATGCTCACTTCAACGAGTCCATTGTTGTGACTACATGCCCAGCCTCGCACACACTCCAAAATAACAGTTCACAGTGCCACTCGGTAGTCAGTACTCCAGTCAAAGAGCTCCTCCTTTCCTCATTGTGTTCTTCACGGCCCATGAAACACAACAACAGTATGCTAGCGTCCATCTGAAAAGGGGCCTGTAAACACAGGTGCTAAAACTTTAATGGCGGCTGGGAAATATTTATGAACTAAATGTCATCTTGAAAATCCAAAGCATTGCATAAGACATTACATTATTCAAAGAGGAGCCAAAGAAATCAGTGTCATTCCCATTTGAACCCATTTACACGCTGTGGTATCAAACCAGGCCTGCTGACTTTGTTGATACCGCTGTGAACAAACGTACACGTTCCTCTTCAAGCATTCAACATTTCAATCTCTAATGTTAAAGAATTCCTTCACCCCAAAATGATCATCTGTATATCAGATACTCGCCCCGTGTTACCTTGAATTCCAGAAGAAAACTTTGTTTCGCGATCCTCTGTGAATGAAGAATACAAAATAACGGCGATTGGTCTTGACAAATTAAAGTAAATGTGGGCCACGTTCAACAAAAGCAAAACTACATGCAAACGTCCGTTTACAAAATCTCACACAACTCATGCAGAATAATCCAAGTCTCATTCATCCCGGAGTAACATGACTCCTGTGCAAGCGTTAGTCAGTTTCTGCAGAAGAGTTTGAAATGGTACAGTTGTACTGAAGATGTTTGTACTACATCAGCTGATGGATCAGCTGGTTCACTTCTATGCATCAAATTCTCATACAGGACCCCTATTTAAGCTGCTTCAGCCTGCTACCCTTGCTGCTTCCTCTGCAGGCCGCTTACAACAATCCTCTTCACCCCTCCTCCACCCCTCCTGCTGTGTCTGACTTAACCAATGTCACTTCTGTTGTCACTGATGCCGGCTCCGTTCTGTATCCTTGGGGGTCTTTGCAGCTGCTGTCCCCTTAGGCTTTTTACATAAGCACGCCCTTCCATGTGCTTACGTGAGAGCAAATGGAAATCAAAGTTTTCTTTGCTTAAAGTGGTGCTGGCTGAATTAACATTTCCTTTAAAGCTACAAACCCCAAAACTCTGAATCCCAACTCGATAGAAACCTGACCTTACATGATCAAACATTCCATCCTTTCTGTGTGTGTTGGGTTTCAGCCCAGAGCCCCAAAACAAAATGCACAGTCAGGTGATCAACCTTCAGAAAAGGACCCCTCTGCTATGGACCCCAGTCGTTCAGCGTCCCAAAGGCAACATCCAGACGGCATGATTTTCATTGCTCTGGATAACACCATTGTTTGCTGGCCGCTTGACCCTGCAGAGGACTAAATCCCTGATTCATGGAAAGAATGGAACAGTGTCTGTTGGCCATTGCTTCATTTCCCCCCCCGTGCCAAGTTTAGCCTGTTGGCTGGCCTTTTATCCCTCATGTTCAGCCTCAGCTTTGGCTCGTCGGCCTCCACAGCAAAAATTCCCAAACAGACAAGATTACAATTCTGAGCACTGCTTAACATCCCTCCCTTTGGGCTCGAGAGTCAAGGCCACCGAGGGGACGGCAGCCAAAGCCGGCCTGAAGCCACAGCATGAGGACGCTGGCCGGGTTCCACAGCAGTGACCAGAATCCATTCAGGAGGACGAATATATGAACGTCTCCTGGAGTAAGAGGCTGATAGAGGTGGTGCTTCATGAAAGAGATGTAGAGGTGAAACTAACCATTATAAGATAATCCTTTCATAGTCCAACAGCGGGGACATTTACTAGTTATTGTAGTTGGGTTTTAATTATCTAAGAATAATAACTTAACATACCTGTACAAAAAAATGCATTTTCATTATTATCAATACAGTCCATCCCAAACTGAGTTACAGGAGGAGCAATGTGGAGTGAATGCAGAGTGTTATTATCAAACACAGGATTAAGTCAAACATTATTAACTCCTACTTTATATTGCATTAATAGCTGGAACACTGCCATCAAATAGTTCCAATGTGCTTTTCCTGCTGTGAAAAAGATCAATTACTGACTGCGTTTGTAATAATGAGGAGTGCTCTCATGCTAGGAGAGCTATCAAGATTCAGCTTAGCATCATTTACTCAGAGAGCAAAACGACAGGGAAGGAAATCAAACGCATGAAGAAGCTCTGGCCCTGGAGTTCACTGTCAGTGGAGGAGGAGAGCCTTGTGTCGGTTCAGTCTCAAAACTCAGTTTGAGCTAAATTATGCTTGCATTCTATTTTTGGCACAACAGCAACTAATGAAACTAATGTTGTTACAAGTTGATGGAAACACATTGTTTTGGCTTCCAAACGGGGGGGGGAGCTAACTTTTTCATCCATCCACCCATTCATTCATTATCTTTAACCGCTTATCCTAAAAAGTTACGATTGTCCTGTTCAGGGTCACGGGGGGCTGGAGCCGATCCCGGCTCACATTGGGCGGTAGCGGGTTACATCCTGGACAGGACAGACAACCACTCACACTCACATCCACACCTTCGGGCAATTTAGAGTCTTCAATTAACATTAAGTTGCATGTCAGCCGGAGAACCCGGAGAGAACCCACACTGAGACAGGGAGAACATGCCGACTGCCCCTCATGCTGTGAGGCAACAGTGTTAGCCACCACCAGCCCGCAATCTTTTTCAATTAATTGAAATAATACTAAAATAAATATTAGTTTTAAACTAGAATTTCCGCCTTAAGGTTGAATGTTGCAGTTTACATCCATGTCTGTCTAAAATGTCATCACTTTATCATTTTAGACATTTGTGTGAAATTGTCATAGTGTATCAACTCTGCAGTTATAGCCCAAAATGTGAGAGACGGACAGACGGACAACCCAAAGATAATGTTTTGACACAACATGGGTGGCCGTGGCTCATGGGGTGGAGAGGGTCGTCTGGTAACGCCAGGTTGGCGGTTCCATCCTTGGCTGCTACGTGTCGCGTGCCGAAGTGTCCCTGAGCAAGACACTGAACCCCTAACCGCTCCCAATAAGCTAGGGATGGGTTAATGCAGAGGTTAAATTTCATACGTATGTACATTACGCTGAATATAATAAAGTTTAAGTTTAAGAACTTTACCTCAGTTAAATGTTGCTTAACTCAGAAACGTCCTGATCCCAGATCAGAGTGAAGGAATCTGACCAGACATTCAATGCAAACTTTCAGTACTCGAGCGTCTTCACCAGCTGGTGCTCTGGACATATTTTGGTCTGAACCAAAAAAGTATTGAGGATTAATACTCAACCCTGCCCATCAGAAATTGTCAGAACTTAATTTGACATCAACTCGTCTATTAATCGACTATTCACTTCAGCAACACGGATATCCTCTCCTCCCCAACACAGCAGGGCACATGCATGAACGGCCTCACAGTGAATCAGTCCCACTGAGGTGGACGGCAGACATGGATCTTGGAAAAGATGCAGAGCCCATCCAATAACTCAGGCAGATTTGACTTTGTCATGTTAATAAAAAATCCAAAGATATGTTGGACATAAGTAATGGCTCTTAGAGCTCGCATGGCGTAGAGAAACAACTAACAGGAGGGAAAAAACATTAAAGTTTGACTATTTTAGAGATTGGAGAAACCAGCAAGAGGACTTTAGATTTGACAGCATTTAACCGAAAACCCAACTCTTCTCCACTGACAGCAGCTAGCAGCTCCAAATTGTAGAAATGGTGAGAATTCTTTATTGGTTCGTCATTAGAGCAGTTTTGAAATGTTGGATGTACATTTCTTCTTAGAAACTATAAAATATCAGTCTTGATCTAAGAGTCAGTTGAGCTCATTTCATATTTACAGCCACATAATAATTAAAGAGGTCAGTGGTAGTCGAAATAAACCACAATTTTCTCAATTCTGTCTTTGCATAATCCATGTTTCTTAACAAAATCATTATCATTAAAAAAACTGCTCTACATGTAACCTGAGAAGAGTTACTGCACACAACAGGGAGGGAATAGCCCCACCTAGTGGTTCACAATGAGGAATAGAGTGAGCCCCTGGAAAGAGGAATGACACTTTTTGAATGATTTTAAGTTGGATAGATTTATCAAAGAGAAGTCAAGTCAATTTTAGTTTTATGACCCATTAGCACAAATTTGCCTCAAGGGGCTCTAAGAAGAAGCCAGTTCATATTACATAATGACTCTGAATCTGTATGAAACCGTGTATGTAGCTCAGTGTACTAGCTTTATTCTGAGCTGTAAATTAAACCCTGATAACGCCATCAACTTATACGAGACTGTGGAATACAGTTGAAAGCTCCAGTAGAGAGCTAATAAGTGGACCTTGAGTTCAATTGTTCTGTCAATCCACTTTATCCAAACCTCAAAAAACGTACCTGTCTGGGGTCTGAGGGGCCCGTAGGTGACGTCAGTTCGACAGTAACAGGTCCGTCATTTTGAATTTGGACCTGCATGTAGGCCCCGAACTTCCCGTCTGGAGACACAAAAACAAACAGACATTTTACAAGCCATCAACAATGAGAGCTGGAAATCAGACATCAGAGACGTAGGATGAAGCCAGGTTAAATCTGTTAGCATCACTTTACTAAATCTAAGTAGCCCAGCGCATTCAAATCCAATCCTATCCTAACGTCAAGAGGCAGTACACGCTGTTTGTTTGGCATCGTCAGCCGATGTCCCATGAGGACGTAGGACGACGTGGACCCTGGAGACATTGGGGACCGAAGACGGAGGGGCTGTAGGAGGACAGGAAGTTTAAACTTAAATGTTCTCCTTTCTTCAAACAGAGTGCAGGAGAGTAATGACACCATCTGCACAATGAAGCTGTGGGCTGCGGTGGAAAAGCGCTGCATCATCATATTTCCTCTCTGGGGGGGGGCTAATTAGGAAGCCTTATGCCTGCCTTGCTGGGACGAGGTGTTCTTCGCACCCGCTCCCCGGTGGGCTGACCCAATTAACTGCCACCGTCACCACCGCGCCGTCAGAGCCGTGATAATCCCCCCCCCCCCCCGAAGGCCTTACACCGAGATGGGAACACTGCAATGAAATAGCAGAGGGGCAGGGCACCGATCCAAACGTATGAGTGGGTGGCGATAATGGTGACCCTCAACACTTCACTTTTTAATAAGCTTGGAAACAAGTTTTCTTTTTATCCGTCTTGTCCTCCGGCCTCCTGTGTCTGTTGAAACCAGCTTCATTGTGACCTCCTCACTGTTTGGAAACTTCAAACTCTGACCTCACAAAATCTAGCACAATGTCGTAGAACTAGAGAAGTGTCCTCAACAAACAACAAAGAGGTTAATCACTCAGTTGTTCCTCCCTAACTTTAGTGGATCAAACCCAATCGGGTATGGAGTTAATCTGCAGATGCTCTGCTTCAAAATGAGGTGTCAGCTTTTGAGACACAACTAAAGGTCAATCTGTGACCTGTAACAGACTAGAGAGGTTTGTTCTTAGCCTGGCTGATTGCTACTGAAGCCCCTACCGGCCGGTTTAGAGGAGTGAGCAGTCAATGACGGTAGAAAACAGTCAATCAAATGTTGTTGTTTTTAATTGTGAATCACTAGAATCCACAAGAGGTCCTTGAGCATACAGTTCTGAAAGAGCACAATTAACTATCACGCTGATGGGTCCAGTAGCAGAGATTAGCTGTGGACAGACGGACAGATACACATGCACGCCTGTGGAGAGATGCTAAACAATGGCTACCTGACCCCGGGCTGACGTTTAATGTGTAGGGATAACTGGGACACTATCAGAAGCATGCACCAAGTGTTATCAGCTCTCCTCTGAGGTCCAGCAGCAGCAGCAGCAGCAGGAAACAGTGAGCGACAGGTTCACTCGCCTTTAATGAGCTCCGGCTTGTAGCTGGTCCTCAGGTTCTCCAGGATGCTGCTGTAGAAGGGCTGGGCGAGCTCCGCGGGCATGGCTGAGTGAAAGTCTGGCTTGTTGCCCTTCAGAACACACTGCAGCGTGAACTGGCTCACGCACAGCACCTCAAAGTCCCGGTCCATGACACTTTTGGTCCACGCTCGGCCGCTCTCGTCCTCAAACAGCCGCAGGTTGAGGATCTTCCTCACTCTGAAAACACACGAGGATCAGCGGTGAGGAAACTGGGACAATCCCTCTGATCCATGTGGTCAATGCGAGCGGAGACTTTAGGACTTTAGAGCACACGTTAGGAGACTGATCACCTGTCCTCCACACATCGTTGCTTTTCATGCTTGGACATGAAGATCTACTTGGAACTTGACTGATATATATAATCACTCACAACAAGGATTTAGTTGTCTATGTTGTCGATCAGTTCTAATACGGTGGAGTAATGCAGTTCAAGCAGGAATCAGTTCTAAAGCTCTGCTTGCTTTTGATGGTTTTGAGCTCCTTAACTACAAACCATGGATACTTTCTATCTTTGCTCATCATTTTTAATGCGCGATATAGTCGGAGGTGTTTTTATGTACCTTCCCTTTTGTTCCAGACACTTATTGACTCACGTTCATTTCTGGATGTCATGAGAATCAAAACGAGCACACTTGTAATCCATCAGTGTGAACCTCACGTCTGCATCGTTTGTCATGTTTAGTCATCGTTGCATGGCAATGAGTCTGCACTGCAGAAAACAAACAGAATGCACTCCTGGTGTTCAGTGTGTTGGACTCCACAATGTTAACACATTTAAAGACTTTAACACTGTGTGTGAGGAAATGAATGGAAGCCAACAGTTGCCTGGAATAGTAGAAGAGTTCAGCTGCCCATGGCCTCAGAAGGACTGAGCCCCCCTTCTGGGCTCTAACACGTAAAAGATACTAAAGAAACTAGAACAACTAGTAAAACATACTAGAGTCTACAAATACTTGAATCAGCTTCGGAATGTCCCACCATCTGGAAGTTTATGATTATTAAATGCAAACGCCCCCTATATGTAAAACATGTAAATGCAATAACACACGAAACAAAAACTCTGTGTGTAACTCAATGAAATAAAAATATCAACCGATAACAAAACAACTTACATTAAATAGTTGATGTTAATTCTTTAAACGTGAGCTATAAAAGAAGAAATGTACTTAAAGGGACCTTTAAAGATAAACTTGTCTGTACTGACTGTATCTTGTTGTGAACTCTAGTCGAAAATACATTAGTACAATTTAGAAAATTAAGGATACATCAGTTCATAACTCCAAACTCATCCGTGTGGTACTGCACATGACACAGAGTGTTCCCTCTGATGATTTGAACTGTAGCCTGGGCCCGTTAAGGTGTCGAAGGCCCCACAAACACTCACATGTAGTCCGCATCCTTCTGGGTGTCCTCCACCGACACTCCCAGCAGTACGCACAGTCCTCGTCCTATGGAACTGATCTCTTCTTCTCCCACTGCAGGGACAGAAGAAAAGGGTCGAGGACATGAGCAGCTACTGTCTTCAAGCAGCCGGGACAGACAGGAGACGTCCAGGGGACGTCCAGGAGACGTACAGGGGACAGACAGGAGACGTACAGGGGACAGACAGGAGGCGTACAGGGGACAGACAGGGGACAGACAGGAGACGTACAGGGGACAGACAGGGGACAGACAGGAGACGTACAGGGGACGTACAGGGGACGTACAGGAGACAGACAGGAGACGTACAGGAGACTTACAGGGGACAGACAGGAGACGTACAGGGGACAGACAGGAGACGTACAGGGGACAGACAGGAGACGTACAGGGGACAGACAGGGGACGTACAGGAGACAGACAGGGGACATACAGGGGACAGACAGGAGACGTACAGGGGACAGACAGGAGACGTACAGGGGACAGACAGAGGACAGACAGGGGACAGACAGGGGACGTACAGGAGACAGACAGGGGACGTACAGGAGACAGACAGGGGACGTACAGGGGACAGACAGGGGACGTACAGGGGACAGACAGGGGACGTACAGGGGACGTACAGGGGACAGACAGGAGATAGACAGAGGACAGACAGGGGACAGACAGGAGACGTACAGGGGACAGACAGGGGACAGACAGGGGATTTCATCCTATACCCTTTGCTGGTTTCCTCCGAGCTTGGAGCCCCTGCCAGCCTCCGGATAGGCAACCCCACCGTCTGTCTCTGGAGCCATGAGTCTAACTTAGCTGCTAGTGCTATTGCTAACCCAGCTAGGTGAGCTAACGCGCGCGCTCAGCGACGTTAATAAACGAACGCTGCCAGCCTCGGTTTTGCGACACTACTAAAGGGGTGAAGGCATGCCACCTCGCGCAGGTCCTTACCTGCCACGGTCGCCTTGGTGACCCTCTGGATGATAGCTCTCATCGTTCCGCTCGTGTAAGGCCGCTCACTCTCTCAACTTCCGCACACCTCCGCCGTGGACGGGACGATGTCGCCCTCTAGCGGCCGGAACACGCAACACATGTCCCGGAGGTGTGTGGTACAAAGAAGATGTTCCTTCTTCTTCGTGGCATAAGTGGAAAGTAACTAAGTGTAATTACTCGATTACTATACAAGTCAGAGGTACTTGTACCGTACTTGTTATTTCATTTCCTGCTGCCCTGTACTCGTAGGCGACTCCACTAGATTTCAGAGTGAATATTCTACTTTTTACGAGCTACTTGACAGCTTGTTACTTTGCAGAAAAGGATTTTAAACCTATGAGCATATAATGTGATGCATTATGTAACAGTATTTAAAATAGCTCAAATGACTTTGTGCCTTAAATACATCAGAAACAATTAATGTTACAACAGTTAACTCCGACAAAGCTCATTTTCCTGCATAGCAGGTGCTTTGACCATTAAGTTTGTTTTACTCCTAAATTAATTTACTTCTGTAAAAGTATGGAAAGCAGGACTTTCACTTGTAATGGAGGTTGTTTTTTTACAGTGTGGTATTTTATCACTCACGTCAGTAAAGGATCTGGCTCTAAATACTAAGTTAGTGAATATAATAGCAACCTCTAAATATGAATTTTAATTACAAAGCAAATGAGAGAGCTTATTTACCCGACATAACTCAATGTTTCAAATTGATACAACAGCCCAACTGTATGATGAATCTGAGCAATAAATGTTACAATATTACAGTATAGTGCAGCGTTGATGTATCGGGTATTGCATGAATGGATATTGCTTTCACCGGATCAGAAAAGCACTACGGTGCTTCTTATGTATTTCCACCTCAGAGGCCTTTTTTTGGAGGACAAAGATGGATGAATTCCTCTTGGCTGCCTCAGTCGTGGGTTAGAGTTAACCCTACAAACATCACTAATGTTAGTAGTAACTGCTGTCTCAGTCATCAATCAAGATAATGACGAGATCTATAAAAAATAATCCAAATAATCCATATATAAACAGTGTGTGTATATATATATATATTAGAGCTGTGGAAAATAACGCGTTAACGCGTTATGATTAAATTACAGGATTAATTCGTTTTTTTTTTTTTAACGCATTTAACGAATGCGCAGAATGAGCTTCCAATATACCCAAAATTGACCGTTCGCCCCCTTAGTTACTGTTGCTACGTCAACAAAACTCCCAGGACTGTCAACCCTAAAGCATGGCGAGGACGAGGACCAGCGCTATATCTGTCAGTGTCAGTGATACTTTTTGGAGTAATATCTCCGCGATATTCTCCGGATCAAGGCAAAAGGGACTGCAATATGCAGTGGAAGGATATATCCAAAACATTAAGATCACGAAGGTGACGCAACAATAATCGAAGCAAAAGCATACAGGTCTCAATCAAAACATCTCTAATGCAGTCAGGCGTTAGCTGCTATCCAAACAAACTAATGTAACAGACTATCTCATGTTTGTCCTTTCTGGTGTTGAAGATATGTCCCATCAGGGTTGCCGTAGAGAGGGGGCAATTCCCGCCTCTAGGAAAAGGGGCGTAAACGTAAACGGGAAGACGTTATGGTTTCACCGTAGCACTACCAGCCTAAAGTACCATCTCCACGCGGCGCATGCGTTGGTCGGTGAGAGGAGTTTAAGTGGAATGCGCCAAACCACCCTCACTGAACAACGTAGTTCCCTCACTAAGTCTGCCTGGGACAAGTTGACTAGCACAGTTGCCAAATGGATTGCAAAAAGCTGTAGACCGATTAATATTGTTGAGGACGAGGGGAAGTTTTACGAGTGGCAACGGGGTACTCGAGCATCAAAGCACCGCAAAGACGCACAATAATGACAAAAATCGGTAATATGTGATTAATCATGATTAATCCACAGAAACCTGTGATTAATTTGATTACAATTTGTAATCATTTCACAGCCCTAATATATATATATATATATATATATATATATATATATATATATAAACAACAACCTTCAGACAGTTTCATATTAGCCTCTTACATAATGAAGAGATCACGTTTATTTGTACATCATTGTGGACAGTAGCTGACAGTAACATTACTGAATATTGTTGGCAGATAAAGAATAAAATAGATCTGGGGTCAGACCATTAGCATCCAAACACAATGGCAGCTGCCTCAGACCTGGATAGTGCGCTGGAATTTATTTTCCAAATAAAGAGAATATCCTCACACAAAAAGCATTCATAGTGCATTATAAAAAGGTGCTCCTGACGAGCCCAGTGTCCATCGTCATTTGTCACTGTCTCCACTCTTTGGTTCCCCGCTGAAGGACCGGATGAAGTTGTAGATCCTCGTGCTGTACGGGACAAAGTCTTTCCTGTAGACGATGACCGTTTTGGAGTGAGCCGTCTGGTGGACGACCTTATTTGGATCTTCTGGCTCTTCAACCGCTTCTTTTCTTTTCACTAAGTTCAAGGGTCAAAGTAAAGAGTGAGCCGTTAGAGCGGATATCATTCTATGTAAGCTGGGTTGAGTGAATAATATACAGGATAACAACTGTGAAAGGCAGCCGTGTCTGAATGAATGCGAGTAATTGATATTTATTTATTGTAATAAACATTCTCAGCTTGACTAAACAATAAATACAAATCAAAATAAAGATAAATAACGTAAGAAACTAATTTATTGAAGCACTTTGAAGTATCCATCTGCAAAACAACTATTGCTGTCAGACAAATGTGCAGGAAAAAGTGCAATATTTCAACATAACATTGAAATAGTCAAGTACCATGATATTCATACTAGACGACACTAACTGCTGATTACAGCCACACAGCCCAAGCTATAGATGGTGATATGGGTTCACGTTGATGCTAAACAGGCTATAGGTTAGAGAACACAGCAAAGCTGCACAGTGATGATAGAAAGAGGATGAAGTTAGTTTGTCAAAGGCATCGTTGTTTAGCGGTCCGTGTGTACAGCAGACATTACGGTGTAATCAGTGTGTCAGCTCTGACTTCAAAATAAAAGCTGAGTTTTGGTGAATGTGATAGGCAATTTCACATTCATTCAATAAATCAGTCTATCAATAAATAAATAATTACATAAATAAATAAAATGCATTAATAAGTAAGACAAAATGAATAAATATTGAATAATACAAAATAAATAATTAGTAAATAACTGCCGCCTGCTAAATGTATTTTAGAGAAAATGTAATTCCAACTATATCAATAATTAGTCAGATGTAAATAAGAATACATTTCCAAAGACTAACCTGACCTCAACATTAGTACTTTACCTCACATTCAAAAACTCCATCCACTTTGGATTAATAGGAGACACCTCAGAGTATCACTTAGATAATACCAAGATATTCTGATGTGGAATTTCAAAATGAAAGCCCTTAAAATGTCTCATGAGCTATCTCCCCTCTAATTTCATGTTAGAAAGGAAAGGACTACTGTCACTGATTCACTTCACTTCAGAATGATAGCAGACTATCAGTGTGAAACTAACATAAGAATAAAAGGACATTCTGATGCAGATTTCCTAAATTGACATTAAAATATCATATATGAGCGAAATGCAATGAAGAATTTTAAGGGTCAAAACTAAATGAATAAAACACAACTAAGTATATAATTCAATGTTAAAATAAATGAACGGGCCTTTACAGCAGCATTCTAGTGCTTAGAATAGGTTAAATGCAGAGGTCAGCTTTCATGTATGTTTATGACAACTGTACTTTAAGATCGTTTTTTTCTAACTTCAGCCTGCAGTACATGCATTACAATGCGTAAAAAGTCCACGGCACGTTTTTTTAATTTTTTCCTTAATGTGAGATTCACTGATTTGTTGAATGAATGTGAAATTGCCCATCACATTCACCAGAACGTAGCTCTTATTTTGAAGTCATAATAGTCGTAATGTCTACTGTGTTCACGCACCGTAAAACAACGTGGAGTCCAAGAAGACTCTAGTGACGGTCTGTTCACGGATGACTAGGATTCTAGGAACACTATAAGTGACTCTAGTGCTAGTCAACTAGTGAACTGAACAAGTACAAACCGAATTAGCTCGTACGGTTTGTTTTACAGCATATAGTAATACAATAGTACAATACTCCTAAACATAGACTGTATATAACCGACTGAACAGCAGTATAACACGGTTACAGTTGATCGTCCCTCACCTGGCGTGTCGCCCGAGTACGTGACGTATACGTAAGAACCGACCATGGTCCAGATACCAACAGCGTAGACTGCAGACACTCTCGTGTTCCACCTCACCAGATCTTTGAAATTCATGACAGCAGTCTGCTCCGGGGTTGTTAGCCTCTTCAGGGGTTAGGGTATCTATTTTCAGTTCTGGCTGTGCGCCGCCATGACAGTTCACCCGGAAGTACAACTGAAAATGAAAACTTCCGGTCAGGGTTTTATCAAAAGTATCACACGTAATGTTTTTATCAAGAAATGTTGATGTACGTCACATGCAAACTTGACAAATTAGATTTTGTATAAAAAACATCAATAAAAGGAAACAAAGTTAGGTCTAACAGATTTGAGGACCATAATGCTGATCATACATATACAGGACTGTCTCAGAAAATTAGAATATTGTGATAATCCCCATACGTGTGATTTAGTTTACTGAACCAAGCTGAGTGTTTTTCAAGGCTCAGGAAACCCTTGCAGGTGTTTCGAGTTAATTAGACGATTCAAGTGATTAGTTGAATACCCTACTAGTATACTTTTTCATGATATTCTAATATTTAGAGATAGGATATTTGAGTTTTCTTAAGCTGTAAGCCATAATCAGCAATATTAAAAGAATAAAAGGCTTGCAATATTTCAGTTGATTTGTAATGAATCCAGAATGCATGACATTTTTGTTTTTTTAATTGCATTACACAAAATAAAGAACTTTATCACAATATTCTAATTTTCTGAGACAGTCCTGTATGTTTGTATACACATAAACACATACGAGGCACCACATAATAATAATTAAAAAAATATTTTCTGAGTTTGATAACAATTTCAAAAATGTCTGTCAAACACTGCGACTGGAAATAACCCGGGACACATTTATAATGTTCATGTTTAAAACTGTCGAATGGTCAATAGATTGTAAAGTTGTGAAAATTGTAGAGAAATCCTGACGGCTCGTTTCAATTTATACATTTGCAGTAGTATGTGGAGACATTCCTGGGGGAAAGAGCTGTATAACAGTTTTTCTCCATTGTATAGCCCTACACACACAAAACTATGCACACAATTCACACAAAATAGCATGTTTGTATGATGAGATTGCTAATCTCAATTCATTTGTTCTCCAATAGAAATTCTAAATTAAGCAGGACTGAAGTCTTACGGATTGATTTTTTGAAGGCACAGTTGTTGAATATTAGCTGTGTGTATTTTTCCATGGATTGAGTGTTTTGATATTTTCATAGTATTTATATTGCTAGTGCACGTGAGCGTGCCTTACTGGTACTGCTCTGCTTTCATAAGGCGGTTACAGCTGATAATGTCGTCCAGACAGACAGCGTCGTCCCTCCGATCCCCCCTCCGGTAAACACTTTTAGCTCTGTCAGCACTTTCAGTGTTGTTAGCACCGTTAGCTTCTAGCAGCCGGCTCAGCCGTCTCCATGTTGAGAACCATGTGGAGACAATAGAAATGCTCTGAATGTCGAATTTAGCAATTTTAAGTCTTTAAAGTGGAATGCTGGTCTATGTTTCTATTGAGATATATATGTGGATATAGAAAAAAATACAACACAATTTCCTAAAATAGCTGGGCATTTTTGCAAAAACTACTCAAGCAGGGGTACATAGTGGGTTTGGGACTATTTTCCGCCATGGATTTGTACACATTTGGTGCTGAGGATTTACATCAACAGGACAATGTATGTGAGACTGACTCAAATGAAATACAGCGTACATGATCATGGTGAAGAAGGAACATGTAACAGAGTGGCTCACTGATGTGGAGCTCTTGCTACAATACAGTTGGACAGTATCTTATCTTAGTGCAGTACAGTAGTAGTTATCACAACAGCCTCCGTTTAGAATTTAAACTATTATCATTATTATGAGTGGTTGTTTCATTTTTTCTTTTGGATATGAGTGATGCTAAATGATGCTATAATTGCAGATGTCACATAGGATATTCATAGATATATTCATACGCCTTTGATTTTATTTCTTCATCCTCCAACTCCTGGAGGCCCTGAAGCATGAAGGTGTAGATCCACTCGTGCCAGCACTGACACATACCTGAGTAATAGTAGCCGGGAGCTGTGGGCTTATTAATGCAACTCACTCACATCTCCCCAAACTATTTGCCCTTTTAAAGACATCTGAGCGTGGAAAATAATTATTATTATAACGATTACTTCAGACTGGTGGTGTTGAGGTGACATCTTAACAGAAATCAAACACAGCCTGTGTCAGTTTGAAGTGGGAAGTCAGACGCATCGGTCCACGTTAAAGTAAGAGACAGAAGAAAAGAACACATGGTGCTGTGTTGTTGTTTGATCGCTGTTACATCAACAGACTTTTCAAACATGTCACTAAAGAATTCATACCGCATAAGTTTCATTCAGGATGGATTCAGACTTGATCGAACAGATTCAACTCTGAATCACACCTCCGTCACAAGGTTTGTGTCAGTAGTTCCAGATTGAGTGCTCCTTGTCTACCTGACACAGTGGATATATAAGAGAGGCTTTTCTCCACTTGAAGTTGTGTACCTGTGATGCATTTCTCAGCTCCAGTGAGAGTGAATATAAATCTGACAGTCACGGTGCTGCAGGGAGAGTCAAGCCTCACTGCCACTGTAAAGCTCAAAGCATGTAAACAAAGTCACAACACAGATCACCCTCTTGAGGAGACGGATTTGTGGCGCTGACTATTACTGCTCACATTCAGATGCACAGTTCAGGAGTCTGCTGCTGAATCATGATCACTATCTACGGCGCTGCAGCACGTTCTTCTAGAGCAGGTAGAAGATAATGAGGATGAATTGTTTTGTCCATGCTTATGTTTTCACTTTTAATTTACAATAATGATATTTTTCAGGCCTTTCAGAGTCACGGTCACATTCTTTTATTGTGTATGACTCTTCACACATGACACAAGCATGTGATTATAGAAAAAAAGGAAAGTAATTATCGACAGAGTGGCGCGACACACTCTGACTGCCTTTATTCCGTTGTTTTCTTCTGCCATCCAAAGAGCCCGGGGCTCTTGTTCCTGCACTGACTAAACAGAGAGCCTGTGAGGGGCCCATTCCACTTTGTTGGGACTTGTCGACTGAAGCTATGAGTCAGATACGCGCATGTCTCCGGCACTGCACAGCGTATTCCTTCAGCACCTGGACTTGATACACTGCGATGTGCTGAACAGGAAAGACTCATCAGTCTTTTCTGCTGGGAGACATTACTTCTGAACAAATAATCTAAAAGGTAAGAAAACTCACTAGCATTCTGTTTTATAAAATCACTCAAACCTATTAGCCGCTATGCAATCATTAGTTAATGCTGAACTATGGTTTTTACGGGTTCAGGTTATCGCCACTTCAGAGGAATAACATGAGTCATGGCAGCCACAATCGTTGTGAATAACAGTAATAAATGAATAACTATAACTGTAGACTTTAGCTTGTATGTCCTGAGTCTCTTTAACATGGAAAATGACTTTTAAAGATTACATAAGATCATCTTTATTGATCCATCAAATACATAAAAAAAATGAAAGGCACAATGCATTAACAAAGTATATTCAGTCACGCATAATAACACATATAGAGAGAAGGTTAGGAAGTTGCTTTGTATCAATAAATGCTGCAACAACAAAAAAATGCACTTAAGTGAATAGAATTGTGGGAAAGTGTTTGTCACATAGTGGAGAGACGTTTACTATGTAAACGTGTTGTGCAAATGTTGACTGAGAAATGTAAAATGTGAGTTATACATGTAATTCTCTTCATGTAGCAGGTATTTCCTTTCTTCACGGTTTTATGCCCACAGTATCTTCCTGAGGGGGGCGGGCTGCGTGGGGGGGTACTGTTCAGTATTTGGGGGACTGACATTGTCGGGGGCTTCACTCTGCCCTTTTCAAGCTAAATACCCAGACTCCCCCGTCAGACCAAGTTCATATTTCCACAAAGACCCAGCCAGTTACCTCAGGCAAATGAATGCTTTCAATGGACACGTTATCTCGAACAAGCCAACGCAGGGCTCAACAAAAAGGTGCATTTAGTGACTGTGTGGTCTCCATCATAACGTAGCTCTGGCAGCTTTTCCTTCTTGAGCTGATGATGGTAGCAGCTAAGGAGTGAGCCATCCTGCGAGCATTTTTTATTATCCTGGAAACAAGATTTGCGCTGAGTGGCGGATGTGAGAGAAACCTCATATATGTATTATGCAGTTTGCCATAACTTTGAGAGCAAGGCAAAGTAAACAAGGTTATTTTTCAAAAGGCACATCAATTTGATGAAAAACGTCACTGGAGTGTCATGAAAAGAACCATCAGCATCTCGTTTACATGCAGCTAAGAGTTAATTGAGAGCTGCTAATAAATAAAACTATTTGGATCGGGGCGAGTAAAAATGGACTTTGGGCAAGTGATTCCCGACCTACTGACCTTCCGGGATAGTAAAAACAAATATCAACTCTGTTGCCCCCTAGTGGCAGTATGATAGATGACAGTGTAGTGAACAGTGTGCACACCTCTACCCACAACTAAATCAGCTAAAAGCAACACATGGACTACACCAGTTTTCACAGGATTCACTAAAGCCTTTTGTTTGTAGACAAATTCCCAAAGTCCCAGTGGAACAGACGTTAGAGCGTCTGTATCTTCTGTACTGTGACATCTTTCACAATGAAACAGAGTATTTGAGCGTTAAACAGTTACAAGAGTGGTTTAAATCAAATCCTTCATATTTGATTGGACAGCTATCGTGGGCGGGCTTATAGTTCAGCACAATATGGAGCTCCAGAGGACTGTTGGCTCCACACACGCCTCCCTCACCTGTTGTCAGATCAGGAGGAGGGAGAGATGAGAGATGCTCTGTCTCACTGCAGAGCGACCACTTCATGCAGATGAACGGCGCCCAGCCTCCCTTCATGCCGCCAGTGTCCCCGCTCAACCGCTCATTTGAATGGGAAATTTACAAAAAAGAATCAAGAGTTAAAAATCCATAACAGAAGCTAAAAACGCTCTAACCTCTGTTTCACTGGACCTTTAGGTAAAACTGCTATGATCACGTGCTTTGTATTATTTTTGAAACCATTACTTTATTTGTGATCTCTAAAATATAAAGAAGTAACTCTGTAGCAGTCTTTCATCTAGCTTTAGTTTGTGAGTTCTTTGTTAGTCAGTGTGCTGTAGCTCTGCTCTGACTGGATGTCTGCAAAGGTCAGTTCTAGTTTCAGTCCGTCCGTCTGACTGCTGGCCAGAGATCGTGTTCCTCTGGCTGTGAAACCTCACCTGTTTCAGCTGAAGTTCTGTAGTGATCCGCCTTTTAGGTTCTTTTTGTTCAAAGGAAAGCCACATTCATCAAAGAGCTACGCCCTTTATACAGCTTCAGGTGAACCCTTTACATCAATGGCATGTTGGATTCTATAGAGCCCCATCCACAGGAAACATTGCTACAAAGGAAAGAAATATGACCACACAAATTGAAAGTTTATGACTCAGTGCGTAACGCCTCGGGGAGTAGTAACTTTCCAGCTCCGCGTGGCCAAAATCAACTTTTTCTCATATTTTACACAGTATAAAGGTATTTTCTCTCAGGAATCAAACAGTGTGTGTTCTGTTTTCTTTTCAACAGCTAGCATTGAATGGACAAACTAATTACAACCACGACTGTCGGTTCTGCTGGAGGCGTTGGAGGAAGCAGCAGAGGTAAGATCTCAGAGGTGTTGGCCTTTACCTGCTACACCTTTGATTTGATATGCTTCACACAAGCTAAAGGAAGCTGTGTAATGCCATGTATCACTGACATGGCATGAGTTCGATGTCAGCGTTTTAAAAGATTTGTTCATTTAAATTAAAAGAAAAGAGGAAAAAGGGATCTGTCTCCTTCATTTCTGCTTCCACCTCAATACACGCTGTACTGTTTTTATATGAGGACTAGTTCAGAGGAAAACTGTTTACAGTGGACCAACCTTTCAAAGGCCACATGCTAAATGAAATAAGAACATCAGTGTTCTTGTATTAGAATTGTATAATTCAATCCTTCCTTACAAAGTGTTGGGGAAGCTACTCTGAAAGCTTTGAGAGACACTAACTCCTTCCCACTGGAAGAAGTTCAACCACAGCAAAGCTGCCCTGAAGACAGACAGGCTCACTAAAGCTGTAGAAAAAGTAGTACTTTTCAATAAATAAAAACACCAAATGGACCATGTATATGTGATATGAATTCATTACAAAATATATTACAACTAGCTCGTCATGTATCTGCAGGGTGATTGTTGATGATGCTGTCGCTGTGAAACTAATACTCTCATGTAGTTCTCTATCACAAAGTAAGCTGTGCCATATCGAATGGCAGATTGTGAAGTTAAGTCTGGTCGGATCAAATTGTTTTATCTGACTCACATGTGGGTTCACTGTTCATCCCTCCCCGGGGAGAGTTATTCATGACACACAGCCCCAAAACACTTGTGCAGATGACTCTTGTAGAGAGCTGCAGGAGGACGTCATTCTGTAGTGCAACAGGAAGTCATCATCACTGGTTCCCTTCACAAACAGCCAATGGGATTCTTCTGATTTTGGATTACTCGAGAAAATAATCTGTGTCAAACGAACGTGAATGATGCTTACAGGTTTTGTAATCTTCACAAATGAACACCACTTTTATGTTGTTTGAAGTGTAAAGTAAAAAGTTAACGTTGTAAACGCTATAAAGGGAGTCCACCGCCGTCACATGACTTCATACCTCCACCACTAAGCTAAAGGAGGTCTTGTGTTCTAGTGAGGACGTTAGTCGTCTCATTTACACTCTTTTTAAGACACGTAAACGATTCCTAACTCACCAGTGACTCCCCCCTGCAGCTCATAGCCTTGTTTCTAGACAGCAGGAACAAGCTTTGATGAACCTACTGTATGCTACTTTCCCAGCACCAAAAGAAGTAAATGGAGACCAAAACTAAGCTAAAAGGAGAGCGAATATTGTTATTTAGCCAAAGAACAGCTGCAGATGAATGCTCATGTATCTCTGTTTCTGCAGGATGGTTTCTCGCTCACATGTTAACCATATCAACTGTAGAAGTTGATCATATTGTATGTCAGGGTTATGATTACAGCTTGTGTTGCTACCCCCAGGCGGCCAGAAAACCCCTGACTGCAACTTTAAAATATGTTGGTGGACGCAAAGAATTATAGAGACATGCTATCGTCATATTTCTCCCCTAGAGGAAGCTGGAGGCCCGTCAAGACTCCAGATGTCAGCTTGTCTTTTTTATTAAGCAAGAAAAGAACATTACCCTGTTCTATGCGTGTCATAAATCAATCTCATCCAAGTGGAAGCATTCCGAGAGTATTAAGCATGTTCAGGCACACTACCAGGCAGAAGAAGTTTGAATAGGTATTCATGTTATAGGTCAAATATGAGCTTTGCCAGTGCAGTCTTGTAGGTGAAACTGGATTCAGGCGATTAGTTATTAGCCATCTTCAGCCTTCCTTGGAGTATTAGCCGAGAGTTTTGATAAGATCTGCTGCTAAAGATGAGATGAAAAACACAAGGGGAGTCTTTTAACAAAGAGTGTAATAACTGATCACTGTAATCTCCTCTCTTTTAATTTCCTTTCTCTCCCTTTAGCTGATCTTTCTCTAAGTGCAGGAGGGTCAGGTGAGAGAGCTGCATCAGGAGGCTCTAGCAGCACCGTTCTCATCACATCCAGCAGCTCCTCTGGACCAGGAGGCCTCAGCATCTCAACTCTCGGAGCCTCCTCCGCTGTGTCCTCCGGTGGAGGGAGGTCAGCGGCTTCGGGGGGCTCAGGGGGCTCAGGGGCAGGGTTTAGGGCTGGCGGAGGAGGGTCCTCCACTATGTCCTCTGGTTTTGCGAGTGGCGGCAGAGAAGGAAAAAGGGAAGGGGGTCTAGGTTCGGTGACGGTTTCAACGGTGACGAAGACCAGCTACGGTCCGGGAGGATCCGGGGGAGCGAAGAGAGGATCGTCCTCCGCTGTCCCTCATTCACCCACTCCAAAAGAGAGGACGAGCACGAGCACCAGCATGGCAGCTGCTCTCTCAGATGTCTTTTACGGTTAGTCGTAGGTCAGAGGTCAAGTCATTGCTGAACTGTTTCTTGTGCCAATGACAGCAAACTGAAGGCTGATCTGATCATTACTTTGTCACCACGTTTCAGAGAGTTCAAGCACAAACTCCTCTCCAGAGTACAACAGGAAGGAGTACGGTAAGGTTTACCTGGGTCTCACATCATGATCTGGAATGAGCACACAAATTCAAACTGTCAACGATTTAGGTTTCCTTCTTTTTTCTTTTAGGCTCTTCAAGTGCAACTTCAAGTAGTGCCACCAGAGGGAGAACTCAGAGCAGAGGTACACTGGCTGCTGTGTCACAGTACACTTAAAGGATAGGACATAAACAATGCATATCAATACAGGAATACTAATCAATACTTTACTTTATACGTTGTTAACAAAGCAATGTACAATGAAGACATTTTGTGGTTTGTGTAGAGAGTGAGATCAGAGCCAGGCTGCAGAGCGCTTCTCCTCCAGCAAGCTGTGAGTATAGGACTCTTCACGGCCATGTATACCTACATCTGATCCCTAAAGAAAGAGGTCATGATGCAGCAGTGTGATCATGACCTACTGTCAGTCTGACATGTTGGTATTTATTGACTTCTTGTCGGTGCATTGACTAAATGCATGCTGTTAGCGTCCTTGAAGTGGACACAGAGTGGTCCTCTGTTTGATGTGAGCTCTGCTGTGCAGGGACGGAGCTGGATGACGTGAAGCGCCTGCTGAGAGGAAAGCGCTCCACCAGCACCAGCCCCACTCAGTCCCCTAACGACACGCTGCCCATCCCCAAGAAGGCCAGCGTGGACACGAGGACCGTGTCCGAGAGCCGCAGCGCAGGTTCAACCGATCAGCCGTCATGTCTGTTGATGTTCATACACACTGGCCTCCTTTATGTACCACAATATGGAGCTGTGATGAACCATTGTTTAAAGTACACTTCTTCTACTGTGTCCTCATTTGTTCTGTCTTCCCTACTAGACCAATATGGCAGCATTTGGTCCGGAGGTGTGAGCAGTAGCTACAGTTACAACACCAACCCCAACAACCTGTCCTCTCCCTCCACCTTTTACCCGTCAGGTGGGTCTTGTATGACAAGCAATAACCTGTAGCCAGAGGAACTATTGTATCTCACCCCTCTGTTAGCTGTGCATGGTCACACCTGAGCAAAGGGACTGTGGTTATTTTCACAAAGTAAAGCATGTTTTGGTTTTGTGAACTGGATTTAGCTTGTGACTATTTCTACAGCAGACATTGTGATGTTTAGTGATGTGGGTGACCAGACTCTTGAAGTCAAAGGGACCACTTTGTAACCAGGCGTTATCAGCAAAATAAAACAGCCAGGGTAGAGGTTCAGGGGTGGACTTGTATTTTCACCTGTGAGACCGTAGTTATTAAGGTGAATAAGGCCTTTAAAGGTGTACTATGCAGCAATTCTCACTTACTCTTTAATAATACATGCAGGGCAGAATTAGGCCATTATCCACAAAAGAGAAACTACATTTTGGACACAACACTTGTATCATTACCAAGCCCTGCAGTGCCAAGAGACCAGCAGACCAGCAGGTCCTGCTGCTGAGCCCACAAACCTGCTCCACCAACACACCAGCATTTAGACTCAAGCACATTACAACACAGGTAAAGAGAACTACGTCACCTACTGGCAAACACAAACACAGAGCTGCATGAGATGCTGTCTGGCTCTAAACCGACAGGAGGCAGAAGACTTGAGCATGGTTACTGATCTACTATTAAAAAGAACCACGACAGAACACAGATACATCCACACTGCTGCCTGCCATCAACTAAGAGACACTGAGGGACAGTGAGAGACACTGAGGGACAGTGGGGGACAGTGAGGGACACTGGGGGACAGTGAAGGACAGTGAGGGACAGTGAGAGACACTGAGGGACAGTAGGGGACAGTGAGAGACACTGAGAGACAGTGGGGGACAGTGAGAGACACTGAGGGACAGTGGGGGACAGTGAGGGACAGTAGGGGACAGTGAGAGACACTGAGAGACAGTGGGGGACAGTGAGAGACACTGAGGGACAGTGGGGGACAGTGAGGGACAGTGAGGGACAGTAGGGGACAGTGAGAGACACTGAGAGACAGTGGGGGACAGTGAGAGACACTGAGGGACAGTGGGGGACAGTGAGGGACAGTGAGGGACAGTAGGGGACAGTGAGAGACACTGAGAGACAGTGGGGGACAGTGAGAGACACTGAGGGACAGTAGGGGACAGTGAGAGACACTGAGGGACAGTAGGGGACAGTGAGGGACAGTGAAGGACAGTGAAGGACAGTGAAGGACAGTGAGAGACACTGAGGGACAGTAGGGGACAGTGAGAGACACTGAGGGACAGTAGAGGACAGTGAGAGACACTGAGAGACAGTGGGGGACAGTGAGAGACACTGAGGGACAGTGGGGGACAGTAGGGGACAGTGAGAGACACTGGGAGACAGTGGGGGACAGTGAGAGACACTGGGGGACAGTGAGAGACACTGAGGGACAGTGGGGGACAGTGAGAGACACTGAGGGACAGTGGGGGACAGTGAGGGACAGTAGGGGACAGTGAGAGACACTGGGGGACAGTGAGAGACACTGAGGGACAGTGGGGGACAGTGAGAGACACTGGGGGACAGTGAGAGACACTGAGGGACAGTGGGGGACAGTGAGAGACACTGAGGGACAGTAGGGGACAGTGAGAGACACTGAGAGACAGTGGGGGACAGTGAGAGACACTGAGGGACAGTGGGGGACAGTGAGGGACAGTGAGGGACAGTAGGGGACAGTGAGAGACACTGAGAGACAGTGGGGGACAGTGAGAGACACTGAGGGACAGTGGGGGACAGTGAGGGACAGTGAGGGACAGTAGGGGACAGTGAGAGACACTGAGAGACAGTGGGGGACAGTGAGAGACACTGAGGGACAGTAGGGGACAGTGAGAGACACTGAGGGACAGTAGGGGACAGTGAGGGACAGTGAAGGACAGTGAAGGACAGTGAAGGACAGTGAGAGACACTGAGGGACAGTAGGGGACAGTGAGAGACACTGAGGGACAGTAGAGGACAGTGAGAGACACTGAGAGACAGTGGGGGACAGTGAGAGACACTGAGGGACAGTGGGGGACAGTAGGGGACAGTGAGAGACACTGGGAGACAGTGGGGGACAGTGAGAGACACTGGGGGACAGTGAGAGACACTGAGGGACAGTGGGGGACAGTGAGAGACACTGAGGGACAGTGGGGGACAGTGAGAGACACTGAGGGACAGTGGGGGACAGTGAGAGACACTGGGAGACATTGGGGGACAGTGCGAGACACTGGGGGACAGTGAGAGACACTGGGAGACAGTGAAGGACAGTGAAGGACAGTGAGAGACACTGGGGGACAGTGAGAGACACTGGGAGACAGTGAAGGACAGTGAAGGACAGTGAGAGACACTGGGAGACAGTGAAGGACAGTGAAGGACAGTGAGAGACACTGGGGGACAGTGAGAGACACTGGGAGACAGTGAAGGACAGTGAAGGACAGTGAGAGACACTGGGAGACAGTGGGGGACAGTGAGAGACACTGGGAGACAGTGAAGGACAGTGAAGGACAGTGAGAGACACTGGGAGACAGTGGGGGACAGTGAGAGTGGCAGTTGCCTGCACCTTGTTGTTAGTTCTGCTTTGTTTCCGCTTTGTATTGTTCAAACCAACGTTTGACTTGTATACTTTCTGTTTCAGTTTATTCTATTGATTTGAATACTTTTCTACATTCAAATATGCTTCGGCAACATGTACGACATGAGCGAGAGAGACAGTAACTTCTGTAAATGTTTGGTAGATAATAAACTCAGATGAGTCTGTATTAAAAACGGATTGAAGTCTTTTACCAGGACACCTACATGTTCTGTTGGTGTTTTCAACAGCTGCCGTCACACATTGTGCTGTGAGAGTCACGAGTTAACACGGTCACTAGTTAAACAGAAACACCGGTGGCTTCTATGGCTGCAAGCTATTACACATGTTGACTACCACTGTCCATTTTAAAAGTGAATAAAGTCCCACCTCTGAGTCTCTGTCCTGGTGTTTGATGGTTTCCACCAGATACATGTTGATACCTGCACACTAGCTAATGTGTTGTAGAATTCTGGAAAGGCTGTGTGTTTAGGTACAGTCACCATCTTTGCTGGTTAATGCTCTTATGTAGCTCTACAAGCTGTTTCACTCAGCTGTACTTCCATTGCTGAACTGTGTGTGCACACTTGTATAAGTCATCGTTGTTTTCAAACTGGAAAAAGGGTCCATTCATTAATTTTAAGGAAAATCTTTCCTTTGCTTTGCCAACTGTGATCGATGGACACATACGACTGTGCTCTGTTCTGTCATGTGCAGGAGTTCAGAACAACCTGACACTCGGCTCTCCCTCCATGAACGACGGACCATCTGCTAGCAGCACTGGTGATTCTCCTCTTGTCATGTCGCAGCCCACTGGGATTTCACATCCTGATGCTTTGGCACTGACAGAAGATAACTGTTGATTGTCTCTCTGTCTCAGGCCCTGTGTATGGTGTTCAGAATAACCTGGCCAGTTCCAGTTCCAGTTCTATGGTCCTCTCTCCAACTGGAACCAACACACAAATAGGTGAAGCAGTGATGTTAAGAACAAAAACGTATCCATCGATGTCCTGTCAATCTTTTCCTACTGCGACAACATTAAAAGGGAAAAGCTCAGATGATCTTTTTGAGAGGTGCCAATATTGAACCCGTCAGTTTCAAAGAGGAAACACCACAGTTAATGTGGAAGAGGCTGTGGGGTTTCCTTAGGAATCATGAATCACGTCTAAACGAGCGTGCCTGTCTCCTCACAGTGTACGGCGTGCAGAAGAATGTGTCTGGCACTGGATACAGCACCACTACAGGTGAGGGGTTGATAGATTTGATTGTGAAACAGAGTGAGTTTACCCACTTCTGTCAGACTGCGCAGGCCCTTACGACACACATCGTTTGGTGCTGAGGCCCGCCGCAGTGACTGTTACTGTATTCTGCACATGTAATTCAAAATGTCTTAATCACGAGGACATTATAGTTATTCACAGTAGCTTCTAACGGTGTTGTCTGTGTCCCACAGTGAGACCCAGCAGTCCCGTTAATGACGACGCCTCAGGCAAAGACTTTAAGTTTATGCTGATAGAGAAGGAGAACGCTCCCGTCAAGAAGGAGACAGAGCGGCTGGTGATGACCAAAGACACAGGGAAGCAGTTCATGTCTGCACCAGCTCAGGCTTCTGGTAATACTAAATGCTACCAAGTACTAGTGCTTGTACTACTAAGCCTGATATACTGACCCCACTGCCCCGACTGCTTTCACTGTTGCTGACATTTTAAAGTCACCAAAGATGTGTTCTTTGTGTGATCCGTGTTTCTGTAACTGTTCTGTCTTGTAGCGACCTACTCTGGGGACTCCCTAAAGAGAGAGAAGCAGGGGCTGTCATCCAGCAGACTGGAGGGAGGAACAGATGCTAGAAGTAGACTGATATATAACTAAACATTATGGGCTTTTGGATTCATCACATACCTCCTATTTCTTGTTCGGTGTGTAATTATTTGCTGTTTCTTTTTTTTTTTCTTTTTAAAGCTGCAACCCTAAAAGTTGCCACAAAAGACAAAGCCACCTATGCAGGTACTGTATTTGGTCCCATTTTTACTTTTTCCCTTAAACTATAATCTGTTGTATACACAGGTTTACAGTCAAATCCTGCCAGAACTAGATTCACAACAGAATTGCTAAAATAGGTGTTAAAAGAACAAGTAATAAGAATTTGAAAGTGTCAAGTCAAAGATTTCCATGTGAATAAATGTCTGTTAAGTGTCTATATCGCCGAAGGAGCTAAACGTTTTTTTTGTTTCTCAGAGATCGGCAATGACGAGTCAGGCTCTAGCTTCTGGTCCTGCTGCAGCTGGTGGAAGTGGCTGCTCGGCCTCCTGCTCAGCCTGCTCTTCCTCCTCGGCCTCCTCTTTGGACTCATCGCTTTGGGCAAGACATGCATTCTCTTGCAGCATGTTATTTACTTTAACAGGGCTCACTGAAGGTCGTCTGCACGAGCGAGCCCATCATCTTCTCTCTGGCCTCACAGGTGAACAGGTGAAACGGCTCCAGAACCGCGTCGATGCTCTCGAAGCCATCACTGGCACTGTGGCGGCCAGGTCCAGCCGACTGTCGGCCGGCTCTGGTATCAACATCATCGACCCGCTGGACTCCTCATACATTTCTTCCGGGGCCACCCTGACCCGCTCTGACAACGGAATCAACCTGGGGGCTGCTGGGCCTGGTGGAGGTGCAGGAAGTGGACAGGACAGCGCTGCCCTGCAGAGAGCCGTTCAGCAGCTGGTCAGGGCTGAACTCCGCTCAGATGCTGTAAGAGGTACGGAGATATAACACACGGATGAGTTATCTTCACATAAGCTCATGAATCAACACATTCATCAATAGAAAAACTTCCTCAACGCTTACATTTGATTGATCCTAACTTGTTTCCACCACCAGATACACTTGTGTACTCACTAAAAGGGGAGAGAGGAGATCCAGGACCTAAAGGCATGTTTGCACAAATCATTAAATCATTTGGAAATTGATATTGTCCTCGATATCCTATTTAAGGCTGGTTGTTTCTTTACAGGTGATCCAGGGCTGCTAGGACAAAAGGGTGAGGATCAGTCCTGCATGTGTATTGAAAATGTCATGAATATCAAACCTCAGCAGTGTGTGATAAGCAGAACGCTGTGTAACGGCTATGAATCACTCTTTTGCAGGTGATGGCGGATTTCCTGGCCTGCCAGGTGAGACTGAGAACAAATGTGTTGTAGCTGTTTCCATCCCACAGAGGTGACCAACTCACTGCTTGTTCCTCGGTATATCTCATTTCTGTAGGCCCCCCTGGGCAGGCGGGACACCCAGGATTGGATGGACCGAGAGGACCAAAGGGTAGTGAAGGTAGTGTTCATTTTACATCATCATCTTTGTTCTTTGAGGACGAGAAAAGTGAGAGTGAGCGAGTCTCTCCTCCTTTGTGACCAGGTGAAGCAGGTTCCGAGGGACCACCAGGTCAGAGGGGCCGGGACGGGCCGACGGGCCCCCATGGAGAAGCCGGACCACCAGGCTTTGGAGCGAAAGGAGACAAAGGTAGAAGATGTTTACGTCACCCACGTTGAATCATGGAAAGTTATTCATTGATTGTGTTCAGTCTTTAAGAATGAAACCTGGTTTTGACAGGATCTCAAGGCGAGGCAGGGCGTTCAGGTCCTGCTGGTCCTGTGGGGCCGATAGGTAAGGTCAAAGGTCATGGTGGAGTTATAGGCCAGCTGTGATCCAATCTAAAAGACCAAACCAGTGTTTTTGCATATTTTAGGCCATGTACAAATGACTTTATCTTTTTAAATCACTAAGGAAAATGACATGTAAAGTCCCTTTGGTAACAGATGCTAAAACCAGTGGCCACTGTGATTTCCTTGTTTGATTTAGGTGCCATGGGAGAGCAGGGTACCTCAGGAAGCCCCGGTAAAGACTCATGAATTACTGTTTTTGTCTGTTATTTCCTATTGAGTGATTCATTGCAGTCATGAGTTAAATCCGTAATCTTGTGTTTGCAGGCGCTCCAGGTCCAAAGGGTTTCCAGGGTGAAGCGGGAGCACCAGGAGAAAAAGGTACCTTTTAGGGTTTATTTTCTTTTCACATTTCACACAAACAATCAAACGATCTCTCAAAAAACAATCAGTGGTTCAAGTCAAAAATATTCCTTCAGTGTAATATATCCACTATTGCTAGTTAAACATCAAACATGGGACATTTGAAGGAAAACTGTATTTCCCCAGTTTCAAAGTCGGGTCACATCCTGAGTCGTCCCTCCTGTGAGTAACTTAGTACACATGTAACTTAGAGGACAGTTTCACGATATTTGCCCTTTATAACAACATGTCATTTTCTTTAACAGGTCAACCTTAAACTTCAACGTATATCTGAGTTACAATAATGAAAGTATCAACAGTCAGCTACTCCCTGACAATGGGCTGTTACACATAAAAATATATTTCAAAAATGAGAGTACATTTACCAAAATGTATTCAAAATGGCCGCCGACATTAATAAACAGAGATATTTATATAATTTAGACGTGAATATCAATTAAAAATATTAAGTATTTAGAATTTTAAGACAAATAAAAAATAGATAATGCTGACTTTGATGATTTTTAATCATTAGAGGCCAAAAATTCAATTGAAAAATGGACATTGTAAAAATTGTCAAATGAGGAACTTCATGACAATTTCAAACTAATAGAGCCACAAAATGTGTGTCTGATTACATGATATGAGTTCCTTTTATTGGTAAAATATGATATTTTTTAAGTAAATAGTTAGATTATCATCAATGCACATGAAGTGTAACGCAAATATAAAATGATTCATAAACTATAAAAAAGAGTCCTGTCAAAATAAAACTATGAATATGGACAGAACAAATAATGACGTGAAACTAAAGACCAAATATAGTGAAAGGGTTAAGCTACTGTGTCTTAGCAGAACAATTGATACGTTCGTTGCAGTATTAAGTAATGATATATATACAGTATATTATGCAAAGATATCTCAGTATGAGTTCAGACCGACTTTCTGAGAGCTTCATTTTGAATGCAGGTGATCGAGGAACACCAGGGCTGGCAGGAACCAAAGGAGAACATGGAGAGAGGGGACCACGCGGACCAGCAGGTGAGTTCTAGAATAGAACAAATATATTAAGAACAACATGAATAATAAGTCATCATTACAGCATCTGTCCCGTTAGTTGTTCTTAATCTCTATCAAAACGTTTACATCCTAACCGTAAGTAGACCTCAGCAGGTTGTTAGGTGTAAGCTAGCGTTCTATATTTGTGTCATTTATTCTTTTAAAATATATGATAAGAAATAAACAATAATAACGTTATTCAGACAGTCTGACAAACCTTTGAAGAAGTTGTTATTGGTCAGATAAAGGTTTTAGATTTTGACGTTTCTCATGGTTCAAGGTGAACCTGGACAAACTGGACCACAAGGACCTGCCGGACCAACGGGATCTAAAGGAATTACAGGTGAGGAAAGAGCTTCACAAGAGTACTAAAATACATGACCAAGATGTGTAGATTAAAGAGGGATGTAATGAGAACTGCATCAGACCTCATCACCCCTGAGTTTGTTCTGTAGGAGCCAACATTCTGACATGGCTGCCAGAGAAACATCCACGATTATTGTGAGTTGTTGAGGTAAAGACTGCTCTGTAATCCAGAGTCTGTATGCAGGTGACGCAGGTTCAATGGGACTTCCTGGAGTGAGGGGACAGCCTGGAACCCCTGGAGATGTTGGTGCCCCAGGTAGGCTACTACCAGCACACAGCAGCACGGCAGTATGCACAGTTGTCATGTAATCAACTGTGTCTCAGATATTGCCTGAGGAATCAACGGTATCTTATTTTCAATACTGTACTGAAACGAAAATGATCTTTTATGCAAAGCCTCATGACAGGATAAGAACGCTAACTCATAAAACTAATGGAAGGTAGGTTGTTAAAATGAAAAGTAGCTATGGTTCTTATTGTTGGGGTTCAAATGCTAACTGTATGAGTGGCTGTGTGGGACAAACTTTGAACACACACACACACACACACACACACACACAGTAAAAAGATGAGGAGTCTGCAGGCATGCCAGCAACGCTGTGCGGCTGGCAGACACCGCTGCTAACGTCAGCTTGCTGATTAACAATGAAAGACACATTTAGTGTGTAACTGTGCGAAGGCTTTGTCCTTGGCACTAAATAACACAGCTGAGGGTGAGGGCAGCCATTAGTTCTGGATAAATTCATTTTTGACTTGATGATGGCGCTAGAGGAAAAGTCGGGGAATCTCTTAAAGTTAATATAATTCATCCTCTGGGGACCATGCATTCATGTACAAAATATGTGGAGATATTTTAGTCAGGACCAAAGTGGTGGAGCAGCTGATTGACTGCCATCGTTCGATTCTTCACTAGTGTGCCTAAAGAAAGCTTGCATACACACTTCACTTCTAAACACGTGTTTGTGGGAACTAGAGAAAGCATTGATTCTAGCTATGTAAATGGTAGTTCACTGTATGCCTGTATATAGTGTATAACAGAGAGTTTGATCATGTAATCAAACATAACTCTGTCTTTCAGGTGAACCAGGATCCCCTGGTAAGGTCATCGCTCCAAGTAAGAACCTTGACAAAGCAATAGTTGCTCCAATTAGACGTCTAAACACAAAGTCTAAAATGTAAATGGCATTTGACTTTTTGTTTCTAGTTGGCTCCAATACTGTGGCAATCCCCGGACCACCAGGGCCTGCTGGGCCTCAAGGTCCTGCTGGAACCCATGGTCTGTCTGGACCCATTGGCCCCGCTGGTGTCCCAGGACAACCTGGTAAACCCAAACTCTTGACCCGTGTTAAGCATCTGGAATGAGTCCAAGAGGATTATTGACACATATTGAACAGACTGTTGTTTTTCTGTGATGGTACATTGATATCATAACGTAGGATCTAAGGGAGAACGAGGAGAGAAAGGAGAAAAGGGAGAGCAAGGTAAACCTGGTGAGTCTGGTAGTATCGTGAGATCAGACACTGCCAGTACCACCGGAACCGACAGTGAGTGCATCTCTATTTCTATAATTCCTCACGTTGGCAACATTTGGTGGTGGTATCAAGAATAACAGTGTGGAAGACAGTAATACACACCTACCCCTGCTATGCCTTCAATCCAAACAGGATTTTCTTCAGCGGTTACACTGCCTGGCCCACCAGGACCTCCTGGAGCACCTGGTCCTCAAGGCGCTCCTGGTATGTCAAAAGCTATTTCTAACATTTTTAGGGTATTTTCAAATAATTGGATTAAGTGCTTAGATCAAACTAATAATTATGCGAATGCTGCTGTAACTCTTGTTTAGGTGACATTAAACAAGGTCCTCCAGGACGCAGAGGTCCTGCAGGAGAGCAAGGTAAACAAGTATCTTGCAATACACAGATATATACAAATAGATACCTAGATCATCAGCGTGCAGGATGATTTGAGCAGTGTCAGAGAATAAAAAGTTAAATGTTTTCTGTTGTCCTCGCAGGAGTTGGTTTACCTGGACCTCAAGGACAGAGAGGAGAACCTGGCAGCTTTGTGCCGACCTCAGGTTGGTGAAAGAAATCTTATTTCAGACAAATGAATCAAGAAACCTGTCATACTCAGCTTCTACTGTCTATGCTTGGCATCTTTCATGTGTTCTTCCCTGGTTTGCCTCAGAAACCTTTTTCGCTGGACCACCAGGACCCCCAGGCCCGCAGGGTTCAGCAGGTAGCTTTGACAAATCAGATACTTCTGACAACAAAAGTCTCTTTCAAAATAGACCAGAGGACTGTATGTATAACGGATTCATGTATAGAAAATTGTAAAAGGTGAATGTGGCAGCTCGCGGGTCAAGATGAATTAGGAATCTTCGTTAGAATTGTTCTGGTTCACAGGAATGTTCTCTCATCTTATCATTCATTGTCCTCAGGCAGCCGAGGACCACAGGGGTACCAAGGTGAGAAGATTGCAAGCCATTACATACATCATGGTTTAGAAACTACAAACGTTTAAAAGAAACATATCTTAATGTAATGATAACTGTTTCAGGTGAACCAGGCCAACCAGGTCTTCCAGGGAGTCCAGGGAGTCCAGGGGAACCGGGTGTCGGTATGTGAACAACCTCTAGATGAGATGGATTTTTAATGGATACTATGAGGAGTCTTGCTTCATGTAAGAATATATATTTTTGTTGTTGTTGTAATATATGTTACTATTTTCCAGAGCTTTCTTCCACATCTTGTAGCCTTCATCTTTAGGTGGAGTTTAGTTGTTATGGAGGAATTTCAAGAGTCAATGATGAACCTCCAAGCTCTTTTACCAGATGTTCAATCAGTGTTTTGGTTTTCATGTCACGTTTCCCAGGTCAGCCTGGACCCAGGGGGCCTGAGGGTCAACCAGGCCCAGAGGGGCCAGAAGGACCTAAAGGTAAACTCAGCCAATGTTCTGATCCTCTCTTACAGACCTGTTACCAATCATGTTCTTTTCTTTGTGTGTTGTTATAGAAGATTGAACCAGTGAACTGTTAAACACAAACACTTCCTGTCTGTCAATCCCTGTGTTTTCCACAAGTTTGTCTCTCTTATCGTTTACATGTTCCTTGCAGGTTATGCAGGATCCCCTGGTGCCCCAGGAGCCCCTGTGGTCTCCAATGGTAAGACCATCCTAGATATCATATCAAATCATAAATTGATAATAATCTTCAACAATGCTGTGCTTTTAGAAGGTTTGCAGGGTTGTGAGCATCCAGCAGCAACAAAAACACACCTATCAATCATGCAAACATGCTCCAAAAGTTATATCTTTTTATAATATTACGAACAGTGTGTTGCATTTAGGGTGATCTATTGGCAGAAATGGAATATTATATTAATAACTGTATTATCTTTAGTGTATAATCACCTGAAACTAATAATCAGCGTGCTTCCGTTAGGTTAACTATTTATATCTACATACGGAACAGATCCTCTTCAGAAGAATATGTAATGGTTCACTTAGGCTCTTGTGTTGGACTCCTGGGTGTTCTCAATTGTTTGGGTTTTTAGGGCTTATAGGTCATGTCCACTCTAAAACATTTGCACTGTTTGTATTCTGAGATGTTCTGGGTTCTTTTGGCATTTCCTTTGTTTTTAGGGTGCAGTTCTTTCTTCTGTTGTGGTACTTGGCTATACATTGGGCCTATCTTATTTCCCAATGATGTGCCTTCCTCTGCTTGTGACCTGGAAATTGATCTCAACGTTCTATCTTAAAGGACGTCTCTATTCCTAAAATGCATGTTGAGGACCGAGGAGTGAGGTGGCTTTCCATAGGAGCTATTAGCGAGGAAACACCAGTGTGTCTTTTTACAGCCGTGATGAATAAAAGAGGCGTGACACACAGCTGGAATCATTTCAGACGGTGGCAGTAACTGTTCCGTTTGTGTTCGGACGTTGTCATTATCTAAGAAGATCAAACTTTCTGCCCTTCACAGTTTGTGTAGCTCCTCATAAGGCTCTGTTCTAACAACATTCCTCAATGAATCAATAGACTAAATCCAATTCAACTGCTATGATCCTGACATGATTTACAGGGGCAAACAGCATCATATATCATATATCATAAGATGTATGTGATATCTGTACACCTCAACAATAAATCACCACCTTAACATAGCGGAGAGGTTTGTGTGCCCCAGCGACCCTGGGAGCTGTGCTGTTGGGGGCAACAGCTCCTGGTAGGGTCTCCTAAGGCAAAGTAGTCCCAGGGGAGGGGCCAGAACAAGAACGATTCACCGACCCTACATGAACCACCTGGGGTAGTTCACAGTGAGAGCAGGAGGGGCTCAACAATATTGACCTATAGTATCACTAATACCCTTTCACATTTCAGGAAGTCAGTTGACCAAGGGATGATATTTAGAAAGTATTGCCTGATGGATAAAGACCATTAGCTATTAGAGAGACAGCAATTCCTGGAATCAAAGAGATGTTGATCCTTAAGCTGCAGTCCACCATCCCTTTTTAAATGCAGTTAATGCAAGTCTACCATTTTTCATAATCATTATTTCACCAAAAGGGTTCTCCAACGATTTCTTGTTGCACTCTTCTAATATTGTCGGACTTGTGAGAAACAAGTTGTTTTTTTAAAGCACCTCTGCATTGGCCTCACCACTCAGTCCAATGGTACTGCTATTCATTTAGATTGTTTTGATATTTCAGTCTTTTTTCAACATGACATCATTTGTGGTGTCATACCAGGTCCAGGTGACTCATTCAGTCCTGGAGCCCCAGGTCCACCTGGACAACCTGGACAACCTGGACAACCTGGACAATCTGGACAACCTGGACAACCTGGAAGAGATGGAAGTGGATCTGGATCAACTGATGTGGGCCAGTACATAGCAGAGTACCTTCAGAGTAAGCCATGCATTTATTTACTGTGGTTCATGTACTGTTACTCTGTGATCGAATGAATGACACAACATTGTCTTGACACGCAGGTGATAGCATCAGGCAGTACCTGGCTGGACCTCCTGGTCCCTCACATAGAAAATGAGTTTAGATTTAATAGGAAATACACAGTAGGTTACAGCAGGTGTTTTCCAAAATGTTATTGCATGAGGCCCAGTGTTATTTAACAGAACTTCTAACTTTTTATTATTTACTATCATAGGCTTGTTGAAAAGAAAATGACCAAAGTAGCAGTTAGTAGACAAAAAATGTGTAGGTTGAAACTTTAATTGGGAGTCGCTCGGGATTGTTTTGCGAAGAAGAGCGTCATATAAATCACTTTTTTGAAACGAATATAATGAATTTTACCCACATGCTAAATACCTACTTAACGACGAGATTCTGAGAAAAAATACAAAAAATGTCAATCACCTGACTGACCGGCCCACTGTATTCTACACTCATTTCCGCATTCTTAGATCACATGTGCAAATCGACCAATCATAGGCTTCGAAAACTGCCAATACACACACAGGGAGTGACGAAAGAAATCACATAAAACACATAAATCAGGCCCCTGAGCGGTCAAAAATGGTTCAAAATGATGCCAAACTGCTGTATTAGATAGATTGCACCCTTATTAGTGATAAAACAAGTGAAATATATAGTTATATAGTATATCAAATTAGAATAGAACAGCTGGAAACCTGGTTCCAAAATTCGGAAAATTCAGAATTTTGGCTTGAGCTGGCATGAACTCTCTGTACTCCAACCTCTATAAACTTGGCCTGCTTCACTTTATCAAAGCCAATTCTTTTTTAAAAAGGACTGCTGACATGTGCTATGTTTGTGGAGAGTTTTAGGCTTACTGCTGCATTATTTCAAAGACAAAAGTGCTTTCTTTTCCAGGCGAACGTGAACATTTTCAATTTGAGCTGTGTGTTATATTCATTCAGCATTAACCAGTAACATATACACTGATATGTACACTTATTAACAAACTATCACAAGTGTTAGTGTTATTAAACCATCAAAATTATTCAAATAGACCTTGTAGTTAGAGAGACAGACTCTCTTGAGTATGGGTATATATTTTTCGAGCAGAGGCCTGAAAATAGGCTTAGAGGTTAAAAGGCTTACGGAAATTTTCCAGAGCTTTCTTCCACATCTTGTAGCCTTCATCTTTCGGTGGAGTTCAGTTGTTATGGAGGGATTTCAAGGGTCAATGATGAACCTCCAAGATCTTTTACCAGATGTTCAATCAGTGTTTTGGTTTTCATGTCAGGTTACCCAGGTCAGCCTGGACCCAGGGGGCCTCAGGGTCAACCAGGCCCAGAGGGGCCACAAGGACCTAAAGGTAAACTCAGCCAATGTTCTGATCCTCTCTTACAGACCTGTTACCAATCATGTTCTTTTCTTTGTGTGTTGTTATAGAAGATTGAACCAGTGAACAGTTAAACACAAACACTTCCTGTCTGTTCTGTCTGTCAATCCCTGTGTTTTCCACAAGTTTGTATTTTCCTTTATCAAGAAGTCAGCAAAGAAATCTGTTAAGTCGCTCTGTAGCAAGACAGAGCAGGTAAAGTTGCAGACTCAAGATAAGCAGTCTTTAAGCTGATAAGACAGTTAGAGACTGAGGCAAAGGACTGAGAAGAGACGACGGAGCTAGAAACGGATCGGTTGGTTCAAAAAGGACAACGTAAAGGAACAGAAAAGGCTGTGTCTTGTGTCAGGGTGTTGAGAGGAAGTGTAGGCAGAGTAACGAGCCACCTATATAGACTCACAGCTTCACACAGGTGCCCTCCATCAACAGTCAGGGAGCTGCACCTAGAACACAAAGACATAGAACAGACACATGCACAAGCAAAACAACAGAGCCCACAATGACATGTAACACTGTTCTTTGCAGGTGACGCAGTCCCCGGGGTCTCCAATGGTAAGGCCATCCTAAATATCATATCAAATCATATTATGATGATAATCTTCACCATCGTTGTGCCTTGAGAACAAGCAGCAACAATGGTTGACAAATAACACACCTGTCTATCATGCTGACATGCTGCAAAAGATTTTTTTAATATTCATTTGTTGGGATCAGGCAGGAGCAGGTTTGGTTATAAGCAAGTATAAACATATCAATATGAATGAATATCAATAGGATTATTAACACATATCAACAATAACGGGATCAGAGACCAATAACCAAACTGTGGATGAAGCACTATTCACAGAGTAAATGACACAGCAACCAGCCATTACTACAACACATGTGCACAGAGTAATCACAGAAAGTGCTCTAAACTATAACAGGGTTTATTGATCTTTGTAGAATCTTATAAGTACTATAATATTACAAGCTGAGTATGTGTGTGTGTGTGTGTGTGTGTGTGTGTGTGTGTGTGTGTGTGTGTGTGTGTGTAGGAGGGGGAAGAGAAAAAAACTTTCCACTGCATTGACTCCGACAATGTTGACACAAAGAGTGCAATGCTACATTGGTGGATTATCTTTTGGTGGACTAATGAATAGAGATGTGTCTCCTCGTAGAAGACTTGCATTAACTTTACATTTAAAAAGGGATGGTGGACTTGTCCTTCTTTTTCCTGGAGGAACTGCAGCTTAAAGTATCTCTCTGTTGGCCTCACCACTCAGCTGCTGGGTCAAATTGCTCCACTTATAATTTAGCAGTATTGATAATTGAAGGTATTTCATCTTTGATATTTCAGTCTTTTTTCTACCTGACATAATTTGTGGTGTCATACCAGGTGGCTCATTCAGTCCTGGAGCCCCCGGTCCACCTGGACAACCTGGACAACCTGGACAACCTGGAAGAGATGGAAGTGGATCTGGATCAACTGATGTGGCCCCGTACATAGCAGAGTACCTTCAGAGTAAGCCATGCATTTATTTACTGTGGTTCATGTACTGTTACTCTGTGATTGAATGAATGACACAACATTGTCTTGACACGCAGGTGATAGCATCAGGCAGTACCTGGCTGGACCTCCTGGTGCTCCTGGTCCTCCAGGGGCCCCGGGGACTGCAGGGGACAGGCCGGTGGATGATTTGGCCAACCAAGTTATCGCCTACATCCAGAGTATGACCAATTACGTAATAATGTGAATGAATGAATTATTACACAGGAGGTCTGTATGTGACACCTACGGTAGTGAAAACCTCCTAATAACGTTCACCTATTCAGGTTCAGGTAGAGGATATGATGGGACTCCTGGCCCTCCTGGTCCTCCAGGTTCGCCTGGCACAATCTCTGTCAATGACGTTATCAACTTGTTACAACGTAAGTCTCATTTAGAGGTGTTTAAAGTCCCCAAATCTTTGGCAGACCCAACATTTGAATGGCACACTTGAGGTTTGATACCCTGCTCTTAGTGCATAGCATGTGAGACTGTTTGTCAAAGTGTGTCGATTATTCCAGGAGAGGACGTGAGGAGATACATGGCTGGAACTCCTGGTCCACCAGGACCTCCTGGAGCTCCAGGCCACGGCAGCTACGGAGCCGACCCCCAGGAGGTGGCTGAACGTGTCCTGACCCTCATGAATGGTGAGTGTTACAGATGACCTACAGGTTACCATGAGAGAACATGACAGTGTTTGACCATGAGTCCTGTTTGTCACCAGAGAGGGGGGTGGTAGGTGTCCCTGGACCCCCTGGGCCTCCTGGAAACTTGTTAACCAATAAGGAAGACAATAAGAACACAGACAGTTCGCCACCCAGTAAAACCCGGTGTTAGAGCTCATCTGTTTTTGTTCACATAATTTCTATTCAAGTAATCGTATCCAGTAGCATTCTTAAGCCAATGATCAGTTTCATTGTTCAACTAGGTGGGTATAACACAGGTCCTCAGGGGCCTCCTGGTTTCCCTGGAATGCCTGGTCCACAAGGTCCAGCTGGACCAGCAGGTCCACCTGGCCCAGCAGGATTTGGGAACTACATCAGTTCAGACATTCGTGACTACCTGCAAAGTGAGTCTGTGTAAAAACATTAGCTCCATCAGTTCATGAGGAGTTCATCTGACAAAATATATAAGTATAGATGGTATAAAATGATGATTTAACTTGGTATAAGATACATTATGTCTTCCTCCACATCTGTTCCATTGTTCCAAAGACCAACCAGGCCCTTCTAGACCCGAGGGCACCCCTGGTCTAACCCACGGCCTGGTTTCCTATGCTGAGCATGCAAACAGAGAGATGCTGAAAGCAGAACAACAACAATATGTCAAGAGTGAGTTTACTTCACCGATTTACAACGGTAGAACGTTACTAAACTTTCTGTTATACTTAGCATATAGGTCCAAAAGTATTGCATAACACGGCTTTTTGTTATCAACCATACAAAAATATTACTTTGAGCATTTAATTAAGGCACAATGTCAACATAGACCTCCACAAAATGTCAATTCATAAATCAGTCTGGTTTATTGAGCCAATAACTAAGCAATTGTTTCTTGTACGTTATATTATCTCCAGGTGGCAGTGTGAGTGAAGCTATGTTTGGTCGTCCCGGGACGCCAGGCCCTCCTGGACCACCAGGACACAAGGGAGAGCCAGGTGCAACTAGCGCCAGAGAACGGAATTTGGATACTGGAGACTACGCCAATATGGCTGTCAAAGTAACTGATTACATCAAATGTAGGTGATCTAGAGGAGGTTTTCTTCTGAACGTTATCACATGACAAGTGTTTTCTCTCTGAACCATGCTCTCATTATTATATTACTAGTGTATTGCCCGTTCGGGGCGTGGCTGCCTACCCGTTCGGAATTGCTTGGCCCCTGGAAGTGCTGATTGTACCGTTATCGGGAACTGCTCATGACTCATGAGTTTGGTTGTAATGTTAGTATGTCCAGTATCCAGCAGCAAAAGTGAACTACTGTCAATCAGCCTGCTGTGGACAACATGCTCCTCCCCTGATGCTATACAGAACGCTGTCCGCTTGTTTTTTAAAGGTTTATTAATATTGAATGTGTCACAGGTCCAAATTGCACCAACTTCAGCACGTCCCGTCCTTTGGTTCCCAGCAATACACCCGAGAAGTGTGAAGGAGACCGGATGTACGGTTCTTGAGTTATGCGAAGGACGGACACACGCACACACGCACGCACGCACACGCACACACACACACACACACACACACAGGGCCATACTTACCATTGAGCACACAGAAGTACAGGCATTGGTATTTTCTGACTGAAATGAATCTGGTTCGGAAAAGACATTGTACAACACCTACTTGCTCACCCCTCTTCAGTGTATATCGTGTAGGCTTCACCCTCTAAGATCGGTTGCTATTGGGTTTATCCCCGCGTGCATGCACAGTCATGAAGTTTTTGTTGCGCACTTGTGCCCTGGACAAGCCTCTTACATCTGCACTTGTAACATTGAACAGGCGTGCAACCATAGTTCTGCTTCCAGAGATTCCTTGCTGTATTGTTAGATATTGCTACTTACCCTCCTTCCCTCCACTGAACTCTTCTGTCCTCCACATGCAGCCCACGGTCTGCTCCGAGATGTTGTGTGGGACTCTGAACGTCTAGTGCAGGGACCTCCAGGACCTCCTGGACTTCCAGGGGTTGGTTCTCGTGAAAACGTTGTGGATGTGGTGGAATACATCAAATGTAAGTGGATAAGAGCTCTATGGGCTTTTATAATTGAAGGTCATTTCTAGGACAGCGTCTGTTACAGATCTGGTTGAATACATCAGATGTAAAAAAAATAAAATTCAAAGAGGAATCACAGTCACTACTAAACCGTTGCTGCTATTGTTTGGAGCAAACTGTAGCCTACAGGATACGACCAAAAGAAGTGTACCCATCAAGACTTCTTATACTCAAACCTCTAATGCCCCAACGCCAAAGGTCTTTGCTCATGATCCAAGTCTGACAATTTACAGGGGGACCTCATGAAAAAGCATATACGTTTGTGTATCTGGAGAGCCTACCAACCCACAAGCTGGTAAAGAAGATGACCCAGTCAGTTTGTGGTGGGCTGCCTGCATCGGAAATCATGTGATTCAACAAGCCAATCAGATTCAGCTCCCCTTCCTGTGTCACAGGCAGGCTCATTAGCATATAGCAGACAGAGGTTGAATTTAGCTAAATCAAAAGACAGAGTATGAAACCTGAAAATAAACACATGTGTCCTTTGAAATATATGTGCTGGGAGATGATTGAAACCAGTGGCACAGAGAGCTTTCCCTTGCTTGTCCTTTGCAGCCCGCGGTCTTCTGCACGACATCGTGAGGGAATACAACAGTCGTGTTTTCCAAGGACCTCCGGGACCGCCTGGCCCTGCAGGCCCCCCTGGAAACGCCACAAATCTGTTTGAATACATCAAATGTGAGCCACTGTACTATGACGTCACAGATCTCCAATCCAACTCTACAATAAAGCACGATGGGTAGAAGTACTGTTTGACATTTCTCCTCACCTTGTCTCCTTTTCTCCAGCTCACGGTCTGCTGCGCGACTTTGATCGGAACCACAATGAACGGGCCATCCAAGGGCCGCCGGGACCACCTGGCCCCCCAGGTCACCCCGGACACAGCCGACTGTTTGGTTCCCACGCAAATGTCACTGATTTAGTGGAATATGTCAAAAGTAAAGATGTTACAAAGAAGAAGGATGAAGAAGCTGAGAGATGTGACAATTAGGATTTCTGATATCTGAATTTGTCCTCCACAGCACATGGAGCCATTGTAGGGCCGCCGGGGACACCAGGACACAAAGGGGACCTGGGATACCCGGGGCCAAGAGGAGAGAGAGGTAGATCTAAAAGATCTTGTTGGCGTTTGGAATGAGAAATCTAGAGGATTGTACTGTTAATAGTTGATCACACAGTGGTTACAGTGCTATAGTGTTCCACGCAGTATTTGGTCATGCTATAGACTTTTTTTCAGTTAATTCAGACTGGCGGCTGGTGGAACATGTTCTAGGTAGGGCCATCCAATCAATTTCAGCAAACATCCCAGAATGATTTAATGCAAAATGAAGGTATCAAACACGCATTGCTACTTTGCAGTTAAATATTTAACATTTATTCCAACATGAAAGAAAGCAGTAAATAACACTTTGGCAAACATCTTATTTTAGTCACCCTCACAGGGAATTCAGTATAATATAATAATATATATATCATATAATAATATTCAGTATAATATAATATATATATCATATAATAATATTCAGTATAATATAATAATATATATATCATATAATAATATTCAGTATAATAATATATATATCATATAATAATATTCAGTATAATATAATATATATATCATATAATAATATTCAGTATATAATATATATATATATCATATAATAATATTCAGTATAATATAATATATATATCATATAATAATATTCAGTATAATATAATATATATATCATATAATAATATTCAGTATAATATAATAATATATATATCATATAATAATTTTCAGTATAATATAATATATATATATCATATAATATAATATATATATCATATAATAATATTCAGTATAATATAATATATATACAGTATCATATAATTTTCAGTATAATATAATATATATATATATCATATAATAATATTCAGTATAATATAATATATATATATATATCATATAATAATTTTCAGTATAATATAATATATATATATCATATAATAATATATATATCATATAATAATATTCAGTATAATAAAATAATATATATATATATATCATATAATAATATTCAGTATAATATAATATATACATCATATAATAATATGTATATATATCATACAATAATATTCAGTATAATATAAATCACACACACACACACACACATATACATACATATATATACACCAATAGGGAGGTAAAGACCAGGAGAAGTAAACATGAAGTGCAATTAGGAATAATGGTGTTAAATGAAGCTATGATGAGTTTTCACTGTTCTGAAAGTCTCAATGAAATGGAGTGAAACTGGAATTGGGCCTAAAACAAGCAGTCTGAAACTGAAAGAATGAGTTCCTTGTAAAGAATCCACTCTTCTGAATAATGTTCTGGTCTTTCAAGGCTTCTTCTACCATTCGTCTACCATGAGAGTTTGTAATAACTATTGGTTGATAATGAGTATAAAGTAATCTACTCTGTCTGTGTGGACACAGGTGAACGAGGCCGTCCTGGGCTAGAAGGAACCAAGGGACAGAAAGGTGATAGAGGTCAGTTGTGAGCTTGATTTGATGGTTGATGATTTTGGCCTGGACTCCTCAGTTCTTCAAACAGTCAACATGTAACACATTATATTAGTTCGATCATCACAGCAGCATCATGACCGATAAGACCCATACAGCACTGACCAGTGGAACTATTGTTCATTTAACTAGAACACTTTGACACAAACGTATAAAAATGACTTTCATCAAACCACACTGTATATGCTGCACTTGGATTGAGAATCCGGTTTCATAAATGATAGTTACTCTACTATTTAGTAAGAGAAGAGTGATTTGTCGTGCAGTTCAAGCCCTAAAACTTCATCTGCTTCATTAGAAGATGTTACAGAGTAGAAGCATTCATCTCTCCAGCTGTTTGATCTCAGGCTGACATGCTGCTGCTAGTGATGACCGTTTGATTCAGCAGGTACCATTAATCCATCTGTGTGATGTGTTTCAGGAGAATTCCCTCTGATGACCAACAGCAGGAGGGACGTCAGTGTCTAAGAGTCACGAGACAAATCCTGTCTTTATGGAGTTAGTGTGCTGTAAAGTAGTGAAACACGGCGGATCTGTTCTTATATCCGCTTTGTGGTTCTGGTTTTTATATTCCAGAATGTCCACTGTGCTGTGAAACCAGGCTTTCTGATCCACTGCACTGAGGGTTGACATCTGTATTTTGGGGGTTGAATGAAGAGTAGTCTGTCTCTCGTCTTTTTATACTCGTCTGCATTTTTTCATTCAATCGGGTTTGATTTGTTGATTGTTTTTACAACCTGTCAGATAATTGCACATGTGTAACCAGACTGAACACAACTGTAGTACAGAGAAAAGTTTATTTACAGCACAATGAACATCAACATTACACAGCTATTCTAAAAAAAGACTTTAAATGCATAACAATTTTGATATGAATATTGTTTTCATTGACTCAAACTGACGGACAGAACGAGCACTTATAGTTCTGACTGCTGCGAACCTCCAATGAGGGAACACGCTGCATTTCATATAAATAGCTACAGAGAAAGTTCTGGAAAAGGTGCACAATGGTTATTGAATACCTTTGACTAGCCAATCAGGAAGAAAACGAGATGATGAGATGAACCTCTCGTCCAGTCAGGTCCACTTCTCCTTTGCTTTTCAACAGCTGCATCAAATATGATGTCATTCACAACACATCAGTCTGAATAAAAGAAATGCTGAGAGCTCATGTTGTGTTTGTTTCTTCCAACACAGATGCAATCGGTCTCACATTGTTAGCTTGCTTCACAGTCAGAGAGTAGAACAGGAAGTTGGCCAACTGGCATAAAACATAGTGTGCCCCAAAACCCGGTGTCAGTATATCCATTAGCCAGCAGGACAATGCCAACGGTATTTGAATAAGAAGAAGAAACTCCATGTGAAGTGGAACTGCTGATTAGGTGATTTGTGTGGAGCTGAACTGGAAGCTGTTCACCACAACAGAAACTCCTTCAAATGTTAGAGAACCTCCAACAGTTGCATTCTTCATTGGTCCCTGAACACTGCTCCTACAGATGCATCTTTTTGTGCCTGACAATGATAAAGTGGTGGTACCTAAAAAGATAAAAGCAGACCCATTGAAATGCTGGTTTGTGCTTCCTCTGAACAGTGATGCTCTGTCTCTACTGTGTGCTGAAGGAACGCCCTCACACAGGGAACACTTCTGTGGGAAAGGTTCCTGAAGCTCGCTGTGAGATCATGCATCATCTCAAGCTCTACTCATCACAACCTACAACGTCTACTACCATTAAATATACTGGATCAAGAGTGATCTTAAAAACGGGATCCGCCTCCTTCAGCAGAATGACATTCTATGTCATCATCAATTAAAAATGATACGGTTTCTGTTTAATATTTAACTAAATTAAATCAACAGGTTGTTCGAGTTGTATAAAAATGCTTTTTTTTCATGCAAATGTAGGGAAGCCCCGAGAGGCAAGTGAGAATAAGTCTGATCTCCAGTGTTTATGACAAAAGGTTTGTAAAGATATTCTTTCTTTCCCTCTGTGGAACAGACTGTCAAAACTGTGTTTACCACCTAAACTATCCCTTTAAGTAACAAACAGGAGGGAAAATGGATCACCACAATATCTCCGGTCTTATTAGCTTCTCAGGACTTCCGTACGATTGTCTAAAAGAGAAAAGAGCAGTAAATAATGATCATAAATTGCTGGAATATTGAACAGATGAAAGTCTACAGGCACCGGAGTCTCCATAAAAAACTATTCAATGACAACAGGAAGGTCGGGCAGACGGCTACTTCACCCCTTCATAACCCTCCTTCACAATAACCGGAATAGTGTGAAAATATGACAACATGAACAAGATGAGGGCGGAGTCTGCAGACTGAGGAACAAAGTCCAGAAACAGAAGTGCTTCTCACAGCCTCCAACAGTTTTCAGAGGACGAGGGCAAGGCAGCTCGGTTGGGTCTGTACTGTCGGGGTGTGTGTGTGTGTGTGTGTGTGTGTGTGCTCATCATGTCCATGTGCACTGTGTGCAGGTCTACTAGAAACCTGTGGAGTGGACACTGGGGATGGGGTAGAACTTGGAGATGCGGCTCTGGCTGGACGGGTTAAGGCACTCGGACTCTCCGCTCATCTTGAAGAACACTTCCTGTTCCTGCAGCTTCCTGGCAAACTCCTCCTCCAGGGCCTGCAGGGTGCACACAGAAACATGAGGAAAGACTATTGAATCTGGGTCCTTTACATGCAGTAGTGTAAGTAGTGCATTAGCCTCCAGCGGGTAAGGAGTGGGACAAACTCTCAGGAGGTTAACAGTGGTGACGTTAAAACAGTGTGTGGATTGTGACTCCTAAAGTAAATCACACTGCTGTGATCCGTCTGCCGACTTAAACCGATCAATGACAACACCTGTATGACACCAAACGAGCCGTCACAGTGAGAGAAGAAGACAAACGGTATTTCTCTTATAGGGAAAGTCTGCTGTCCAACCAGTGTTGATGGAACTGTAGACTCCAGTGCTGCTGTATTGACCCACAAAGTTGAGTTTGCAGCTGGATAATGCAGCGGGACAGTGACGTAAGGTGGGTGAAAGAACATGGACCTCTGGTCTCCACCTCGGAGCAGCCAGGGGGCGCCGTTCTCTCGGTAGCGCTCAGAAACACAGCTCGCTTGTTCTCTTCACTTGTAGAGCAAACTAGCTAACAGCCAGAATGCCACCCCATAATATGCGGTCAGAGAATGTCATGGACGACACATGGTACTGTGTTTCGGCTGTGGCTGCACAAGTCGTGTACACTGTGTGGTTGGCGGGGACACTGGCCATCAGAAGCTTGCACGCAATGCATCCTGGTACACGTAGGCACTGCTGGCAGGCCTCTGTGAACAGGAGGACTCCTCAGCTTTCTCAGTAACTATAGCAGCACTGAGGAGTTTATTGCTTCAGTTGACTACATTTACCATCATCAGAAAAAGATGGCAAACCGTGTTGGCATCATAGCACCCGGTGACCGTGCTGAGTCCTCAGGGTTCAGCTGGTCAGGACGAAACCGGACATAACAGATACTTAGCTGGAGAAACAGCCTCTTTAAGAATGATCACATGCCTCTTCAACAAAAAGGACATTTTCAGGTTTCAATGAAAGTGAACCGATAAACACTGCAGCTGTTGTTCCCTTCCGGTCTGATGAACAGGTGATCTTTAATATTCACAACTCTCAAAATCACCTCAATCAGAAAAGAAGTCCCAATGGGCCTAAAGACCAGAGTTTGTGACTGATAAGATCTTCTAAGATGAGGTCTGCATTAAGTGGAGGAAGGCTCAGAAAGTGCTGAGCATGCAGTTGTCCACCTCTTTTAAGGCCTAAAGAAAGAGCGTTCACATCCCGTTCTATCATTTACTCTGGGGTTCATGAAAGGAAGAAGGTTTCACAGCGATTCATCCCGTTACTGCAGATATTTCATTCTGGACCAAAGTGATGGAGCGACCATCACTAGAGCTGCTAGCATGGCTAACATCAAGGTGGACCATGCTCTGAACATGAACAGATGAGTTCACAGCACAGTGCAGGTTGAATCAGTTAGCTTTGAGATCCTTCACAACAGTTCTCTGTAAGTTGAATTCTTCATATACAGAACAGAGAAGATGGGCTCTGAGAACGACACGGCAGGCGGGCTTCTCGTGGTGCTTTTGAGGAACAGACGCAGTTTCCAATTTCCTGGATTTAAACTTCAAGAGAACAAAGAGATGGGAAGTGATTGCCAGTGAAGCAGTGGAAACTTTTGACAGCAGAAAACTTTTGACAGCAGAGAATGTACTTTTTATTAACTGTTGGATTTCACTAAAGATTTACACGCGTACTTCAGTGTTCTGTCTTTTGGTCGTATCGTATCTGTGTGGTTGGTGGATGTGCAGCATCGGGTCAGGAGGGTGTTATATGTTAACTCATTTATCCACAGATCATGATGGTGGTTATTACGTGTTTTAATCAGGTCCATATCATGTTTATTGGTTACTGTGCTGTACTACAACTACGAGGACACTACAGTTCTCTACGTCAGGACTAAACCAGGCTGCAGTGTCAAATCAGGACGGCAGGAAAAATCCAACATTGACCAAGAAACATCCCCAGCCTGGACCGTGAACTGAGCCTCCAAAAACAGCTGATTTGACAGGATAGTAGCGCCCCCCCCCCTTCACTTCAAGAACTCTTAGCTGGTCACGTGCACTTTTATTTTACTTGACTTTATTGTGCTTCTGTTATGATATGGAGCGTCTTAATGTGGCCGGTGTGCTGTTTTTACTGTGGACTCCACGGTGGACCAAACCAACGTCCTGTGGTTGATCTGTGTTGGAGTCCTTCACCAGTTGAGGACACGGTGAGGCAGTGTTGTCATAACACTAAAAGTATCCGAGTACTTACTGAAGTGATCCTACGGTAACAAGCGAAAACATCAGGAAAATAATAGATGAACATGGACCTTAAAAGTCTTCCTCTTGTCATTAATCAAACCACAAAGCTTCTTTGGACAATGTCAATGCAACGTATACACAGTTCTGTGTAACTTTGGCCAAAATAATCAAACCAGGAAATGTAATGTGAGCTCATGCGTCAATATGTTCAGTTTATCATTACTAGAACACATATCTTATCAGGAACAGATATTGTACCTTCTTCCTGGGTCGTAGTTTCTCCCTCCACTCCTTCAGCTCCAGACTGTGCTCCTCGTCCAACTCCTTCAGCTTCTGGGTCTCGTGTTCAATCAGCAGGTGGCACTTCTCGTTCTGAAACGCACAGAGGGGGGGGGGGGGGTATGAAGCACGTTTCCGTGTCTGGGACTGCGTGTAAACAGCAGATCAGAAGCGCTTGATCTCTACCTGTAACTGCTGAAGCTCTCGGATGTTGGCGTCACACTGCAGCTGCAGGTCTCTCATCTGGTTTTCATGTTTCTGGTGCTGATGGAGCCTCTCGTTCTTCTGCCTCTTCTCTTCCTGCGCTGCAAACTGGAGAACAGGGACACCGTTAGGCTTCTGGGTTCTCATTCTTTTAAAGGAAAGCGGGCTAAGGTTTTGGTGTGACTAAAGGGTTTTTCTGGCAGATTACGCTTGGTGTTGCCCGTCACCTGTTTGACCTTCTCCCTCTCCTGCTCGGGGGTGATGAAAGCTCCGGTGATGCGGAGGCTCTTCTTGAACATGGCCATGCGGGTCTTGGCCTCGCTGCGCTGAATCTTCGGCAGCCTGGCTCTCTCCTGCGTCTGCTTGTTCTTCATCTCCTCAATCAGACGCTGGTTGTAGCGCTGCATCTGCTCCATCTCCTGCACAGGCCACACAAGCAGAGACACAGTACATGGAGGGAGCTCGCAGAGAAAGCTCCGACAGGAACAGAAGCAACCGGAGGTCGGAGGGATAATCAAAGAGCTAGATTGAGGCTAACTGTCTGATGCAGCCCGTACCTTCTCGTGTCTCTTCAGCAGCTGATGTCTCTGCATGAAGTACTGGTCTTTGAGCTGCTGTTTGAACAGCTGGTGTTTCTCCTGCAGATGGCGCTCTTCCAGCTCCCACATGGCAGCCTCCCGTGCTAGAGAACAAAAGACAGCTAACTGATCAGTCTCCTCAACATCTGTATTTCTAGATGCTCTGCAGTGAGACGGAGCAGAAGACATGCAGCGACAGCTGTGGGCTGAAGTTACCACCTGAATGCTTGAGTTTAACAACATCAACTTTACTAATGAGGTTTCAGCTTTTAAGCTCTCAACTATCTCAGTGTGTTTTCCCAGAGAAGGCCCTCGGCAGGCTCCTAACACACAGTAACACCTCAGAGAGTGCTTCTCAGAAGTGTTGATTGTGCAGCATATTAAGCATAGATTAAGTCCCAGGCAGCGCTGCCTGCTAACAGGCTGCAGTGGTGTCGGTCGGGCTGAGAGGATCTCAGGCTTGTTTACTGCTCCTCTGACTCCCTATGACGGAGATGCTTCCATTCTATGCTGAACCTTCTGCTACCACTCAGAGGATTGGACAACACTTAGTGTTGACCTGCCTGGAGGAGGACATGAGGTATGAGTTACACAAAACACTACAACATTTGCACATGCCGTGTGATTGTGATCTCATTTCTTAATGAAACATTGGGCCTCATACAGTTTCTCTTTCTTCTCTGTTCAGAGAAGAAATAAGAGAAGTAACCTCCAGACGGACCAAATCTTAACCATCCAGATCTGCTGAATGATGAATCTCAGTGATCATAAATTGATTATTAAAATCATCATTAGCATAGGTAACGGTTAACGGAGGCGTATTGTTGAATTAAACTAAGTAAAGCTGAGATTCTCCAGAGCGTCGGTACCGAGGCTACAGGAGCAGTACGGAAGCCGTTTAGAAGATGAATTATGATCAATGGACCAATAGTATGTTCTCTACAATCCCATCACTATAGTCACTCTAAAACAGCCCATTCATCTGCACACACACCAAAAGAATATTCCACACGGTGGGAACGTCTTTGACTTCATTATAAACTGTTGAACTGAACATGTAAGTCAAAGTAATACATATATAAATCTGGAACTAATCATTAAACTAACCATAGATAACGTAGCAGAGAACCTTGAAAGTGAACATCAGTCTGCTTCACTTCCTGCATTGAATCTTAGTAAGAGAAGGTGTGATCTGGTGGTTTACGTCACTAGGATATGTTCTATTTATTCACAATGTGTTCTGAGGTTTAGAAGTGGCCAGGGTTGCCTGTTACATTATTAAACGCCACTCTTAGAAACCCTGAATGTTGCTGCGTGTTCCCGGGGTAAGCAGGGTCTAAAGTGATGAATGGATATTATGTGGCGGATCATTTGGAAGAGAGAACCTCAACGTTGGTAAATAACACAAGGTGACAGAAGGATTTATTTCCCTGCTGCTCTTGGATCGTGGCGTTTTGTTCTAGACTCCAGAGAAACAAACTGAAAACAGGTCTGAGATGACATGAACACAAGTCGTCTGCCTGCTATAAAATCAGCTGTTCACCGCGACCGCAGAGGTTTAGTCACATGTTCAAACCCTCTCGCCCAGAAAGAATCATGTGTTGAAGGTCTTTTTCATGAAGTCTTATGGAAGTAATCGGAGCCCAGTTAATAACGATGGTTCTGTACTGAAAAGCTCTGTGTGGCTCTCAACAGTCTAACAGGGTGACTAGTCTCTAGAGCTGTCTGACGGTGTGGACACTCACAGGTGGTAGTGTAACCACGGGAACGTGACATGGACACAGCATTACCTGGCTGACAGTAAACGGGTTAGTATTTTCACCTCGGAGCAGCTGCTGCTTGTGGTTGAGGCAGTCTCTCTCGATGGTGGCGAGCTCGTGTTTGTGTTGCTGGATGATCTTCTTCAGAGCGGTGTCCAGATCCTGCTGCTGCTTCTGAAGGAACTCCTGTTCCTGGAAGGAGGACAGAGGTTACAGGTGACATGAAGCAAACACAGGAAGAGGCTGCTGATCTACCATCCAGTGTGTCTGAGAGACCCACGCAAAGTTATGATGATAATAATAATAATAATAATGAGGATAGAAACAACGACAATCAACATCAGAATAATAAGAACAGATGTTCGCCTCATCAGTGAGACACTTCTACACAGAAACCTTTATCCATACATTAACCTGGATTGGCTTTGTGAGGCCAGCTGTGTGTGTGTGTGTGTGTGTGTGTGTGTGTGTGCGTGCGTGCTGGCCTACAGGCTTTCTGCCAAGTTCACCTCAGGCTAAGCTCAGCTTGAGCTGGAGGACCAGACAGTAGCAACAGGTAATAAAGAGCGTTTCACCTGCTTGTCACATTAATCCTAACCTGACCTGGCTTACCTCACAGAGAGGGATTAGTGGTCATGTAGCGCTCAATGATAAGACAGGAAGCACCATCAAGGTTTCTATTGACGCATGTCTCCAAATGTCCACAATTTACCCAACGAATCTGAGCTTGGCATGTTCTCATGGGAAAGGTAGAACATAAGGAGCACCCTCTAAACCGTGAGGCCATGGGCCACTACCTCGTACGGTTCTGATCCAATAGAGAACAATGACCCTCACTCATGAACCACACTGGCTTGAGTCATTGTCCTCATTCCTCGTCTTCATCAGGTCCCTTAATTCTGTTAGAATGAGAGACTTTCCTCTCTGGATCTCTGGAAGCAGGACTTCATCATAGGACACATGGGGCAGGACGTGTAGCCTTATATGGTGTTACCGGGTTGTTAGCGATGCTAATTCACTGTCCTTATGGACGCACTCATTTACACACACATCACTCACCATGTTAACGCTGGTCATTCACACAGTTATCTGACGTTCAGAGAGTTTGCTGAATGTGACGAGCTCACCAAACGGAAACAAGGAGGAGAAAGTTAAGATGAGAATACCAAAATGTTCTCGCATGAGCTCCATTACTTGTGGATGAAAAGCACTACAATTTACAGCTGTTCATTGTCAGCAGTAAACATTTATCTGTGTGATTTGTTGATGGCATGGCACCACTTTAGGATTGGTGGAGGCCTGTGCTGATGTATAGAAAAGGTGTGTGCTGTCTCAAGAGTGATGAGTCATGCTTTAAGAGGCCAGACTCCAAATGTGAGGAACACACAGTTTCACCTACGTCCTGTATGGGAGCGTTGCACAAGGTGCACGAGGACAGAAGAACTATGTGCTGGATAATAAAAGTCAGAGAGGAAGAGCTGAGAGGAACAGGGAGTGTGCGTGTCAAAGTTCAACACTCACAGCAAACCGGGGCCCTTGTGACCTCATTCGGCTGGGCTTGGATAATATCCTCTTTAATACCTTTCATGATAGCGTTGGTCACATGCTTTGGAGAAAGTCACACTTCCTGTTGGCCCTATGTCAGGGCAGCCATGAGCAATAGATAGAAACCAAATGAGAAAGAAGCTGTGGATGGATTAACACTCTGTGACTCATTTAGCTCCTGTGCAGCTACACGGTGGTGATGCCAACACTCATAAAACAGATCAGAGAGGCTTGTGTGTGTGTCTGGCGAAGTATCAAAATAACTCACTATAAATAGGAAGTGTACAAGTTATCCCACCCTACTAAGGGCCTTACATGTGGGCAAAGGGAAGTGAAAGAACATTCCGTGCGTCGTGTGGAACATGCTAACCTCTTTCTTGCGGTTCTTCAGCATGTTCTGGTACTTGGACAGCTCTTTGTCCTGCTCGGCTTTGATGCGCTTTGCCTCGTCCCTGAGCCGGTTGGTGTGCTCCTGCTCCAGCCTCTCGATGGTCTGCTTCTGCTGCCGCTCCAGGTTCTCCACCTCCTGGTCGTACTGACGCTTCTTACTCTGTAAGGCACAGAGGGTCACTTCATGTCAGTGAAACAAATTATTGTGTTAAAGAGGCAGCAGCGTGGGACGGTCATCCAGCACCAATCCATCGGCCACGGATTGATACCGGACACACAAGTGCCACCTGATACGTCGGCACAAAGTCCAAAGTAAGCTGTGGAAACATACAATTGAATTTCAAAGAAATATTATAAAAATGTCTCCTGTCAATTACAGTCCTTCAGGAATCAGAATTGAAAGGTGAGGCTGACAATAACCTTAGTTGTGTATGTTTTAAAAGGAATGCGAGGCAGCCAACACTTCCATCTATCCATCTAAACCTCAATAGAAGCTTTGATGTAATGGAGTATACTACTGCTACAGCACTAAAAGGTACTAGCAACAAGTAATGACAACTGGAGGGAATCCTTCACACAGTAGCAGCAACAGTTTGCCTTTCACCAACTGCCAGGAAAACATGGATCTCTGTGCAGTGGAAGAAAACACTGGGATGAGTCATCCTCTTTCCTACATCTGGTAAGTTTTTCCTCTTGTGGAGGCTCCATTTAACCACCACAGAGTGACGTCTTTTTATACACAGCCCAGTTTCTTCTGCTTCTGGCGTTCCCAAATCTAGAATGTTCTGTTACACAACAACAACTTCACCATTCGTTTTGTGAACCTCAGCATGCAGTAAAAAGCGCTGAACCACCTCCCGAATAAGTGACGGGACTGAATGTTCATGAGAGGGTTTGGAATGCAGAGAGACATTTCATTTCCAGTTTTTCTTGTGGAAAAGTCATATTTCTTGTCAGATACCAATACACTCATAATACACGTTTACATTTTCTCCATCCTTTGCTCTATTTTTAAAAACATTTCTTTGACTGTTCCTTAAAACCTTTTTCAGTGAATAAAAGAAACGGTTCCATTTCTTGCCGCGTTAAATGAGGTCATTGGCCGTTCTTTGAGGTTTCATGTGTAATTCATCTTAATGCAGTTGTTCCCAAAGTGGATGCAGATAGAACAGTTAACAGACATGACACTTCTGTTTTCTGTAAATACCTGAAGCAAAAGCTGCCACACTAAAACTACTTCCTCCTCTGGGCTTGATACGAGTTCATGTAACATGATGTTAAAGGAGCAGTGTGTAACATTTAAGGGGAGTAATTGGCAGCAATGGAATATCATTTTCATAACTATGTTTTGATCAGTGTATAATCACCTGAAACTAAGAATCGTAGGACTTCCGTTAGCTTAGAAAAAGCAGTTTATAACTTCCTAGGTGTCAGTAACCTTGTGGGAAGACCTGCCCTTACTCTGCCTCTGATTGGCTAGAGCTTGCTAAATGCTAACATTAGCCTAGCTATGATGCTAGCCGGCGATTCGCACTAGATACGCCTGGGATGGAAACATTTGAGATGGTGCAAGTACACAACTCAGCAACATAAATATGTGTAGTATAAATGGTCTTCCTCGTCTTCTTACACTACATGTCGTTCACACACCGATGCCAGGGCTACCATGGAGCCACTATCCGTCAGGACTGGTTAACCAGTCACACACCGGTGACACAGCCTTCGGGAAAAATGTGGGGTTAGGTGTCTTATCCAAACACATCGACATGGACAAGCGGAGCCGGGGATCGAACCGCCGATCTTCAGACTGAAAAACCCACTCTATCTCAGAGCCCCAGCTAGGTCTAGTCACTTTTGGACATTTTAACATGACAAAGTTACATATTATACTTTTAAATTACGTTTGTGAATGACTGTTTTAAACAGTTCAGCAGCCACTGGAACATAATGGAACACAACACAACAGCTGGTTCTCAAACTCATTCGGACTGAGCCTCATTTACCTGCCATGACCAGAACTACGTCATGAGCAGGCAATGAGGTGAAGCATGGCTGTGACAGGGCTGAAGACAACCTTCACTGCAGTGAATAATATTTGGTGGCTGGAGGATAAAAACTGCCGTTTGGTCGGATGCATCTGAGCCATAAATCTGATCCAGGACTTTTCCAAGCCGAGTGACTCACCGTGGTCTCCTGCTCAAAGCGCCGGTAGATCTGTTCCTTCTGCTGCTGCAGCTTGTTGCTGAGCTGCTGCTGGGCCCTCTGCTCCTCCTTCTGCAAGAGACGCAGCTCCCTCAGCTCCTGGCGTCTGGAGACGAGGAGAGAGTAGTGGGTGGTGGCAGAGGAAAAAAAGATGTTAATTCTGTGTCAGAGAGGTGAATTCTGAAATGGCCAGATGAACTGCTCAGTCAGTCAGGCTCGAATAACGCAGAAACCGCCTCATTGGCCCGAGTCTAAATGACGCTGTGTCCTTAAAGCCTATCAGCGCTGAGATGCTCCTCCTGTCATCACTGATGTTGTTGAATCAGAAAAAAACATATGGTATAAAATATAATGACGCTGCAGTATTTAGCCTAGTGTTGATGGAGCTGCTACAATGTTAGCAAAGCACATCACCGATCAATCCGAGCTCCATTGAGAAAATGAGCACTTTAAAAGTTATTTGCTTGTCGTCTTGCGGAGAGAACTAACAAAACATGAATTCAGACTTTTTATAATCGGCATCATTACGTAGTTATTTCGGAGTCCCTTTTTGTCCGTTTATTACAGTTAAATGAAATCAGTTTACTTTGTGTTCATACAGCTGTAGTAAACAGCCGACGTGTGGCTGGCTGGACACAGTGAATACAGCTCGATGAAATCCACGGAGCTCCTCCAGAAGATGTTATAAACCCAGACAAGAAGAAGTTTAGTTTCCCGGGATATCTGGGACTTCCACAACAAGTACTAAGCAGAAATAGTGTTCATTTCTTCCAAGGTTGATGGCTGAAATAAATGGCCTAGTTGATAACAGCTTCCATGGAGATAAGCCACTCCTCCTCTCCGGTGCGTCTGGAGCGAATGAAGCGAATAACAACAAATGATCCAGCGAGTAATCTCCAGCGAGTAACGCAACGCGAAAATTAGCTTTGTATTTGGTGTGAACGCAGCATAGGGTTACTAGGCAACCTGTTTACATGATATTTGTAAATGAAGGCAGGTGAATACCTCAGGAACCTCATCTCCTCGTTCTTGGTATCATTGTCAGTGATGATCTTTGATGTAGTCACGCTAACTTCCACTCCGTCCACAATGAATTTGCGAGTCTTTTTCAACGTCTTCTTCTGACGCTTGTTGTCCTGGAAAAGAAGAAGAAAGAAGAAGAAGAGTTGATGGATGTTTCTGTAGCTCTGCTGATATCTGAGTGTGTGGACTGCAAGGGTTACCTGTATGGAAACAGATCCCGGCTCTTTTGTTTTGGACAGAAAGCTTGAGATGGACAGGTTGAGGTCCACGCTGCTGTTATCTGCAGCTGGGCCGCTCCCCGAGTCTGAATCTCTCTCTCTGTCATCCTTAGCTTTGTCTGGAACCGTCTTCTCATCTTCTGCATTCATCTCCTCCTTTTCTGTGGGCTTCTCTCCATCCTCCTTCTTTTGGACAACGTTAACTTGCTCTGGTAGTGTCAGTGTCACCTTGAGATTTTTGTACCGGTCCTCCTCCTGCTCCTCGTCCTCCGCTGGTGCGTTTGATTCCTCCACAGCAGCTTTGTTCTCCTCCTGAGGAGCCCCGGTGACCTCTGAACCCTCTGTGCTGGCCTGTGGATTGGCTGGACCCTCCGACGTGTCCACTTCCTTTTCATCCTCCACTGCAATCTCCAGCTGCTGCATTTCCTTGGCAGGTGCCTCTGGTTGGGTCTCTGGTTCTGGGGAGGCAACATCTCCTCCTGCTGCTTCTGGGGGCTTTTCCTCCACTGGTTTCTGTTCCGCCTCTCCGTCCTCATCTGGAGCGTTTGAAGTCTCCTCAGCTACAGGGGCAGCGGCCTCCTCAACAAAGCTAGTGTCCACCACATGGTTGGCCACAGGGAGCTCAGTGGGTGTGGGCACGGACACAACCGGCTCCACCTTCTCAGGGACTGATTCCAGCATGGAGGGAGAGAGGGGGATCTTCTCATCCTCTGAGCTGGCAACGCTGACATCAGAGGGGGCGCGCTTGTGGCCCTGAAGCGGTGGTGGAAGTGACAGTTAAAGAGATTAGGATTATTAGTTTCATTTTAAAATACAACACAACAGGGTGCATGAATGACCAATACCTATTAATCCATCACTTGACCAACAAAACAATGAATCAGCAAACTGTTCTGATAATAAAAGAATCATTTAAGACATATTTCGAGAAATTTGTTTCTTTGTGTTCAATCTGGTCTACTGAATGAATATCAAGAACATAATCAGCAGGTTAATGAAGAATGAAAATAATTGTTAGTTGAAGCCCAATCACTGTATATAAAATACTAAAACGTTTTAAAGCTGGGTTTGAAACATTCAGTTATTTAGAATATTCAGACATTGGAGTGTAAAATAAATATTAAAATAAATATTAAATGAATAAAATAATGCCACACAACCAAAACACTCTTTGGCTCTGTAAATATAAAATGTGCAAATTCGGCGCAATGTCCAAGTCTTATAATGGTACAGAAAGCCGTGGAGTATATTCTGGCTATATATATATATATATATATATATATATATATATATATTATAAAAGACTGGGTGACAATTTACTCACATACTGTACTGAGAATCTGGAAATGACTAAAATGATCCTCCAGCACATTAAACCTTTTTAATATGCTGATTAATTAACTTATCTCAGCTCTAGGGAAAAGTCATAAAACGCTAGCAAGTTCCTTTTGCTAAGAGATTTTTGTAAATGTTTACACACCAGGTGGGCTTCCGTCTCGTCCTCCTCCTCTTCCTCTTTGTGGTCTTCAATCTCCTCCGTGACCTCAGCCTTTGCCTCCGCTATGAGCTCCCGAAGGGGCCTGCTGTCAGTCACGCTGGACACAAATGAATGCTGCGCAAAAGACAATTCACAATAACATGATTAGTAATCAAGGTTTCATCTCCATCTTAACTGTGTCGTAACATTTCAGCTGCTGCAATAACCCTATGCCCTTCGACATAGCTGGCAGCAAGGACTGGACACCCCGCAGACAACTAATCCCACAGACTTTGAGATAGAAACTGTTCACAGTAGAACAGACGCTTCTGTTTTGACCAGAGACACAAGATCCAAATAGCACGCTAAACAATACGGTCTTTCCTGCATCCTTCTGTTACTCTCCCTCTGGATATAAGTCGATCAACTTCTTTGTTGCGTACAAAGAGACTACACGCACTGGATCTACACCTCCTGACCAACTCACCTCCTTCAGCTGAGAAATCTGCTGCACATATTCTATCGCTGGCCTGAGAATATGCAGCTTCTTCGATATCAAAACCTTCATCGGCAGCAGACCGATATGTTGAATTTTCAAGCCCATCGAGTCTTCCTCTGTGCAGAACAACCCTTTAGCTGCAGCGTTGAAATGTGTTCACTGTGTGTGTGTGTGTGTGTGTGGACGCGTCCTTACTGCTGCTCTGGACATAAGTGGCTCTGACTCGACGAGCACCTTAAACCCTTCAGAAGAAAAGCTGCACTGCTGACGTCAGCGTGGGCACAAAGGGATGAGCGCCAGTCTTGTCAGGACACACGGTCCATTCCCTGACGCGGACATGGACAGGTCAACACATGTCCTCTAGGACTCTGCTGCTTACACTCTGAATGGCAGCTGGTACAATAAATAATAATAAATAGGCTGTGAACTAAGGGACTGGGAGAGAACAAAAAATCAACATTTTCTATATATATTCTCATTCTGCTCTTTGCATTTATTGATGTCCTAGTTGAGGAAGTCTGTGTTAAGCTAAAATCCCTTTTCTGTCTTGTTTTTACATAAACTGAAAATATTAGCTTGCACAGCAGCTGGATTCTCACAAGGTCACGCAAGAACAGCGTCGTCACATGAAAATCAAGTAATGTGTTTGTGTCTGGACCAATCAGCTTCCTGTGAGGAGCTTCTGGCAGCTAGGGGCGGGGCTTAGGTGTGTGAGAGACGACATGGAGAGGAGACTGTTGGTTGTTACCAAAGGCCGCTCCTGAAGAGCTCAGTGTAGATGCTGCAGTGTCAGTCCTATCACTGGAGAGTATTTCTTCATTGGAAGAAGAGCAAAGAAATATTGAAAAGACTCGCTTCGGTAAGAGTTTGATTGACCGTTTGATCCAAACCGCTTCCAATGACGGCCTCAGATGGTTCTGACGGGTCAGGTTAGAATGAATGGACTTTGTTCCTGTGGAACCAATGCTTATAGACATCCCTGACTGAACTGAAAGAGTTACCTGCAGCAGTTGAGTGGGGGTCCATCTGTTGTCCACATGCTTGTCCAAACAACGCTTTAGGAAGTCACTGAATTCTGGGGACCTTAAGAGTGCAAGTGGTAAAACAATAAGACTTAAGACAATAAAAACTCTTCTACATCAAGGATCTCTGCATATCAAGATATGATGTAGAGTTATGCTAAACTAATACATGGCCATTGAACCAGTGACTCACCAGCGTGACGGCTGCATCAGGGTGGGCGGGTCCGCCTTGGCTATTTTCAGCAGGACTCTCATGGGGTTCATCTCGTGATTGGGCGGCTCAATCTGTGCCAGCTCTATCAATGTGACCCCGAGGGACCAGATGTCAGCCTTGTAGTCGTACGGACGGTCCTTGGACGTCTCGCACATCACCACCTCCGGAGCCATCCTGGAAGGACAGAAGGAAAGTCACTGAGGAGATGTGGAGTCAATGGATGCTTGTTCTATGTACAAGAAAGACGAACTGATAGAGAGTATTAGTTTCACTTCTTTCATCAAAGAACTGAAGAAAGGGTCGTCATTGACTAGGACAGTGGTTCCCAAACCTTTTCTGTCAAGCCCCCCTTTGATGATATGGGAACATTGTAACCCCCCCCACCGCACCCGACCCCACCCCACCCACCCCAAATGGGTCGTACCTTCTTTGTTTTGAATTAATTGCATTATAATACATAAACTCTATAACATATTTGTATTTCTTTCTAAAATAAGTACATATCACTTCACTTTTCCACTTCAGTTTATTGTTCAGTTTGTTTAACTGAAATAAAAATAGCAATAATAAAATCCATTTCCAAAAAGACATTCATTTGTAAATAAAATGAACTTAATTTCAAACAAAGTGCAAACAATGTATATTTCCCCACATTGAACAGCAGGTTCTCTCAAACAAGAAAATAACATCATTTAGTTTGGCCAACCCTTAGGTTCTTTAAAACTGAATTATAAACTAGATGTACAAGCTACTCAAGCTTTTCCTGCATGGATCAGATCATATTCATAGGTGCATTCCTATTCCTACATATCAGTGAGCGGGGTTGCTGGTTAGAGACTCTCAGTTCATTTTCAATGTTCAACTTTGATCTGTATTTGGTCTTCATTGCAGCAACTGCAGAAAACCCTGTTTCACATAAATAGGACGTGGCAAAAGGCAACAGTATGCCCATAGCTCTTTGGCCTAGTAGTGGGTAGTCTTTCTGCACTCCACTCCAAAACACAGCCAGTGAACTGGATGTGAACTGTAGTCTCCTTGTTGAGTCAGATGTCATGTCAATGGACTGCTCTTCCTCTGTGGTACTGAGGTCTGCAGGTGCAGTTGCTTGAAAGGGGTCTCGTATCCAGTCATATTTTGCAGAATCCTCAGGGAAGTACTTGTGAAAGTGCTTTTGCAGGGCTGAGATATGAGCCTTCATACATGGAATAATTGTATTTTCCAGCTCATTGTTGTCAAGGAATGCATTCAGGTTTTCAAAAAGGAGTCCACACTCCCCTCAGCAAGCCTTCTCTCCCACAGCTTCAGATGTTTTGTAAAAGATGTTATTTTGTCTGTGAGCTGTGGAAGATGAGTCAGTCCGTTGAGCTTCTGAAATATATCACTGAGATAGGCAAGCTTCTGTGAGAAGTTTGCATCATGAAACTTGTGGGCAATGTCATTCCCTTCTTCAGTCAAGAGCACTCTGATCTCATCCCTGAGCTCAAAAACCCTGGACAGTACCTTCCCTCGTGAAAGCCATCTAGACTCACTGTGCCACGGAGCCGTGGCCTCGGATCCCATTTCTTCACCATATTGATGATAAAATCCTGGATTTCAGGGGTCTGGTTTTTATGTAGTTGACTGTTGTGATGACATCTGTCAACACTGAGTTTAGTTCGGGACTTAGCTCTTTGGAGGCAAGCGGCTCTCTGTGAAGGAGGCAGTGTGTCCACTGTGCTTTGGGAGAGACGTGCCTGGTAAGAGCTTGCAGTCCGCTGCGTTTCCCAGCCATCGCCTGAGCCCCGTCTGTGCAGACTCACACTTCAGATCTGCCTCTTTCAAATAGGTGTCAATTATTTTGAAAAGTTCTTCTGCAGTGGCTCTGTTTGGTATATATTTGCAGAGAAGCAAATCCTTCTTTAGATCTTCCGCATCGATATACCTGAAATATGTTATTAACAAACTGTCTTTAGTGCTGTTTATCTTTTCAATAAGCTGCTCTTCCATGTCTGCAGAGAGCTCACCGATACGCCTTGAAATAGTGTTGTTTGACAACGGAATAGTTTTGAGTCTATTATTCATCAATAACTGTTGAAACCATGTCAATGGCTGCAGCTAGTATTAACTCCTCCGCTATGAGCCGTTTTGCATTGGGCGACTCTGTAGGCTACTTTGTAGGAAGCGAGTTGTGCTTTAACAGGGACAGATGCAGCTTTTACAAAGTGACTCTGCTGGGCACGACAGTTTTCCATTTTGTTGGACTCAAGGTGCTTGTTTACATGTTCGGGGTGGTGGGTTTCCAAGTGTCTTTTCAATGTAGTGGGCTTCATACTGTCTGCCGCCAGTATTTTAAGAGAACATACTGGGTCTCTCTTCTTGGCCGACCATAGTGCTTGTAAAGCCCAGGGACAGATAGGCCTCCTTATATTTTCTTGCTTTGACCTGTTTTTGAGGCGTTGTTGTGGTCGTGTCGCCTGTTACAGCTGTAACAGACTTAACATCTGATTTGTGCTTTACACCAGTCACACATCTGTCCATCTCGGTACATCGCTTCCTTCCTATCTCTTATCTTTCTGTGTTGCTCTGTGTCTCTCGCTCTCTTTGTGTCGCTGTGCGTCTCTCTCTGGTTTTGCTGCTAGTTGGTCTGTAACATGAGCCGTGGTTGGAACACAGTGCATGTCACGTCGGTTCAGCTTGATTTGATTTTATTTCTTAGGTGCAACCATATGATATAGTGCCCTATCTTTACAACTTGTTTGCAATTGTATTTGTTACAATCGTATTTTATATTGTTTTACCGGTGTTTGTGTGTGTGTGTGTGTGTGGGTTGGTGATGAAGCCACGCCCCCCCCCTGTAGTTCCACTGCGCCCCCCAGTTTGGGAACCACTGGACTAGGAAAACAGGTTTTGTTTGATATTCAGCTCACCAGTAAGGCGTCCCAATGAAAGAGTCTCTCCTCTGCAGGGTTTTGGTGTTTCTGGCAGACACACCAAAGTCAGCTGGAAGACAAGGCAAACCAGGCATTCATCAGAGGGACACCACTGTCATCATTGATTCCCCAAACTAAATAAAAACAGTGCCCTTGAGCAGCACAACTAATAATCTCATCAGTGCATGAACACGGCCTGAGAGGAAACAATGTGCTGTTATAACGTTGGGTTTATGTTTTGCATGATGACATCATGCCTCGTCTGTGTGGCGTGTCAGCAACACCTGCTATTGTGCATTCATTCATTATGATGTCTGCCATGCAGCAGTAAAGGCCTTTGCCCACCAAGTCTGCAGTTTTAGTTCAAAATGTTTCAAAATAAATACGACCTCATGTGTCAATCACGTTTACTCACAGACTCTGAAACTTTCATCCGTCATAAAGTTTCAGAAAAAACATTTTGTCTTAAGACTGTGTCACAGTTAGCTCGTTTGACAGTTCTTTTAAAGGGGCATTCACTGATCTCACATCAGGTTCAGTGTGCTTGTCACAAAAAACAGGGATTTAACCTGTGACAACAGTAGAATATCATCTTATCTTGTGTTCTTTCTGGCTCAGTGTCCCATCAACATGGGTCGTAAAGCCCAGACACACAACACTTTCCTCTATCCACTCATATACAGACTTGTGCACTTTGTTAAAAAACAGCAGACATATAGACAAAGAACAAACGATGAGTTAAACCTGTTCTAATGCTATGGAGTTGCATTATGGGAGTTGCTAAGGGTTAGACCCGTGCTTGAGACGGGATACCTCTGCTGTTTCAATTCTGAAGTCTGGTTTGGTTACAGCTTGGGTGTCCTTCTGGAAATCTTACGTCACATGATAAAGATGCCCCATTCTCTCTTGCGCCTGTCACATTCATAGAGTGTAATGTCATAAAAAGGATCACATGAGCTGCTAAGCTCGTTGCATTGAAAGTGTGTCAAAGTGCTAACGTTGGTTTTCTGCTCCACGTGATAGCACATGATAGACCGACTGAACACAGAGCTTCTGTTGGAGAGGCCTGTGTGTGTGTGAACCATGAGGACAAACACTCGACTCAGATTACTCAATGCATTTGGTCTGCATGTGTGAGAGCGGCTGTAAAAAGGATGGATCACTGTACAGCAGCTCAATCTTGAGAAAACGGCCAAAGGCAAAGAGCCTACATCGATAGAATGTGAACTCATTCATGGTTTGTCCCCAAGAAAAGTACAAATCTAAACAGGAAAATGTAGCATAAGAGAGTTTGCCCTAGCTTTTTACTTTCTCCTATACCCTGTATGTATGTATGACAGATTACAGTTCATGTTTGTGGGATTGTCTTTTTGGAACTATGGATTGAATCATATCCATTCTGGGTATGGTGGGAGACAGTTTGAGACTTCCTGGTGTTAACAGAAGGATTTCACTTTGCCCTTACCCAGCTTGACGTCCCCGTCCAGCATGAGGAGGATGTTGCCAGCCTTCAGGTCTCTGTGGATGATGTTGTTGTCGTGGAGGTAGACGAGGGCCAGCAGAGTCTGCTTACACACCACCCTGATCTGAGGCTCTGTCAGAGGTCTCTCCAGTTCTACAGGGACCACACAAAGTGCTTACAATTTATGACTGTGGAGCACGCACACATGCAACCTAATTATGGACGGTTATATGAGCTGAGCTCCATTCACTGTAATAATGAACGAGGAATGTAACGTGTATGTGGTCCACAGAGGTCTTTAGATGTCTTAAGGCCTTTACACACCGGGGGCGCAACCAATAAACCACAATTTCAACAAAAGGTTTGAATAGAGTCACGCAGCCAGAGGGCCAACTACCAGGAACCTATTGACCCAGAGCAGCGTCAGAGGTAAACTGTAGCCTAAGCTACTCTTAACTGCTTTATTGAGTGGATACGAGTTCCCTCTGGCAAACAGTTACAGTGTATATGTCTAGGGCTTTTATTGTGAAAGGTAAGAGAAGGAGTGGATCTGGTCTGCGCTCTCTTTGTCAAGGTTGAAAGGAATAATAAAGCCTTGGTTTGGACTACGGAGCCTCTGTGTGGTTGTACTATATAGTGTACAAACACTGTGATTGGTTGATGCATTTATTTGCGGTGTGAATGCTCAGAAGAATCAACCTCGCTCTGAAAAAAAATATATAAATATAAAATAATGTGCAAATGAATCACACCATAGAAAAAATGCTCCCGGTGTGTTAAAGCCTTCACACTGACCGGTTTAGTGTTTACTGTTTGACATTCTAACCTGTATGCAAAGTGGAAGTGCTGACTCACCTAGCATGACTGCATCCACAGCCCCTCCAGCACAGAACTCAATGAGGATCTGCCAACGTGCACACAGGGAACACAGAGTCAATGTGGTTTACAACACACGTTAGTTCATGTACAACAGCATGTGTCCAATAGCCTTTATCAAATGTTTGAGATCATTTAGAGGTACAACAACAATAATGTGACACAGAGGTGAGTGCAGTAATGCTGTGGTTGAACACAGCGCTCTGTCAAAGCTGGAGTGAGGTCTGGAAGGTTCTCAGGTTCAGAGAGAAATGCATTGTATACGTACAAAACTCAAAAGGGACCCGTCACCATGTACCCTACCTACTCACTCCACTAAAGCAGGTTGAGAAGGAACCTCCACCCAGCCTGCATGAAAGAAACACCCGGAGCCCTTGAAGGCGTTTAGGAGCTTTCAGGACGGCTGTTGCTGTAAGAGGATTGGCCCAGTTAGGGGCCACATTGTGGAAAAGGTTTCACACAGCTGGTAGGTCACTAGCTGGCTATATAGCCAGACCTCAGCCGTATTCTGTAAACAGGATTAAAGTTTCTATGGACGCAGCACTTGAGGCAGGAGTGAGTATGATCAGTAGGTAAGGTTGAGCATCTGGAGCAGAGTGTTGTTATTCAGCCCACGATCCTCTACACTGACATCTGGGGAACATTTAGCCAAATGTCACACATTAAGGAAGAGGAAGTAAAGGCCGCAATTCTGCTATTTTGCAACCATTGAGAAACTAATTGTGGTTGATACGTTGGTTAAGGCCCGAGCTCATGTTACAGGGTCAGCCTGCATTTAAAATGGCAAGTTACAAAACTCTTCTAAGAGCCTATTTATGAAAACTAACTTTTCATCAAGGATCAATGGCATTCCATTATTCAGTTGAGCTTTTCAAGGCTGTTCTACTTACAACAACAAAGCCTTTACAGGACACACAATGCCTGAAGTCTCAGAACGGTCTGTTCCACACACACACACACACACACACACACACACACACACACACACACACACACACACACACACACACACACACACACACACACACACACACACACACACACACACACACACACACACACACACTTCTAGTGTTTCTCTGTAGGCGTGCTGTTGTGTTAGCGGCTCTGCTGTTCTACAATGGCCCCACAGTGGTTGCTCACCACGGGCCCGGGCTTCCTCCCTCCTTCACACAAACACTTGGAGAAGTGTGCACCCACAGATTTACTAATCCATTCATGTGGCGCACAGAAGGAGGATGTGAGACTATATGTGACCTCACCTACATTAGCAACATCACTTCAAACTGTTGCTGTGCAACTGAAACTGGAACCAAAGGTCAACGGGTGACACATGCAGTTCTGAAGTGAGCCACCTCCCCACCCTCCCGGGTCAAGTGGAATGAAGCCTTTCATCTCCAGGAGGAAATGTCCTGGACACTCTCTCCTCTCTGATCAGGTGGTAACACAGGCCAGGATACAAATCAACAGTCAACCTCCATCAGGCTACGGCCATTGTTCGGAGGACAATGGGGAGGAAAAGGGCCGGGCACTGAAATGAAATACTCAGGTAATCACCAGAGTGTATAAAGACCCCACTGTCTTCTAAGATGCTTGAGTACTGACTCACATGAGGGAATGTGGTGCTGGCTTCTGGAGTGGTTAGAGATTCATTCTACAGGAAAGAGGACCAGTCTGTAATCTATCTCAGTCACAGTTTATGCATTCATGAACACTTCCCTCATGAGTCTCATGTAGAATCCCCATCACACAGGTTTGCTCCAGGGCCGAGGTAAAGGGCACTACTTCTACACAGCTGGTCACGAGAGCCCAACACTCATGCCCCTGGTGTGACACCTCAAACTCAGTCTTTGTGTTGAAAGGAATAGACAAACTAGTTTCCAAAGATAACAGAAGACCACATTAAAGAAGGGCTAAAGTGAAGAACAAAGCCATTAAAAGAAAAGCTCAAATCAACAGCGGCTGGATTATAAACTGGTGTGATGATTAACAGCTCTAGAAGCTGCTCCTTTCTGCTGCTCATGTGAACTTTGGCCTCAAATGTGGATAAGAATACTACAGTAGAAAAGGAACTTTCATAAAGCCTTGCAATAATAATACAGTCCATCTATTCTCCTCCTCTTATGTGGGGCAGCAGGGCCTGTAGACGGCCCTTTCATCCAACAATATGTTCCAGAGACGTTGCCAGACCAGACCAGATGTATAACCCCTCCAGTGTGTTCTGGCTCTACCCCAGGGGACGTGCCCGGAACACCTCTAAGGGAGGCGACCATGAGGACCCTGATCAGATGTTAAACCCCGCTCAGCCGGACCCTTTAACGTGAAGGATCAGCATCTCTACTCCGCGCTCCCTCTGGCTGAGCTATGAGGGAAGCTCATTTCAGCTGCTTGTATACCTGCGATCTCATTCTCTGAGGTGAGGGTCGGAACGTTGATGGACTGGTGAATCTTCACCACAACGGTCCAGGTTCATCCCTGCTGATGCCTGGTCTGTCTCTCCGATACTTGACCTCACTCACAACCCGGAGGGAGCAATCAGATAGTACAGTGATGCAGAATCAATCCACATGTTCCCCTGCTTGAGTGGTAATACAGAGGAGACACTGATGACATTGTCGGTCCAGAGAGCTCTTCCCTCTACTCACCCACAGTTTGCTCTCAAAATAGAAAGCGTCGAGCAGTTTGACAATGTTTTGGTGGTCACAGGAGGCCAGGATTTCGATCTCCACCATGTAGTCCTCCAGCTCTTCCTCCGTCTTCGTGTCAATAACTTTGGCTGCAGCTAGAATTCCCGTCTGTTTGTTTTGAGCCTGTAGGAGGAGAGCGTTATCCGACATTTGTACGGCCAAAGCGCAGTTATTCAAGTCAGTCTTAATCTTTCTTTTCTTGTGCTCTGATCGAGTTCAGGATGAACACATGTAATGTAATGTAAGACTCAGAAAACTTGTTTTATGTTGGATTTAAAGTTGTCTTGATTTTAGACCTGCAACAAACACCGCACACACCCATTGAGAGGATCTAAACACATCAAATATACCTGCTTTGCTGCAGGTCTGAGTAAGTTTTAGACAGGTCTGGTTAAAGTTTGTTTTGGCTTCTCTGCAGGCAGGATGTGCTCAACGGAGTCACCGCTGCGATATAGGATGCAGCCACTTCCTGATGACCTGCCCGTGTTGCGCAGTCAGCCATACACGCCATTTAAAAATACATGCACCCCCCATAATCTACTCATGGGTACTAAAGCAGACAGCTTGTGTTTCAGTATGAATCAACAGCGCGGACTATCCCAGTGATCATCAGTGCAGCGGGGCATTACACAGCTCAGACACAACTCTGCAGTTTACTATTCATAGATCTCCTTCAGCTTGACTTCGGAATGTCACCGTTGGACAACCAGGAACTGCTTCCATAGAATCACAATGAAGGATCTGTTTTGGTACTTTTTCTCCTTTCTTCAACAGTCGGTCTAGTCCACGTAAGCCCTGCCTGTTGGAATGCTGGGAAATTGGCAACATGTGATGAAATCATTGTGTAAGATGATTAGGCTTAAATTAAGTATGATACTAAATAACACCCCATTTAAAACTCTCAGGTAAGTCCAACTGTTTCAAAGTGTCCAAAAATAGCATTTGGCACCAAAGAGCCAAACAGTCCACGTAAAGTGCGTTGATCAGCCACAGACTTCCTGCTATCAGACCTGGTCCAGCCCTGCTGTGTGACAACAGTTACTGTCACTCATGCAATGCTCTGGGGTGAAACCAAACAATGGCTCGATTTAAAATGATGACGAGGGGGTTGCTTTGATATTGGGTCAGCTTTATGAAAATGTAAAGGCGGAAATATTCAGCTGGCTCGTTGGAGCTTCTAAAAGCAGCTGAAGAGTAGATATGAAAAAGGCGTAGCCACAGCTTCTATCTGTACGTATATGACAAATATGATGTTAAATTGTGGTTAATTCTCAGCTTTACCGGTCAGTGAGAGCAGGTAGAGAAGAAGTCAGTTTCCAGCAATGAGGGGATGTGATGATATTTGGATGTCACATGTACACAACCTTCATAGGGAGAGTGGGGAGACAGGTATGTTGGAGGGACTGAGCAGTCCTATTTAACACCACCTGTGCCCCAGTGCAGGTGTGCTGTCTGAGGGGACCCTGCTGTACCTTGTGTCGGGGCTTCAGACAGAGCACTGCTGGGTACGGAGAGGTCACATGAGAGATAGGGGGAAGGCCACTCACTACAAAGAGAAGCTCTGAAGGAGACATGTCCTACCTTGAACACTTTTCCAAAGGCTCCATCTCCCAATTCACCGATGATGTCCCATATTTCTTCTGGATTCTCATCCCTGCGCACGTGTTCATACTGTTTCTTCTTCTTCTCGGTTCCCAATTTAAATATTTTACGGAAATTAAAAAACGACATGCTGAATCCTAGGTCCTTCAATGACAAAAGAATTCCACTTTAAAGAGCCAGAGCAGTGTCGCGTTCCTTGAACACTTTTAGAGACTTTAGCGTGAGTCTTTGGAGTACTATGTGTGTCCCATCAGTCAGAAGTACCCGCTTGGAGAACGCAGTGCGTTAGCTTTCATAATAGTTCGGATCTAAACCTAGCCTAGCCTTTGACACCGTTTGGGCCAGTACAGAGAATAGCTCTTTCTCTTCGGGTCATTGTTAACCACTAAATGTAGCTAAAGCTCACAGTTAACATCTGATACACGCCTGAAGAAGATTTTATGTTTATGCAAAGTAGTAAGTAGCTCGTCGTTGTTCCAACTCCTGACGACCCACTGGCCCGAAAACCCTGTGGGGCTCTTTCTCAACCAAAAGAAAAAAGATGAGTGAGGCGTCCTCCCAAGTTGTTGTATTCCACTGAATAATTCATCAGTTTCCTTCAGGCTAAACACGGCTACAGTTGGTCCGCACGTTAACATGAGCTAAAACGGTAAAAAAGGAAAAGAAAACGGTCATCGTTCCCTTGGTGTGAGACGGGTTTAGTAATCTAGCGGATTTAGTGTCTGTGCGCGTTCCCGAGTGCGCGCCGCTGCGGTTCTTTCTCTCCGTTACCCTCGTGTTTGACACTTGGCGGGCTAATGTCAGTCTTCTGCCGCCCTCCTCTGTTTGGGAGACCAAACGCAACTGGTGGGGGCGTTTCAACCTTCCACGACTATACTGCAGCGTATTTTCATCAAGAAAAATAACCCATGTACTACTTGTTCATTGTAGTGTTACTGCGTCAATCTGCCACCATCTCCCCAATAAACAAATTCATTCAGGTTCCTTTGTGTCGCTGAAACTACATGTCCCATACACCATTGCGAAAACGACCCCGCCGTACGGACAGTAAAGTGCCAATAAGACTCTTTCAAACATATAAGTTAAATATTTTAAGGCTAGTATGCAGCTGAAACATATCTACCATGTTGCACGTATGTGTTACCGCTACAGAGCCACTGTAAATAACAAACACGCATTTAACAGAACTCAACAACACGTCACGTGACCAATGTTTTGGGTTCCTCTCAAGACGCTCCGCGGGAGCTAGCTTACATACTTCGCCGCCAAAGGAGAGGTCAAATATCTGTCTCTGTTTTCACCATGAAATGCAGCCAGCCACGATGGATCCAGCGGAAGAGCCCCCCTCGATGCTGTGGGGACTGGACCCGATCTTTTGTGCCTTCGCCAGGCTGTATGTCAGGGACATCCTGCAGATGACAGAGTCCACACAGGTGCCAGGTAGTAACAGCTAGCGTCAACGTTAAGTGTAGAAACACCAGGTCTTTCATCTACTGACTGTACCCTTGGTCCTTACATTTTGAACCTTCACAAGGAACGTTGGCTGCACGTCGGGATATTTGTGCCTAACAGCAACGTTGAGTGAACACAACAAACGCTATGGCTGAACTACTCAAGCAAGCTATTTACAAACAGTTATCGTTAGTCTAAATGCAAAGCAAGTTAGCTAACGTCAACTAATTTGCTACTTTGTAAATTCGTTGACAACTTCATAAGGCGTTTTTATTATGTATATGGTTAATGTTTCAATCCATTGAACATTTGACATCAGTATCCTGTGTGACTTGTCTCGATGATTGACTCACACCTGATGTTGACAATGACGATTATTGCTTTGAGATGAATATTTCTGTCCTGCATCCACCCATGTCTCACAGGTATCTACTTCTACAACTTGCATCCAATCTATAAAGTTGATGTACTCGGGACGGTGGTTTACAAGAGAGAAAGAGAAGACTTCTTCTGCTATGGAGGTAATCTCTCTGAGTCCCTGTGTGGAAGTCTGGTCGAGAGGTCAAGTGGGGTTAAATGAGGAAGGTCTCAACATGTCAGACATGCATCAGCTGCAGCAACAAATCATTTACGCATATTAATAATAACAGGTTATTTAAACCCAAGTTAAAAAAAATGTTTTAATTGTTCCCAAAGTCAAATATGAACACTAATGATAATAATATTATAAGGTGTAATCAGTTGAGTGCAGATTTCCATCAGGTGTGTTTACATCCTGGTAATTGACTGGCTATAAGCTAATTGGCTAACCCTCATCTAGACACCATAACCTAAGATACCTGACTGTGAATGCTGTCTTTGGGAGTTATTTTGGGACCCACTGTGGCATTGTCAGCAAAGAGTGACATTGTGCCATGTTCTGGATAAAATGTGAGAAAGTCTCCATCTCTGACAATGCTTCAGTTTCTGTTGACATCTCACTAAGTGACACACACACACACACACACACACACACACACACACACACACACACACACACACACACACACACACACACACACACACTCCTGTTGTATAAAGGCCTAAAACAAGCATGGTGTTCACTTCCCAATCACAAGCAAAAACACATTTTGAGTATCTTTCCTTTTGTTCACAGTGGATGATGGTACTGGTGTGATAAACTGCCTCTGCTGGAAGAATGACCTGTTGAAAGAGGAGGCGGAGCCTACCAAATGTGAGTTTGCATTTGTATGGATCTCATTGTTAGCAAGATACTCTTCAGCCATATTGATTCTAGCTGAATATGTCATGTAAATATATGAACTGTTATTAGTGCAGCTTAAAAGTGTAGCATCATTATCGATTAGTTCAACTATTTTCAAAGGTGCTTCATAAATTCATTATTATACATTAATGTATTTCCACAAACCGTTGTGTGATGTCCGATATTCCTTTGTCATCTCCAGCAGGAGGAAAACACAGTGATGGGGCTCAAGGAGGCTTCAACCCAGTGGATGAACTGGCGCTGCTGAGGCAGGCCCAGCAGAGCCGCTGCCGTCTGGAAATCGGAGAGCTGCTCCGAGTCAGAGGACCGGTGAAGACGTCGAGGCAACAGAGAGAAATCATGGCCTCCACGTTCTGTGAGTACAGAGGACTGTCCTCGGCATGCCACAATGGCAGTTTGATACCAGAACACATCATCCGCTTTCACTTATTTACCTTCCAGCTACACCCAACAATGTCCCACCAATGTCCCACCAATGTCCCACCAATGTCCCAGAATACCAGCACTGAATCAGTGGTTCAGTAGAAACTACTTTTCAGAAGAAACTACTCTTGAAGTGCCCAGCAAGGACATTCTTTATCCTATTACTGCAGTCTTGTTTACTAATGGCCTACAGATTTCTCTCTTCCACACACACACACACACACACACACACACACACAGCACAGTCTTTATTTGAGATTACCCACCATCGATATCATCTGCCCATTTGTCCCGTGTGAATCTGTATCTGTGTGTTCCCAGATAAAGTGAACGACCCAGTGATGGCGGTCCAGATAGCGTGGATGATGGAGGTTCCTCAGCTCTACAGACAGTGCTATGACAAACCACTTCAGCTGCAACCTAATGCAACGGGGTACACACATTAATCTCTGAACATACTATCACAGTGGATTACCACTGTAGCCAGGTTTACATCCAGGTTATTGTACATTTTAACCCAATCTCCAGAAAATTGGCGAAAGAAAAACGCTTATTAATGCGTTTCCATCCAACACTGAATATTAGTAGTTGGTCCACCAAGATAAACAGTTGGTGGCTGTAATACTCCAGTTGGGTGTAATTAAATAGTTGCAGAAGAAGGTGCAACATGACAATTAAAAAAGTGTTAGTCAAAGTTTCAAACAGTGGAAAACCATGTCAAATGGTAAATGGACATGTATCTTTATAGCACCTGTCTAGTCCTCTGACCACTCAAAGGTCTTTACCCTACGTGTGATCATTCACCCATTCACACACACACACACACATTCATACAAGCACATCAGGATCAAAACTGATCATTCTCACACACGCACACTGATGGAAACGTGAAAACAACCTCCAGTTCTGAAAAGTGAAGTCAAAGCTTCATGTGTTAAAGCTGCATTCTCTCTAATGTCCAACAGGGGGCGACTCCTCTGGTTGTATAGAAGTCTATGAGAAAATGACTACTTCTCTCTTGATGTATTCCCTCAGTACTCATTGTAAACATGAGTTTATGGTCTCAATCTCTAGTTTCAAGTCTTCTTCAATACAGCATGAAGATCATTTAGTAAATGATGGTCCATTTAGAGTCAAATAGACCATAAAGCAGAGTATGCTTTAGGGGCGGGGCTACCATGACAGGTCTCTACCAGGTGTTGTCCGATCTGGGAGTTGTTTGTGTTTTCGTTTTGGAACTTTAACCCTTTCAATATGGGTTTTCACTTCATCAAAGTTAATTGTAAGATTTTGGTCCTAAAAATAGCTTATTCAGGTTGTTCTTAGCCCCCCCCCCCCCCCCCCTTTTTTTAAATGATATTGCAGTGAAGTACACATATAGTTATATATATTTTAAAATGAACCAACACTGAACGCAGGCTCTAATCTAACCATATATACATGGACAGGAAGCTGTCACAGCTGTCATCTCTTCTCTGTAAACATACATGTAAGCATGTAGTAGTAGTGTGAATTGTATTAAGGCCAGATTCTTTGTCTGTTCAGTGACTCAGCCATCAGTTCCCTCAGCAAGGCAATGAATATCATCAAGGAGTTCTTAAAGCAGAAGTCGGTGACCAGGTTCAGACCCTATGATGTTCAGGACCTCCTCCAGCCTCTCATCTCCAGCCAGCCTCAAACAGCATCAGCAGACCCGGTACGCCCCAATAAGAATATCACAATCCTTTCTTCTCTGAAGATGTGTGGTGAAAATCAAACTGCATTTGAAGTGTCCTTCTTACGTGAGAGGGATGAGTGAAGTTAGGAAATACAGCCAGGATTTAATTCCTAGCATAGACGCTCATTTGTATTCTTTCATTTGACTTGTTCTACATTTTGGTTTGACCATAAAACTAGACAAGAAGACATCACACTGAGGTAGGGGACAGTGATGAAGATCTAAGACTGAAACAAAAGGCAATAAAAACACTAATAGCACAGTGTCTGCTTCTGATTAGTGCCATATCCCATCTCGACGTGTTATTGACTGTAAACCAGCGTTAATGCTTGTGTCATTTCAAATGTAACTCAATGTCCGCTCTGTTGTATTATTGTGCTTCCTTGCTGTGAAGGAGCCTGTGGCGGGTCCATCCGCATGCCAGCAGCTACGCCAGCTCCTGAAGGAGGCCCTGCAAATTCTACAGGATGAGGGTGTTGTGTACCGCAAGGTCAAATCCCAGGATGAAGTCTATCATGTAAGAAACAGCAGAGAAGAGTCCAATACACTCCTCCCACTTCAGTGGGTTATCTTAGTGAGGATTCATGCTGTTGCCCCTCACCAGGTGACTGCACACGACACAGATCTACTCATAGCCGTCAAAGACGTTATCAGGGAGGACTCGCAGAGAGAGAAGTGTAAGTAGACTTCCTTTGTTTGCTCTTGATTAAAGGGAAAAGTCGCCAGCATTTATGTGGATGTCCAATCAGTGTTGATGGTAAATGTAGTCAATTGAAGCAATACATTCTTGAGTGTTTTATTGACCCTGAAGGCTGAGTTCTCCTGCCCGCAGAATATATATATATATATAAAATCTATATGGTGATGAGCTGAGTAGTAGTTCCAGCAGACCGAGGTGGATCACAGCGTCAGCAGGCTGGGTTAGCTCCAGCAGCCGGCTCTCTTTGCAGGTCGACGTCCCCATGCCGCTGAATGTGGTTAGGCTTTGTTCCAGTCAAGTGGTTAAATCCCAATTTATTGTGACACAGCCCACGTACAGCCTTCTATACATCTTCTAGCTAATCAAAAATTCTGCCAAACTGCGCTTGTTTGACAAGATGCCATCTAGTCCCACTCTCCTCCTCGCTGAATGCGAAGCAAACAGCCCAATGTGTGTTGATTTAGTCTTTTCACAGCGGACGCTCGTTGTTATAAGCCAACGTTTGACGAGGACGTAACAATTTCAGTGCAAATAATGTCAATATGTTATGTGTGTGGCTACATTAATGAAATAATAATCATGTCTCGACTAGTATTTGTGGTGCAGACTGGTGATGCTGGAAGAGTTGACTAGTCTGGCTTTCTGGGTCCATACAGCAGCACTGGAGTCTACATTTACCATCAACTGGTTGGACGTCCTGGACAAAGGCGGCACATTTTCCCTTTAAGTCTCAAGCTTTTGATCAACGTTGACCTTCTGTATTTTTAGTTTGACTTCATGACAATCTCCTTTGTGGCAGTGTGTTGAGTAGAGCGGTGATTATCATTCAGTTGAAGGAATGTAGAGTTGAAGCTGTTTATCTGCTTGTCAGATTTGTACATTCACACCTACTGCATGTAAAAAATTGATTTCTTGCCATTCTGTGAGATTTTTGTAAGAAATATATCCAATAAAAATGCTGAATAACTTGGAGACATATTGAAAAACTAAACTCCATAAGTGTGGTGAAGCCTTGCTTTCCATGGCCACATCCCTGCGCGCTGACCGTTGCTTCCTGCTGTGCCCGTAGATGCAGAGAAGGGTTGCCACATCCTGCACATCCTGTCTGCAGTCAGGCAGCGCCACAGCCTCAACGTGAGCAAAGCCACGCTGGAGCTGGTCCTCAAATCCCTGGAGTGCAACAGCGACATCGTCAGCACCAGCGACAACCATTATACTGCGTTTTAGCTGGAGCACAGTATTACTGTAGTATTACTGGGTAGATTAGTATTAGTAATACTGTAGTATTACTGTAGATACTATGTGCACTATGACTTATTGCTCCAAATTGTGACCGCCCAATAGGTTGGAAGTAAATCATGCCTTTTGTATTCCTTTGTTCATCTATTGTGAATTTGAAATTACGACTGCATAATGACAGGCATCAGGGAAGCTTTCAGGACCACTGTGCACTTCACTGTTCTGATAGAAGACATGTTTATATGAATAGGAAATACATAACAGACCAGGGCTCATGCGTGGCTTCATCAACCTGCTGAAGAGGCCTCTGGGGAAGATGAAGGCCTCTACACACCGGTGGTCTTTCATGCCATTCATTTGCAAGTCAATATGTTTTTTCGAACTGTTGTTTTTGTCACAAATACTTTTATGCAGAGTGAGAATATTAAAAACATTCATACAAGAAATGTTGATGATGCAATGCAAACATGCCAATGACATATTTTACCATACCAACACATAGGACGTGTTCAAGATCTCTCCACATCCAACAGCCTGCTCATGGCCAGCAACGAAACCGATTCGTCATCTGTTGAGCAACTCATCCTTGTAAACATTGTACATGCAATCCAAAAGTTATTTTGGAATAATGGCTGAAGTGCCCTTAAAATCATAATGGTTCCTCGGTCTGGAGTCTTAAATATGCATCTAAAAAGGCCAGGAGTTTACCGAGCCGCACGCAAGGTGATGATGCACTTTCTACAAAGTGTTCTACAGGTTATAATTCTGCCGGTTGTATTGCTCAATGCCACGTCTGATGAGAGGATACGTTCGTTGTTACCAGTTGTCATAACTTGATGGCATTATCTACATGTGATGCACAACTCTGGTGTTTTACCAGCTGTTCTGAAAGATGCTGTCCAGACAGTTTCCTCTCTGGTAAAGTGCTAAATCGTACTGTTGTTAAATAATCCACACGAGTCATCTGCTGCTGTAACGTTAACGTAAGTACAATATCAGGCCCTCTTTAGATAGCTAGAAATTTGAACCTGGCTTTATCCAACGTTCAGATTAAATAAAAGAATGCGTCATTTGCATATTCAAACATACATATTCTGAAACTTAATGTAGTAATCTGGGGAGGTTTCATGGTGGGGTCTATTACCTTATTCACCTGTAGTGTGCCATCTTAAAAGGTGACTGGTCTGTTTTTAGTACTGCCCTGACAACATGATAAGGGTCTCAATGCAGCTTAGCTGTGTCATTTCATCAAGTAAATAAAAAAGCCACCAGGAAGAAGTGCTGCCTCGAATCAGGCTCCTTCACGCGCTCTCGTGCTGGTGCACAGGGGGGCAGTGTTCGGTCGTTAATTGGCTCTCTCATGTAGAGCAGGTGGCTGCTGATTGGTCGGCTTTAAAACATCTGTATCCATATCTCCAGCCGCTCGTGTCTCCGGCCAGAAAGCTGCTCGTGACTCAGAGCCTGGAGGAGAGCTGCCCCTTTAAAGTAATAATACACAGCTTGTGTTGCGGTCAGGCCCGCTTACATGTAACCGTCTTTCACGGTCTCATTATAAGCGGGGAGGAAAAGTTGCGGGGCCCCGAGGGGGATGAGTGGCATGACACTGATACACCGTCCCTCGGCTGCTTACAGACGCTCGTTTTTCGTAGAGGGAGGCACAGACTAATGTTTTTTTTTTCTCTCACGAGTGCTTTATTCAAGTAGCCCCGAGGACGTGCGCGCGAAGCCCATCCCACTCCGTTCCCCAAAAATTCACTGCGCCTGCTAAAACGCTGGGCTTCGCCGGCTCCCCTCACGCTCAGACAGCCCTCCTGTGCGCTCCAGGTATGCGGCTGTCCCTTCAGTAGACACAAAGGAAAGTCGCTTCACTTAGTTTTTTTCTTTTTTAAGGTGACCGCCGTCCTTCCTCGCGCCGCCCGCCGTGAACATCTCTCCCTGCTCGGTTATTCGGCTGTGTGGATTCCACCGGGACGCTTCAGTTGAGCAGTTTCTAATCATATTGACGGTGCGAAGGAAGCGCGAGCTGATCTCTCAACGACCGCCGGATAGTTGGCACGAGACAGCAATGAATGTTGGGATCTCTCTCCCGTGATACGAGGTAGCTTATCCGGAGCCGCAGCAGCCGCCTGTCTGTCGCTTCTATGCATAGCCTTTGCAGGGTCAAGATGCAGTTCCGGACGGTGCTGGACGTGAAAGTCGTGGACGTGGAGAAGAGGCGCAATCCGTCTAAACACTACGTGAGTTGCCCGCCTCATCCTCATCCATGTCCCCTTATTCCCCCCACCGTGTCCCATTCAGACGGGTCTCTGTGGCCTGCTCCCGGTCTCAGCGTGGCACCGCACACGGCTGCGTTTAGTCCACTCCATGGAGCTAGCTGCTATGTGAGGAACCAAGCTAAGCTAAGGTGTTGTTCAGCAGGATACCTGCTAATGAATAGTACTAGCTGACACAGTTCATCATCACAGGTGAGCTGTCAGGACTGGGAAGCTACTGACACACAGGTGACTCAACATCAAGTTATGAGCTGGTAATGAATGGTCAACACTCTCCAGACAGACCTGTGATGTTGGGGGTCAGTAGTCAGTATGTGGCACTTATGTATGGGAAAAGTATCTAACCTGTATTATTCATGAGGCTGTAAAGTGGAAACAAAACTTCCACACAGAGTTTCAGCCTCACGGGGATTCTTTGAATCCCAGCGGAACATTTCATTTATTAAGAAGTAGAATTATTGTATACTCTTAACATGTCATGGGTTCAGATAACAACAATCAATCCAAGTCTATTCTATCATCTTCATCAGTTCAGTGATGATCACCGCAGCCTGTCCGTGCTTGACAACATATGTGAAAGTGGACAGTTTTCACACATGTACAGGCTTCTGTTTGTCTTTCCATTAATGTCTAAAATCAAGAGGAGCACGAGAACACGTGCACATGAAGCCCCGAAATGATCTGGTAACCAGTTGACAAAAATATTCTCACCACGAGTTCCATTTATTTGTTCTGGAGCTTTTTGATCATGTCACATGATCTTCATCAGCAGATGGAGTTGTACACGTTAAAATGTTGTCCACATTTACTTAAAAATTGAGATTGTAAGTTTGTTCTTGACCTTGGAAGCAGCAGTTGACAAAAGTATCTCACCACGAGGGTCATTTAGTCGCCGTTGTGGAGCTTTGACAGGCCTCAAACTCCATCTGATAACCCTTTTCTGATAATGAACTTTATTTTACTTTAAAGCTTGTGTCATCAATCATTTTGTCATGTATGTCACTTGGTATTTTCCACATTTTCTGACGGGCTTCAGTGATTATTATTACCTTCCTGATCCTTCCCTCCTGTGGCCCTCTTCATCAATACTGCACTTGTTATGAGTGTTAGTCTTGTGTTGGGGCTCTGCACTCCGTGGCCCACTTCAGTTCCTATTTTCAGCTCATAAACAAGTCATAATAAATGACTTGCTCGTAAGCAATTACAGTCCTGCAGACCCCTTGGGCCCAACGATATGTGGACACAATTAGCACACCCATTCTCCTTTGGAAGGAGGAATCCGTAGGGCTCCATCAGACCTGCTGTATCTGCTGACTTTTAGACAGAATGATCCAAACAGCACAGTGGATGAGACCACCTAAACACAGTTGACATTTTAACATGGGGTGCCCCCCAGTGAAAGTGATGCCTGAAACTCTGACACTGTTGAAACATCACTGTACGGCACCCCGGGGCAGGAATGAGCCCCCCCCCCCCCCCACCATTCTCTGGGTGTTGTGCATGTACTCTGTCGCCTTCAAGTACCCATCAGAAACAGAGCACACAGCAGACTCCACATGGCAGCTTAATTACAGTTTGCCTGGAGCTGTTAAACCCACCAGTTCTCCCGTACTGGAGTACTTCCCCCTGCCCCCAGGTTTGCTGTGTGACAGTTACGTTGTGTTTATTTGATTACACACTAACTTCTCTACAGCCCATGTAAGAAATAACCACGGCCTTTAAAGTCCACGTGGCTTCACGATTAGGTGATGATGTCAACGAGTGCCTAAAGGCACTTGCGTTAAAATTGGGTCTTTTATTCCTAAACAAATCTGTGTGTTCAAATGAGAACAGAGAGCCGTCTGATTGGCTTTGGCCCCGTGGAACGTGTCCACACCGCCTGGTTGGTGACTCAACCTGGTAGAGGACCTAGCATTAGGTGTTAAACGGTAACTGTGGTATTAGTCAACCTATTTCCCCACGTGTTTGTGTCTAACAGACTAGCTGCTTCTCCCGGCCTCCAGTGTATGATAGTTAGCATACAAACTTAAGCTAAGCTAATGGCTTCCTGCCTCTAGCTCCATACCTAAAGGTGCTCAATACACAATTCAGAGCATTTCTGCTGCCTCCACACAGCTCTCTCTCTACATGGAGCCTTCTGAGCCGAGGTCTAGCAGCTAACAGCGCTAGCAGCACTAATAGGGAAAACAACAGCAACATTAACATGCACTTACATGCAATCACATGCACTAAAAGGCACTAACATGCACTTAAAAGCACTCACATTCACTAACATAACATGCACTCACATGCACTAACATGTACTAACATAAGATGCACTCACATGGACCAACATGCATTCACATGCACTAACATAACATGCACTCACATAACATGCACTCACATGGACTAACATAACATGCACTCACATGCACTAAAAGGCACTAACATCCACTTAAAAGCACCCACATGCACTAACATAACATGCACTCACATAACATGCACTCACATGGACTAACATAACATGCACTCACATGCACTAAAAGGCACTAACATCCACTTAAAAGCACTCACATGCACTAACATAACATGCACTCACATGCACTAACATGTATTAACATAAGATGCACTCACATGGACCAACATGCATTCACATGCACTAACATAACATGCACTCACATAACATGCACTCACATAACATGCACTCACATAACATGCACTCACATGCACTAACATAAGATGCACTAAAAGGCACGCGGGTGGCCGGCTATGTGAACAAAGAGAGGAGAAGCTGTGATCATACACACACAGAGAGAGAGAGACTTTATTCTCTGCTCTGGTAGACATTACTCCTCTAGATCCATACATAGATGATCGTTGTTTGAGTCGTAGGAGATATAGTAACACATGAAGAATGGTGTCAATGTTCTCACTCTCTTTAAAACACACACATTGAAAACAATAATAATTGTGCTTCTCATGTTAATGTGAGTATCTTCAGTGCTAAGAGACAGTGAATGAATGCTCTGCTGTTGATGATATCTACAGGGCTATGTATTTAATGCAACCTGGACTCTTAATGCACAGCTGCTGCTTCCACAGACTGGTTCAGTAATCAGTCCATCTGTATCATGGGCTTGTGGAGTGGTATCCAGGCCGAGAACAGTTGAAGTGTAACAGGAGCTTCTCAGAGCTGAGCTGAGCTCTGTTTTGGGCTCCTCAGTCTCAGCGGGTCAGTCCGTGGCCTAGTTTCCCTGGCTACCCTGTCTCAGGAGCCAAGGCTCGTCACTGTGGGAAGGAAGAAAGAGGGAAAGAGGGAGGGAGGGGAAACGAGAGAAGACCCAATCTGTGGCACCCGCTGAATGTCGTTTGTAATGTTTGTTAAACCAGCTGGCCGTGGTTTAACAAACACACTATCTCCCCCTGCGATCGGTACATGTTTGCAGGGGCAGGTGATGCCAGAGAGAGCACGGCCATGTTTACTTTAAGCTCCTGTTTCCCCTACAAGTCCCAGTGCCGTAACATTTCATTTTCCAGAGACCGGAGGACTCTGTTGTTATTGGGCACAGTAAAACGTGTCTTCAGAGAGCTGTTCCCCACTCAAATATGTATTTGGCCCATCAAACAAAGAGCGAAAGGGTCCCCGGTCTCAGATGCTCACCTCTAACTGGGAGGCTGATGTGTGCAGAGGTTTACGAGGCCTAGCGACTGTTTGGGAGAGACGACTAGCTGGAAGTGTGTGAGAGAGAGGAGAGAGAAAAGGGGGAGTCAGTCAGGTCCATGCTCTCCTTCCTCAGTTTGCAGAGCCATAACTCTGACCCTGATACTGACTGGGTGTGTATCCGTGTTCCATGCCCGGGGTTGTTTTCATGGGTTCAGTACCAGATGTTGTTTGTGATTGTGGGACGTTTTATTAGTCTGCTGCAGAAGTCTGAAAGCGCGCAAGTAGCTTTATTCCGATAGCGCTCTCTCCTCAACAGCTCCACTTGTGATGACATCGTGCAGAAATGGTGATGCTCTGCGGAGAGACGGAGGATGTGCGGGCATCGCCGGAGAGCACCGGCTCTGGTTCCTGTTTTTTTAACGTCACCGGATGAGTCATTGTGTGACCGATGAAGGAGAGAGAGACAGAGGAGGAAGAGGAGAGATTAGCATGATAAGATATTCTCTCTCTCCACCACAGCACAAAAGGATGATGTATTATAAATATTTGATCCTGGTTTATAATATCTCCACCAGAAAGTACTGCACGCGTTAAATCATAGTATAATATCTACACCCATACTTCAACTGAAAGGGGTACTCCAAGTATTGCTCTTACACTGGAGACGGATGGAGACGGATTTGAAAAAAGAATGGTCAAAGTTTGTGTAACCCTGATGACATCACTATGACATCAGCATGAGGAGTAGTGACCATAGAGTTCTACAGGCAGGAGTCAGCTTTGTTGCACTACTGGTTCCCTTGAGGCGTGGAACCAGACATGGAAAACTTGGATATACATTTACTGAATCGCTATTTATTATTAAGATAACAAATCATCAACTTGGTGAAAGAATCTTTAAATAAACAGGAATCAGGATTCAAGTGAAAAGCATTGGTCAAAACTTCAGGAATTGAAATAGCAGTAAATGATGTATATCGTTCATAGAGATAGAATTGAATGGAATAGATGATATCTGATATTATTATCAGTTATAATTGTAATGCAGGGCTGCCTCATGTTAGCTGATGAGTCCACTAAGATCTCTTTAGTCCTCTCATCGTTCTTTATGGGCGTTTTCAGCTGATTGACTTCCTCCACAGATCCTCCACAAAGCTCCTCTTTAAATCCTGTGTTCAGCAGAAATGTGCTCACTAGTTTAGGAAATAAGTCAAACAGTGGATTAAGACTTTCTTCAGTGGAGGACAGCTCTGGTGTAATGTCATCTGGGCACAGCTTGGGCCTCGTTGGAGGTCTGTTAGTCGCCTCATGTTGCTTTTTAAAGTCACATATCAAAGTCCTACTCTTGAGAGTGCAGTGGACTGGGTTCCTGCTCCCTTAGAAGCAGTGTTTGTACGGTAAACCTGGTTTTTCATCAGTACATGGTCTTCCTGGTCTCTTTGATCTGATCCAAAGAAAATGGTATCAAGGTGCACAGGACGTGGCTGCTGATTAGACAGGTTTTCCTCAGCACCCCTGACCGTCGACCACAAAGGCACTGGGTTGGTCCATGTCAAAGTGGGCACTGTTTGTGGCAGCAGATAGAAGACCCCTGTCTTTAGTGGGTGTTCAGAGACCCTCTGCTAAAGCTTATGAACGGCATGGTCCCACAGTTGATTTGGCTCTGGTGACGTTATCATTGGCTTTGCTGAGAAACGTCTCTGAAGATTTTATTAGCTGTCATTTGTTGATGTGGCGAGAAGAAGTGACTATATTAGACGAGTGAGTATATTTAGGTGGTGGTTCCATGTGGAAAGACTTAACTCCCATGCAAAGGGAATTTTTCCAAGTCAGAGGAGCATGTGCGCTTTCATGGTCTGAAAGTATAATGTGTGTCTGTTTTATAGCTAACTTTAAATATAGTGCTTTAGGCGGGGTTCACTGCATTTAGTGGCTAGCTCCACGATCTCCGCCCCACCAAGCTCTGCGCTCTCTTGCCTTCTTCACTTCACTTCACAAAACTGGGAGACTGGGTCCTGGCTTTCCTCCGAAACTGTAAGTTATTTTCCCTGTTCGTATCTCTGTATGGTGTTGTGTTATTAGAGAAATGGTTCTTTAGTCAAAGGGGGAAAAAGGAAGCTGTATGAATATTCATAGCCTATTTCAGAAGAACATGATGAAATAATCAGAGGTCCAATTTGTTCCGTCGCAACAATTCATGTTTGTCTCTCTGCTTCAGAGCATGAATAAAACTTTAGTTTTCAAGTCCCGCTTCCTCCGTGGGAATAACAGACGAACCAGGTCTTTTCTTGCTATCTGGGACATTCGAGGCCCCCAAGCCTTCTTAGACATGTTTAGTTTCCCCTCCTCTGTGTTTTCCCTGTTTATGAATCACTTTTTTGACTCCTTTGAAAAGAAAGTTGACATGCCAGAAGATAGAAATGGAGTTTTGTCACGTGACTGAAAACTCGACTAGTCTGCGATCAAGAAAGTGGCAGAATGATGACATCTCTTGAATGACAGTAGTAATAGTACGAGTACATCTGATCAAACCTACTCACGCTCATCTACTGTGAGTTCTGGTCCGGCCTCCTCATAGTTTTCAAAGTGAGCTGTGATTGTTGAGTGTTGGAAATCATGAGGATTCATGCTTCTCCGTCTGAGCTTTCATGTTGCTTCCTCACCCCAAAAAACCCCCTCTGCCCTCATGTTAGAATTGCAGCGATGCCTTGTTGGTCCAGACATGCCTGCTGCTGTGCAACAATATCTGCAGCAATCACAAGATTCTGCTGGGCTTCTATGTTGATTTCTGTGGTTCTGAAGAACATGGACGATGAATTGGAGACCTGTTGTCGGTGTTGTTTTCCTGCTTGTTAATATCAAAAATGTATCAGATTGGAATATTCTTATCATATGGAGTTATCTGCAGATTATTTCTCAACTGTAATGTATCAGCATTATAGTTGCAAATTTGCAATGCAGATATAAGTGTTTATTAATGTATTTGTCCACAGATAAAACTCCTCATGTGGAGCCATGAGTGGACACATAATGACAGTGTAGTGAGTCACAGTTGTAATGATATAAAGTGTGTCTTCACCATGTTTAATACTTATAGTCCATAGCTGTGTACAATTAAGTCATAGTGTGTTATAAACCATTTATTAATTGTTTATATAGTGCTAATAAATGCTGTTACCTTTTTGTTCAACCAATACTTGATTGAAGGCCACTTCAAACTTACGACTGGCTGTACTGGAGCTCTGAGTCAGCGTGTGGGCTGCATGAGAGAGGTGAGGAAGACGCAGCGACCATGTAGTATGCAGAATAAAGTCAGTATGCAGAATAAAGTCAGTATGCTGAATAAAGTCAGTATGTAGAATAAAGTCAGTATGTAGAATAAAGTCAGTATGCAGAATGAAGTCAGTATGCAGAATAAAGTCAGTATGTAGAATAAAGTCAGTATGTAGAATAAAGTCAGTATGTAGAATGAAGTCAGTATGTAGAATAAAGTCAGTATGCTGAATAAAGTCAGTATGTAGAATAAAGTCAGTATGTAGAATAAAGTCAGTATGTAGAATGAAGTCAGTATGCTGAATAAAGTCAGTATGTAGAATAAAGTCAGTATGCTGAATAAAGTCAGTATGTAGAATAAAGTCAGTATGTAGAATAAAGTCAGTATGTAGAATGAAGTCAGTATGTAGAATGAAGTCAGTATGCAGAATAAAGTCAGTATGCAGAATAAAGTCAGTATGCTGAATAAAGTCAGTATGTAGAATAAAGTCAGTATGTAGAATGAAGTCAGTATGCAGAATGAAGTCAGTATGTAGAATAAAGTCAGTATGCAGAATAAAGTCAGTATGTAGAATAAAGTCAGTATGCAGAATGAAGTCAGTATGCAGAATAAAGTCAGTATGTAGAATAAAGTCAGTATGCAGAATAAAGTCAGTATGCAGAATAAAGTCAGTATGCAGAATAAAGTCAGTATGTAGAATGAAGTCAGTATGCAGAATGAAGTCAGTATGTAGAATGAAGTCAGTATGTAGAATAAAGTCAGTATGTAGAATGAAGTCAGTATGCAGAATGAAGTCAGTATGCTGAATAAAGTCAGTATGTAGAATGAAGTCAGTATGTAGGAGATTTTCACTGCTCAATATCTGTCACTGCATGGAGAACGGCAGCAGCCCAGACTGTTCCACTTCACTGGGAGTGTTGAGGAGTGAATAGAGTCTATTTTGGGGATGGGGGGACGGGACGGGGGCATTAGGTTTAAGCTTGATATTTTCAGCATGGGCAGACATGGATGGTTGTTGGTTGTGTTTTCCACTGCAGCTGCCATTACATACTGTACCTATCTGCTTCTGGGGTTTGGATCTTTTTACCGAGTCCGCATCTTTCAGCCTGGTTCCCATCATGGACCTCAGCTAAGCACGGATTGCCTTGAGGCATGATGGGAGGAGTTAGTAGAGTACACTGGGACCCAATCTCCACACTCACAGACTCAAGGACTTTGAAGCGCGCTCCCGTAAAGTCCGTGAGGGTTTAGGGTTGTCCCACTGTAAAATCATCAAGTGTTTGAGGACTACAATTTGAGCCCTTTATGAACACTTTCTGCAGACTTTGCCCGAGGGAATTACCCACAATTCATAGCAATGTGACATTAAACATGGGGTTAACAGTGAAAAATGACTTAAATTAGATTAAACATTTCATTTTGGCATTGAAGCTGTTTTGACAAAAACAAGTAAATAAATTATTCGAAATGACCTCTCATCTTGTGAGGAAAGAGTCTGGAGGACGTGACAAATCAGGAAGTAAAAAGTATAAAATAAATACCTACAACTATACATCATCATTTTTGACGTTGTCATGGCACAGTGCTGTCCCATTCATATTTACATCATTTCAAACCCTCTCTCACACTCAAGCATTTACCAGGAGGATGTCAGTCTCTGAGGGTTCTGGTCTTAAGGCCTGAGGGGGCCGAACACTGAGTCACATGGTAGAATTGGAGTGAGTTCCTCATAGACTGTATCCTGACCAGGCTGACATACAGATGATATTTGTTTGACCACAGACATTTCTGTTTGGATATCTTTGGACATTCTGCAGGACAGAATTGCCAAAGATATATTTGGACTAGTGTTTACCACCATGCTAGCAGCTCTGCGAGGCTGTACTTCGGCACAGCAGTGCTGTGAGCTCAATGCTAATGTCAGCATGCTAACACGCTCACAATGACAATGTTTAGAATCATTTTTAGTTCAGCATGTTAGCTAGTTAGCGCATCATTCAGGTAGCGGTTGGAAGCTCCAGGTATTTGGTCATAAACAAAGGAAGAGTTAGACCTCATGATGGTGCTAAATGTTAGTTACTGGATCACCAAAGCTATTGCAATCAGTCCAGAAGGGGACATCACTGTCTGCACCAAATGTTGCAATCAAGCCAGACATTTCACTCAAAACCACAGATGTCAACTTCATTGGTAAGTAATAACGTTAAACAGCTGGTGGCGTCAGATAATAACTCAGAGTATCGTTAGGATTCATCCTCTGGGCACATGGATTTCTGCATCAAATTGAAAGACAAGATAGTTGTTGAGACATGTCACTCAAAGACACAAATGTCATTGTCGCATGGTGGCTCTACAGGAAAAAGTCAGGATCACCAAAGTCCCTATGATTCATCCTATGGGGACCATGAATGTGATCACTGAATTTCCTGACTGACTGATGGACGTTTGAATCCACAGAGCCACACCACTAGTGTGGATACAATCTGAATATTAACCAATATGGCTTCTTTGGATTTTTTTCAATAAAAAACCATTAGGACCACACACCTGAACAAGCTGTGGCGTAGCCGCTCCGGTCCCTCTGAGGCGTGTCCTTCTGAGTCATTTACATAAGTCCCTACCTAACAGCATGAAGGTATGCTGGCTATTTGTGCCAGTGAGGTCAATGCTGGCCTAGAATGAAGCTCCACATGACATGAAGGACGCCTCACCCAGTTATCTCTCTTTGTGCCCTTCACTTCTCTGAAGCGCCGTCTCATCTCTTTAAGAGGTGCTCTGTTAATGAGCTTTAAAAACAGCTGTTTGCTATCCTCACAAGTCCCTGTCACAAAGACACTGGGAAACATTGCTGACTGTGGCAGCGAGCCATTTTTTACTTTCGTGATTTGAGTAATTCAGAGGTTCCCTGGGGAGCACATTTTCATAGCAATGAATGCCAAAGCCAGTGGCTGTGGTGACACCCCACCGTGCTAGGAACAAGATTGTGAGTGTGGTGTGACAGTCGCAGCTTCTGGATGCCAGGAGTGTGCTGTGTTTTGCATGGGAGGGAACATACTGGGGTGGCTCCTTGCCAGCAGCAGCCGAGCCCCTTCCAAGCAGCAACAAGGCCTTCTAACCCTTCGGCGTTGTAGCGGAACCTCTTTTGTTTCAAGCTGCTGCCCTCCGTACGTCGACGTCGGGGTCTTTCACTCCCCCTCATTCACCGGGGCTCTGCTCGGGAGCCTCTTGGCAGGTACAGACGGGTCGGAGTGACAGTGTAAGATCAGTCAGAGGTGGAGCCTGCTGGAGGACGAAGCAGCAATGCCTCACCAGGGAAACGCGTTGCCTTTATTTAATCTGAATGCTGTACAAGAGGCAAAGCCAATGGTTTCTGTGTTCACAGTGCCTTGACGCTAAGTGGATTTCTATTTGCGCTGTGTCTGGGCCACTTAGCTGGAAGGCTTTGGATGGGTGACAACATCTCGTTTTATTGTAAATCCCTTCATAATGGTTATTTTAGCTGCAGGTTGAGTACACGCCAGATATTTAACAGCTTTGAAGTGCAAAATATCCGAAAACCCTATAAATGCTTTTTGTTAAGGCTGATGGAAATATGCTACATTGAGTGTGTCCTCACCAGAGACACAGCAGCTTGAATACTTCAGGCTTCTTGTAGTCGTGCAGCGTACCTCATTTGGGAAGACACTGACAATGTAGCCATGCAAAGAATTAGCATTGATGATTCTTAGTGATGGAGTCACTGGAGTGTCTCGAGGAATCTTCAGCCCCACATCCATGAGAGTGAGAGTGTATTAGAACACTACAAGCTTTAGATTAGATTCTGGAGGTGTACCCACTTAACTCAATGTAATTAACCCTTCACAAGCTTGCAGCTTAATGTTATGGAACGACTAATCCACCTGAGAGCCCTTTAATGTATATCAACCGATGATTACTGAGAAACATCGCTGTTCCTCTGGCTCGTCTTCGTTGGTCGTCGATGAGATTAGAAATGATGGCGGTATCGCTTCCCTCCTCTTGGCGGATCATTGCTGCAGCCCAGGGTGAAGGCCAACAGGTCAGTGTGCTGACAGAGGAGGGGTGACGTCACCGTCCATCACATTTGTGAGCGTGTGTCATTGAACCTTCATGTTTTGGGGAGCTGGTGTCGGGCTGTGTGAGCCCACGTTTATCCCATTACAATCCACTCATTGGCATCTTATCGAGTAGCTGATTTGTCGACGGACGGAAAATGATTGCCAATGTATTCTATGAATCGTTCTGTCATTTATCAAGCAAGAACGTTCTAGCTACAGCTTCTCCAAAGAGAGCATCCGCCGCTTTGTATCATTGCAGTTAAGTATCTTTTCCACTGATGGCTGCTCAAAACAAGCCAGTCAGAAATGAAAAGAAATTTAAAAGAAGAGTTTGAACTTTATTCTCCTCTCTTCTTCTCTTGGCAGGTATATCTCATCAATGTCACCTATTCGGACAACACCTCCCACATCGTCTACAGAAGATACAGCAAATTCTTTGACCTACAGGTAATCCTCCACCTCTCATGTGCTCCACTGCTTGCTCTGTGTGAGGTGCGTTTGCAGAGCGATCCCGAGCTCCGGATGTCCGGATGTATTTTGAACATGTCAACCCTTCGAGCTTGCAGCATTGTTATGTATAGATTAATGTGTAAGCCCCCGTGTTCTCCACACCTGGTCGCCTCAGTGAATCAATGTGAGTGTTAGTAATTGGTGGGTGAGCAGGAGAGACACTTCGTACAGATGCAGCAATGCAGCACGTCTCTCTCTCTCTCTCTCTCTCTCTCTCTCTCTATATATCTCTCCACCCCTCCTTCTTTCGCCCCACTTCTTCTTCCCTCTCATCTAATCTCTGCCGTACCCTCAAAACGTCAGGGAGCTGACAGGCTTTTTTTTTTATAGCACAAGCACAAATTCACATGGAAGTCAATTTAATGTACTATGCTTTATAGTGGGTCGTCGCTAGATTCTCTAGTGCAGGCTGCTCTGATTGGTGGCTTCTTGAAATACAGTCTTTTCCTGTTCTCTTGGCTCAGACGCTATGTTTAAAGGGTCCAGTTCTCTCATTTGGAACTGTTTATTTTGGAACGGTGCAGGAGTTGCACTAAAAAACCTGCCTTGTATCTCTCAGATGGACCACTCCATGCTGAGAGAATGTTTGTGTGCATTCATTCCCCTTGCACCCTCGGCCCACTGCAAGCTGATACCTCATGTGTATTAATCCAGAGGTCTTCGGGTCACTAGTAAATATGAAAGGGCCGCAGTGAGGGAGTTACAGGGGGCCACATCTCAATGGCCCCAGTGTGCAAGTCCAGCAGGAAATGATGTTCCAATCAGTGGAGGAAAGGTCCTTTCTGAAAGCTCCCATTGATAACCAGTGGGGCAGTGTGAGGTGGAGAACAGACCCCCCTGCAACTGATTACTCCCAATGTGGACTAAAAGACAGAAGTAGAATAATAAACAGGGGAAAACCTGAATGTTCCTGTGCACTGGATGTGTATCTTCCTCCTGGTACTCCTCCCTCAAAGTGCCCAGGAGGAAACTAATGAACTTTAATGGTTCATGCATGGCTTGGCAACAAAATCACTCCCAGTCAGCAGCAGCGAGATTGATTTTTGTTATCTTTGTCAGATGGCGCGGGGGCAATGGTCAGCTAACCTGGTCGGGCTCTTTGTTGAGTTGTCAGAGCGGTTTGGTTCTAGTGTGAAAATCCTTTGCGACACACTTATGGGAGTTACCAGATGTCCCTTTTAAAGCCTGCTGCAAGAGATCACCGCCGGCACTCCAGCACTCACATCTTACTCTGCCTGCTTCCTTGATGTTTCCATTTGCAGTGTGACGCTCCGCACATGTAGGAAGCTCCCACCGGCATCGCTGACGGAGCAGCTTTCTGCGTCTCTGCCGGTATGAGGGCACAAAGTAGGGTCTCTCTGCCAGCCTGTTGAACTGCTCCCTGGCTTTGATGGTCCTGTTTGGTCCCATTGTTGTTAGAGCAACCTGGAGCCACTCCTGCTCTCAGCGGCCCCGCTAAACCCGAGGAGAGAGACGCAGACGGCTGCTCTGAAACTGTTGGAGACACTTTAACTGACGCTTTGGCAAATATCTCTAGGTTTCCTAGTAATAACCAGAACAGGCTGTCTTCCTGGGAACTCTGGCGCTGGTTCTGGGCTGGGCCTCATGTGTTGCTTAGACTCACTTTGTTTAAGTTGTGTAGCCAAAACCAACTCTTTATGTGACAATGACAAAATACCTACATGCTGTTCAGACACACACGTGATGGATGTAGCACTGACCTCTCAGCGTCTATTTGTCTCTGTCCCTATCAGCCTGATGATGAGAAGGCAAACACAAAGCGTTTGACTTCTCTAAAGTCAATGCAAAGACGGGAGTAAACGCGAACTCGCGCGACAAATTCGTGTGACGTTGTGTCGTGAAAGCCTATCAGCGTTGGGATTCTGCTCGTCATCACTGACGTCCTGCCGTTGTTGAATCAGAACCTATGGAGGACAAAATATTGTAGCCGTAGTTGGGGACCCAGAGCGCTACGATACCTGTAGAGTAGTAGTAGAGACCGGACGAAACTGTGTGTGAAAATGTATGTACAAACAATGAAAACAAAGCTGCCGTATTTACACATATATGACGTTAGGTTGAGTGTTGATGGAGCTGCTACAATGTTAGCATAGCCCATCACCGAGCGATCTGAGCTCCATTGAGAAAACAAGTATTTAAAAATTTATTTGCTTTCCGTCTAGCGGAGAGAACTAACAAAACACGCATTAAGACTTTTTACAAGTCAGCATCTTATGTAGTGAATAGACCTCGATGAAATCCACGGAGCTCCTCCAGATGATGTTATGAACCAGACAAGAAGGCGTTTAGTTCTTCCATAACAAGTACTAAGCAGAAATAGTGTTCATTTCTTCCATCTAGAGCGAATGATGCGAATAATCACAAATGATCCAGCGAGTAAACTCCCGCGAGTAACAACGTTTTGTTGTGAACCCACCACTAGAGTGGCAATAGACAAGCTTTTTGCTTTAACTTATCACTGGGAAGTAAATGTTGATAGCACACTGTGATGTTTATCCAACAATGACCGGTTCCCTATAAGTCTGGCTTTCATTATGTAATTCTGTCTTCCACCGTGTCGCCATCTCCTGTAGTAGCAAGCAACCCTCTCTCTGCCATCCTTCGCCATCGTCTTTCCATCAGGTCTTTATTTGACGGTGGTTTGTGGCTGAAGCTGCTCTGCTGGAGCACAGGGTGTGATCTTTTTCATTACTGGCTCTTCGTCAATCGAGCAATCGATGGACCTGAACTGCAGCCAGGGAACGAGCGGAGGCTTGTAGTCATACATACCTGACTCATCAAGACGTCACCTAAATACTCTGCAGAACACTGCATGCCTTTGCTATTAGCTCTCTCCACACCTTAACACACACACACACACACACACACACACACACACACACACACACACACACACACACACACACACATATATACTGTGTATATATATATATATATATATATCATGATGATGGCAATGAGAATAAAACAAAGTAGTGCTGATGCCTTTGACGCTGACGATGCAGATGGTTGAAGATATTGTGGTCAGGGTCACTTGTTGAAAGCAGCTTCATGAGCATGTGTCAGGAGCCTCTGAGCAGGGGGGGGGGGGCTTTTTTTAAAGCTGCGGTATGGCTCACCATCTGAAAGAAGGAGCTTTTTTACGAGGGCCTTTGGTTTGTATTCCGTCCACACGCGTGCACACAAAACCTTCTTTTCTTTTGCCAGGTCTGCCTCGTGTGAGCCTCCGCACAGCAACTCCAGCTTTAGAGATTCTGATGTGACGTCTCTTTTTATCGGTGTTTAGAGTAGCTTTGAAGAACCAGCAGACCATATTAGCTTGGTTTGATCTGAGAGTCTCAAGGTTGATATTCAGTCCTTTTACATATAGCTTGATGGATGCTAGCAGCACGCGTTCGGCACAAGGCATCTTATATTCAGCTCAGAAAATGATACAGTAGCCGTGGTCAAAGCGCTTGAAGGGAAGGTCACTGAATTGGGAATCTCAAACCTCTAAGTAGGCCGTTTGATGGAAACAAATGTCTAGACCCCAAGGCATTATCGGTATGCCATCTTTGAGGATAATTTGCTGAATAACCAGGCCACTAGCTCCACCTCTTTGTCCTTGAGTCCTTGTCTCTGGATGTTCTAGACATACTGTAACTCAACTGAATGAGGGAGCCCATTGTTTCAGGTCCAGGATAAAGGACTGATTTATTTGATGTATGTGTGTCAGAGAGAGAAGAGCAGAACAACAGAGTTTTCAGCACCTTCTGAGAGGCAGAGGAAGGACACCTACACGCCAAACACAGGGGCTGTTCTGGTGAGTTACAATCGGGCACTTGAGTGGACGGCCCAGGCCGGGTCCTTGCTGGATTGGGAGCAGAGGGGTGTAAAGTATCCAGTGTTTCCCACAGCGAAGGGATCAGGAGAGTGGGCTGAATTTAGGAAGAATGAGCACAGTTCAGCCGTTTGTGGGACAATTCTTCAGCTCTAAAGAAGTCAGCGGTGTGACTGTGAGGGGACACATTCAGGGGATCTGAGGGACAGACAGGACAGAAGACGCTTTAGTTTATAACGTGTGAGTTGAGGTGAAGCTTTACTCTACATCCACACTACTGCGTTTACATTTTAAAACGCATATCTTTTACTAAGTTTACACTGAGCGTCCACACTGCCTACCTCGTGTTGGGGAACAGGACCTAGTGGAACCATTCCACAGGTTGACAAATTAAACCTAATGCAGGAGAGAACCCTACACACCAAGAACAGTCAGGATCTCTCCTGGCAACACATCCATGAGACAGGCAGCTTTGAATCACCTGAAGAAGATCACCGACATAGGCCGTCAGCAGTGCTGTAGCAGATCAGTGGTCGCTCTCAGGCCTGTATTCATAGGGGCTGTGGTGGAATAGTCTTTGCTTAGGAAGGTTCCTCACTGAGTGAATGGGATTCATGTTGATGAAAATGAACAGAGGGTAACAATCCTTACAGTTCATTTCTATGTATTTATTTACTTCTAACATGTAACAAATAAGTTTCAAAAATAGAATACAAAATAAAATGTACAGTAACTATAGCAAACTGTTAATGAACAAATTCTCAATAACAAGAAGCATCCTTACATCTATATATAGATGATAGATTATTAACTCTACATCATTGCACAGAGGATATATTGTTGTGTGACAGCAGCAGGAAGGAAGGAGCTCTGGTTTCTCTCCTCCACACCACGAGTGAAGCAACTTCATGCTACAGAGGACCGTATTTAATCACAGTATGTTAAAGTATATCTGGAGATGTATGTGGCATACATTACAATACAGTCAATTAGCTGACACTTTTATCCAGAGCGACTTATAATTCAGATGCTATGATACAGTAGGCACAGCAGTTTTTGGGGTTAAGTGTCTTGCTCAAGGACACATCAACATGCAACCAGTGGTGCCAGAGCCTGGGTTTGAACCGCCAACCCTCTTGAAAGACGGCCCTGCTCTCCACTCAGCCGCAGTCGCCACAACAGCAGACCATATTAGCAGACCACGTTGTCCGTCTTGTCTCCCTCTCTCCTCTCTGTCGGCTGGCCCGGTCTCCTCCACCAGAATCAGATTGGGGGGGGGGGGGGCTGCTCAAGGTTTCCTCTTACATCATCACATCTCCAGCTAAGCCTCCGCTGCTTTGTTCCCCGTTTGATGAATCGCACACTTTTTGTTTCCTTGTCCCTGTGCATCTCGCTCACAGAGAGCAGGGCTGGTGTTCTCTGCACGGCCGGCGATCGAGCGCAGAGCAGCTCGCGCTGTACAATGGCTGAAGGACATGTTTTCAGGGACATGTGGGGAGAAGGAATGTGAAACTGTGTGGAATGAATTCACTCAGGTATGTGTTGTCCTCAGACGTGAAGGGACGGGCCAAGGAAAAGAAGGACTACTCTATATGTCCCTCACACATGTAGACCACATCCATTCCTACTGGGATCAGTAGTGACGTGTTCATATCAAGCATCAACATGCCATAGTCCTAAATAATTCAAGTCTTCCGCGATAATGAAGGTACATTAATGAGATATATTTCCGATCGAGTCATCGTTGAATCCTCTACCTCCAAAAACAGGAGACAAACAGCCACCATGTGGCAGGCCACTCCCTCACTACTGTTGATTCTTTGTTTTTAAGGTCATCACACTTTGATCAGTCTGACAACATCTGGAAAGAAGAGCTGCACCATGGAAGAAGCTTCTGCTCTCTGCAGGGGTCTGTCCTCAGTAGAATAGTCCTAAAACTGTGAATTGAGCAATATTATTATTATTAATAATAAATATATATCAGGATACTTATTGTTTAATATACAAATTATGCAGTGCCTTGTCTATAAAACATTGAACTACGTCTGTCATCTTCTTCCTGGCAGCGTACCGACCGACCGCCGATGAGCATAGTGGTGTGAAACATGTGTGTCCTGGTTCAAAACACAGCAGGGGCCCACTCATTAAATCATTGTCCCCGCAGCACGAGTAGTGGTCAGAGACTCCACAGGGGGCCTTTAATCCCACACTGTACCAATTCTTACTAGTATTGTGTCGTTAGAGTTAATGCATACAATAATGACAAAATACATCAAGAATGGTCTGTTAATGACTTCTATCCAGGGCTGCTCTCTGACCCCTTGGATGGCCACGATGTGCTGGTTGCCACTTAATAAAAGTCCAAAAGGCAGAAAGTTCAAGCGTACTTCCTGTTTATCAGCCGGTCTGGGTAACATTCCACACATGTGGAGACACACTTCCCTCCAGGTGTAGAGCTGATCAGCACAATCCACACACTGAGCTCTGCTTATCTACAGTATCGGTGGCGACCTTCTCTGCAGGTTAATGAACAGTGGGAGGGTAAACAGCAGACAGGACGGGACATGCAGGACGCTGGCTTTCAACACCACCGAATCCGGGAGGGAGGGAGGGAGAGAGAGTTTCAAAGTGAAACCCGGGTGCCTGTCTATCTATGGCTGCCTCCATCAGTCTATTAATCAGTTATTATTAACTTTATTGGCACAGACAAAAACACTCTATTCATCTCGCCCCTCTTCCTCTCTCCCCCCCACGTTGATGTTCCAGTGTTTCTTTACTTCTCTCAGCCCATGTGGTTACATTCCAAACCTCACTTCTCTCTTTTCCCAGCCACGCCCTTATAAGTGTGGGCATGGAGCACCCTACTCACACACACACACACTCAGGGAGTGCACTGCCAATCCGATTCCCCCCTTCAGGGAGAGACTGTGGTTGGTCTGTCCTGGCTGTCAGCATGGAAACTCTTGAGAGCGTCAGCACGGCTAAATCTGGTCCTGCGCTGCTCTGTGAGCATTGAACCTCTGGAACAGGTGAGCGCCCCTCCCCCGCTGCCTCCGCCTTCTCAACTGGCCTACTTACTGAACCCAAAGTGAAGCCGTCTGCTCTTTTCCTCAGATTGTAGTAAAATGCTGAAAGTGCGACTGGAACGTTGAGCCGGTGCTTCTACTGAATATTCAGGGAGGGTTAGGAAGGCGTGAAGGGCAAAGGGTTAGGGTCAAACCATTGGCTCTTCTTCATTTCAATTGAATCCTGGTTGGCCCTGTCCTGTTCATCGCCCCATTCTATTATGAGCTAAATATGAACATGGAAGTGACAGTATGTGAGGTGAGAAGCACATGCCTGCTGGGTTTTTTTCATTCTCCTCTTGTCTGCCAGCTGGACGTATTCGGTCTTCAGGGTTTCTCACAGCGTAAGCTGTTCTATCTCTTTGCTGAATGTATTTGTAATGAGCGTGTGTGAGAGTAAAGTGTCCACTTGTCTGAACTTCAACAGCAGCTCCTCTGCTGAACTTGAAAAGAGAGGAATGAATTGTTCCAGTGGTTTGGAAAGGTTCTCCTCTCAGCAGTGTTAACACAGTGGACACCATCAGCAGACTGGCTCACAACATGTGTTTCTGACTCGTCACCTGCTGACGCTCTGTCAGACGCTCTCTTACGTCCAGCACACAGTCGCAGTAAACACGTGGGAATGCAGACAAAAACACACTTAGGTGTGAGAACACATCTCTGTTGGGATTAAAATAACGATGTAGACTAAGCAAAACGTACTAATAATGCCGTCCAATACAGACAGCGTCGTCATGGAAGCGTAGCGCCCACCCTCTGGCTCCCCCTCAGATAAACACTGTTAGCATCGTTAGCTTCTAGCTGCTGGCTCAGCCATGATGAGAGCTGTGTGAAGGCAACAGAAATGCTCTTAACCTTTGGGCTAGTTGTAATTTTCTGACATTTTATGGACTAAACAATTAAGTGAAAAAAGATGAATCTATAATGAAAACGATTGTTTGTTGCAACCCTAACAACATTCAAACAACCCTATCCTCCATCACTACGCTGAAAGGATATTGAAAGGAGAAAAAAGCGTCTGATTCACATCACATCACACAGAGAGTTACACATACCAGCACGTTTTAAGCCCCAGGAGGACATGGGTTCTCGGTCCATTCGGGGGTTTCCCAGACTAAGCCGATCCCTGGAGCCTTGTTCCAGAGGCCACAGCAAGGCTGTGCAGCGACTGTGGACAGACGGGAGGAAACACAGCCCTGCACCTGTTGCCTTATTGAAACCGAGGGCAGAACTGCCACGTGGGTCATAACAGGCCCACACTGGGGACGTCTCCAGGATCAGAGCTCAGCTCTTTAGACAAATCCACACTCCCGCACCACCCCCACACACGCATTCACTGCGTAGAAGCATGCAGGGTATCATGTTCCATCCAAATATAACGTGCCAACGTGGACAGTGATTTGTCTAGATCTGGTGCCAGCATGCCACTTTATATTCAGAAGCACAACTGTGAGTGATTGTGGCTGGTTGATTCACATGCTCCATTAGCTTCAGCTGAGGCAGGAAGTGAAAAGGTGCACTCCTCAAAGATTTGGGCTAAATGTTCCTGAGCTTGTGTTCCTGAAGAGGAAAAAGGGGGTCAGAGATGAGGGGGGACATGTGTACATCCTGGAGACAAGATAGAAGCAGACCAGCAGAGAGAAGGAGCATGTGTGGCCTTCCTCGCTATCACCACGTCGCCATGGAAATGGTGAAGATCACATGGCTGCCTCGCTGTGCCAGTCATGGGTTGTTCAGAGAGTTTATTTCCAATCTGTTCTGTTCCACTACTGTGAAGCCCGGGGTAAACCCTCCCAGTCACATGGCCGCCAACAGGAAGTGAGGCATCAATCCACTGCAAAATAACTGTATGCCCCCCCCCCCCCCCAAGTTTATGCCAACTGACTCTCACAGTTCCTTATATGGAGGCTCTATTCTTAGCACATGTGCATGGTGTGAAGAAGGAGCTGTTAGTCCAACCCTGGCGCTGTTGTCATTTGTTCCTCTGGCTCTACTTCTTCCATGTTTCTGGAACTGAATGAAGGAAACACATCTCTATGGGTGATTCTGTACATTGTCCACTTCACGTTACTCCCCTCAAACTGTGTCGGTGGCTTGGCCGGTTAGGAAATGGTTCAATGTGACCAAAAGCAATGCTGGAAGGCTTGGTGAATAATCAGCTGCAACAGTGCTAAAGCAGCTTCTCAAATGTGAAGCGGTATTTCTGTTTGTGTCTCATATCAACGTAAATCCTCTTTGATTTTAGACTGTTGGTTGGACGATGACATTGATTTGGAATCAGCTATGAACACAAAGAGTCTTCCCTTTATTACCTATGATTTCCTTTTCAATGGTTTAAGCTAACTCTCTTATCCAGAGCAATGTAGTCTACGATTTGAATCAGCTGTTCAAATCATTTAGAAGCCTGATCTCCATGAAGGTGTGATGTGCAGGAGCTCTACAGTAGGAGAGTAAACATTACGTCATAAGCTCTACTTACTCTGACAACAGAAAGATCCTCTTCCTTTTTTTTTTACCTGACTCCCAACATTTACACCAGTGGTCCAGAGCTGTGCAGCATCATCCAATCACGTCCCTTCACAACTCTCCTTCACACTCGCTCTGTGCTGGTTACCAAGGAGACAGTGAAGTCTGGGAAGTGGAGCCATGGTTTGGCATGAGTGTTTTTATTTTTTTATTTTCTTTCTCTGTCCACATCCTGCATGGAATATTACTACCTGGATTGTGCTTTTGTCATACCACAGTACAGTTCCCTGCACGGTGTGCAGCGTGTCTGCATGCATGTCAAACGTCAGGAAAGGCTTGAACCACCTTCAGTCTGATCAAAGACGACCTGAGCCCAGAACTGACATGTCGAGCCTTACAGGGGCTTCAGTCCTTCCCGGTGCCTGCACCTGTACACACATGAACGCACACACACCCGTATATACCTTCACAACCACTCAGCCTTTGGCTTCGATTCCCCCCCAATCACATTCCTCCTCATCATCCACTTTTGTCAAGAATGAAAGTGCTGCTTTTCTGCTAAATGATTGGTTGCTGGTCCATCATCCATCCGTCCCTCTGGGTCTGTTGTAAATTCAGCAGGATTTCGCTGTTTGTTTGTCCCAGGCAGGGTGTGTGTGTGTGTGTGTGTGCGTGTGGGGGGGGGGGGGGGGGGGGGGGGGGCTGCTGCAGGTTTTGTGCTGTCGAAGCAGTAGATGATCTGGTATGGATGCAGGAAGACTAGGTAGAGTCCTCTTGACTCTCCACCCAAGTAGAACCGGTGGACAAAAGAAGACAGGAGTTCAATAGAGAGATGCATGCAGATTGACAGATTGACAGAAGCAACTGGATCTGGGGACAGATGTGTCACCAGGGGACATTATCTGAGTGTGTGTGTCTAGATGTCTCCATGCAGGACGTCTTGAAGCCCCATCCGGCTGTTTGCTCACTTAGTCCCTGAGGGTCTTTTACAGCCATCAGACACAGTGATGTCTCCTCTCCTCCCCCACGTGGGAAACACTTTGCTGCATTGCTGTACAGTATGTCTGCTAGCCCTCTGCATCTCTCCTCTGCTTTGCTTTTACTCTCTCTCTCTCTCTAATCCCTCTCGTGAATGATTCATTTGAAGGGTGACGCGGGGTAAACACAATATGGCTGACACACTCATCTACACCCCCTGACCTCCGCTGTATCTCTCTCCCTCCGTCTCTCCGCCTGCTTTGTCTCTACCTTCTCTCTGTTTCTTTTTCCCTCCATCTTCCCTTATTCTCTTTCTTTCTGCCTACCCCTCCAGCTCCAGTGTCAGCACTCCTCTCCCCGCGTTCATGTCGCTGTGCTTTATGAATTCATCGGAGCTCGTTTGACTCCCGTGAGCCCCGCAGCTCACCGAGCCGACCGCTGCACCATCACGACCACAGACGCTTTGACGGGCTGTGGTTGTTCATGTGAAGGAGGCCCAAGAAAGAATTTCTTATGTGTTCGCAGGAGTTTTTTAATAAAGCTGAAATAAGTGTGAATCAAATCAAAAGAACACTGAGACTATTGTTTTCTCTCTGAGAGTAGAATAAACAGCGTGACGTCATTTTCATGTCGAGTATGAAGCTACTGTGCTAGATAGCGTAACACAACGACTATTAACAGTCAAACATTGTCTCACTCAGAAACAAAGCACACGTACCAAGAAGACACAAGATTAAAACTCTCCCCTCTTGTTTCTCTAGATGCAGATACTTGACAAGTTCCCAATTGAGGGAGGGCAGAAAGACCCAAAGAAGAGGATCATCCCATTTCTCCCAGGTAATAGCCTGCTCCAGAGCTCCAGTTATCTGAACAGGCTCCCATATTAATAATGTATGGCTGGCACTGGTGGGGGGTCAATATGAGCTGGTTACTGATGCCTGCCTGTGCTGCATGTGTGTGCCCGTGTGTGTGTGTGTGTGTGTGTGTTCATGTTCCCCTGTTACTGCTGACAAGGCGCTCTCTGTGACTTTCAAATCTCAGCCGTGGTGGCATGGTGGTGTCTGTGTGATTTTTGTTGTTGTTTTATTTTAAGGACACATTGGATTGTGTGTGTGTGTGTGTTTCTGTCTGAGGTTGTGGATGCATTTGATCGTTTCATTAGCTTGATATACAGTGTGTGTGTGTGTGTGTGTGTGTGTGTGTCCTCGTATTGATTTGAGCCATGCCCCACATGCTCGTCTCTCCTGCTGCAAGTCGTCGGCTGACATTCAGGCTCATGGCGACCTGCAGCGTGACAGTGATCGATGAGGGTGTTTGTGGCGGTTCAGTGTGCGGGGCAGAGGTGCTGACAGTGATTCTGCTAATCACACTGGGTCCTGTGTGTGTGTGTGTGTGTGTGTGTGTGTGTGTGTGTGTGTGTGTTCCTGTATGTTTTGTCATGCAGCTTTCTCTGGATTCATCTGGGAATGACATGTGTCTGTTTATTTAGTGCAGTTTAGTTTAGTAAACGCTGTGTTTAAGCCCTGTGGCCAACACATGGTCCCAGCATCTACTGTAAACTCTCTGAGTCTCTCTCTCTCTCTCTCTCTCTCTCTCTCTCTCTCTCTCTCTCTCTCTCTCTCTCTCTCTCTCTCTCTCTCTCTCTCTCTCTCTCTCTCTTCCACCTACCTCTTGACTATGAAGCCATGGGACCAGATGCAAACAGTATTGACTGTCTGCGTTTGGTTGAGGATAAACTCCTCTGCCTCACCTGAGTGACAGTTCAATAAACTGGACAATGTTTCTGATTAAGGTGGCCTACAGATTCAAATTGTTGCCGTACAAATCTCAAGACAACTTCACTTCTTTGACCAGATGCTTCTGGTTTAAACCATCCTTCATGCTACACCTGCCCACCAAGTCTCATTACAATCTGTCTGGTAGTTTTTCCTGTAGTCCTGCTGACCAACACACCAACACACCAACACACCAACACAACATGGCGAAGGTCATGATGAATTTCCAGACCGAAGGGTAAAAACGTCCCTGTGGTTCTTTGGGACAGCTGTCCTCCCAATGAGACCACAGCTCACAGTCACCATCTGGGGTGTTACAAGTAAAAGTCAAGCATTCAAAACTTTATTGAAAGTAAAAAGAGTATTAGAATAAATATATTTATTTGTTGATTCTTTTTTTGTATTTTAGATTACGGTATCAAATACATGTAGTAGAGTAAACAGTACAATATTTTCCAGAAAATGGAAATACTCTAGGAAAGTACAAGTATCTCAAAACTGTACTTTAGTACAGTACTTGAGTAACTGTGGTCAGCATCAGTGAAGTGTGCTCACTTGAAGGGATCAGTAGAGTGAATCCTGACTCATGAGATTCATGAGATTATGTGTTTATGTTTGAAAACGTCATATCAACCGATTGAAATAACGTAAATTCTCAAAGCACAACGGTAACATCTATTCATGCGTCACCTTTATTTCTCAAAACTTGCCGATCTCACTGAACACTGCTATTTTGTAATGCTCGACACAACTTTGACTTGGTGTGAGGGTTTACTTCTCTTTTTAAAAAGCAAACAGATTTGTGGAAGTTTTGACTGGATTCAGAATGGTGGAAGATAAGAATGTTGATTCTTACATGAATTGATTCCCAGCGTAAAACACGAGGACCAGTAATGCTAATGTGCTAATGATAGCATGTTTCAGCGGGTCATTGAAGGCGGACTTGCACTCTAGTCCTGGTGCTGGTTAAAAATAATATTTATCATATTGCCTATGTAGAGCTCCCTAAATAGTGAGCTGATGATACAAGAATCTTTTGTGATTGGATGGGGTTGGTGAGAGGCGTGAGAGCAGGGCCTTCTACGGAGGACCCATGTGTGTATTAATCCTATTGTCATAAGGAAAGCCATGTCACAGGCAGGGGTCATGGAGTCCTCAGGGGGGACAGCAGGGGGACAGCAGGGGGACAGCGGGGCACAGCAGGGGGGGGACTGAGATTGCTGAGGCCGTGAAGGGTCTCCAGCGTACATTACTGACATCTCCTGCTCTGCTGGGGTATGACATGAAGCAGCCATCAGCACTGCTGGATGCATGTGTCAGCTATTCACTTCTCTCCTCTTCCTCTCCGTCTCTCATCATCACACCGTTCCTCTGTTTTCCTCCACCTCCTCCCTCGTTCTGATTTTTTTTTCTGTCCTTCTCCTCCCCTCCAGGAAAAATCCTGTTCCGGAGGAGTCATGTGCGAGACGTGGCCATGAAGCGGCTGCGTTTCATCGACGACTACTGCAGGGTAAAGAGGCCTTACTGTAAACATCCTTCAGTTCCCCATCTGACTCTGGGGAATGCCCCCCCGTGAGGGGTCAAAGGTCCTTTCACATACTTTAAACATGGCACACATGAGACTGTAGCCACAGTAGTGGACGTAGAAAAGTGTCCTCGCAGTGAAGAGCTGTGTTTCTGAGCAATCTCAGGAGCCTGTAATGAGCTCTGACACTAGGCTTGGTAGGGGAAAGGTGGGATCAATGTGTCAATGCACTACACAAGACAGACTCTAGCTCTTCCATTGTTGCAGAAGCTGTGGTTCCACTTGTCTTTTTCAATGTAACAGACCACATGCTGAGGTGGACTGGCTCGCATTGAGTTCAGGTCTCAGTGAGGTGTGGACAGCATGTGGACACGATGTGGACAATTTATCAGACGTAGGTCTCCATCATCTTCCTCCCACACAGGAGTTCCTCTCTAGAGGAGAGTAAAGAGAAGAGAGGAGGAAACCAGACTGGAGCCAGCGTAGACCTGCTGTCTGAGTCCTGTTATCTTACTGGTGATGAAAACACAACATTTCATGATTTTGCTGCTCCAAAATAAAAGCTTTTAAATAACACAATAACGGAGGATTTTAACTGTGAAGAATTTATAGGAACACGTGTTTAACACTGAGTTAGCGGAGCTTTGTTAGCGGCTATTCTTCAATAAAACAAGTCTGCTAATTCTGCAGGGAGGAAGAGAAAGCAGCAAAGATAACGCAGGACTTTTATTGTGAAGCATTTATAGGAAATGACATGTTGGTCCACCGTTTTACAGCCGCTCCTTTGACCATGACATATATCCGATCAGGCAGGTTGCATTGAAGTGTTACGTGTGGACACAGCTGAGTTTCGATCCGCCTCATCTGATCATAGAAGTCGCATTTAAAAAGACAAGTGTAACCAGGACCAAAGTCAAACTCACTAACAAGCTGATCCTCATTTGGTCCAATCAGGAAAGAAGTTCTCCTACGAAGGAGCGTCTTTTTCCTGGAAGAAACAAAGAAACCTAGAAAGTGACAGCCTTCTTCAAGTCTTCAGTTCGCCTTATCACTTCCTGTTCTCTCTCTCATTAGATTTTTCAGATTAATTTCTTTAAAACACACACACTCTCTTCCTTCCGTCCTTCCCCTTGGCACAAAGCCACACTAGCAGCAGGGAGAGGCATCACAACAACTAATTTGTGATTGTCTCTATGCACACAATAGGGAGGAATTAGTTGGCCTTCATTAGGAAGGGTTAGCCACAGTATCCACTCAGTAATCAGGATCAAAAGCAGTTTAAAAACAAAAATATACACACAAAAATGACTGAAAATGACCCTGCTCCTTCTCTCATTACCCAAATAACCTGCAGCGCTCTAATGTTTACAGAAGCCGTAGCGAGCCGCTTCTTCTGCCCGGTACCTCAGCGTGCCGCGCTGTTTACTTCCTACATCCTGTTTATGAGGCAAACAGCGGAGCGGAAGAGTAATTACCCAGGGTTCTCAGAGGGTCTGCTCTCTGGAGATGGCAGGGTGCTGAGTCCCGCCAGCTGTGGTGCACAGTGAGATACGGCCCTCTTCAATCACAACCACAAAGGCTCTTTCAATATCCACATAGGTCGGATCCCATGAATGAAACATGCAGACCGCTGTCAATGAAAAGCCCACGCTGAACATATGGCCTCACATGTCTTATGCACCCTGCACCCCGCTACTGTACATGAGCTCCTCCTTTGGTTGGAGCTGTCCAGATCATTAAATATAGATGGCTATAGTCAGACATATGATCCTCTCTCTGACTGCCGTGTGGCTCTGTCAATTAACACACAGAGGAGAAAGGATGCTTGATTAACCAAGTACTCCCCCTGCACACCCAGACACTATTCTTTTCCAAAGAAGCCTGTATGATGCCCTTTAAAGGCGCTATACAAGAGATACATTACTGATACGCTATCACTAAAGGGGAGGCTGTGACTCGCCGTCTTCCTCTAATCGGAAGATCGGCGGTTCAATCCCCGGCTCCGCTGGTCCATGTCGATGTGTCCTTGGGCAAAACACTCAAGTTGCTCCTGAAGGCTGCACCTGCAGTGTTCCAATGTTCAGTCCTGATGGGCAGGTGGCACTTTGCATGGTCACTCCTGTCATCAGTGTGTGAATGGGTGAATGATGACATGTAGTGTAAAAGAGCTTTGAGGGGGTCAGAAGACTAGAAAGCTCTATACAAGTACAGTTCATTCCAGGATGGGGAGACCATAGCAGTGGCTCGGAGTATGGTGGAAGCTGCATCAGAAAAACCTAGAAGCATCCTAGAAAGGTTTCTGCAGTGGGAGCTCCAGATTAATAAAAAGGAACTGGGCGTTCAGAGGAAGGATTTCAGTCAAAACAAAAGAAGGATGTGGACAGCCACTGGGGGAGATGAAGATGGTTCAATGAAAACAACAACAGGACTAATCAATCAGCTGGTCTTTAACCTCCCCGTTCTCTCTCTTCTTAGGCGCTGGTGCGACTCCCCCCTCAGATCTCTCAGAGCGAGGAGGTGCTGCGCTTCTTTGAGACAAAGGCCGAGGACGTCAACCCCCCAGTGGAGTGAGTGTCACATACTGTACAACACACCCGTACGCATGCTGTATGCTCAGACTAATCGTCCATCTGACTCAGCGTCAAGCTCTCCAGCGACACCGTCGTTCCTGTTGTGCTGCACTTTCACTCAAAACCCCACTGAGGGTGGTAGCTTATGCTAATGTAGTGTCGCTCCCAAAACACTGGTCTGAAATTGGTTTTGACATCCTCTGTTGGAGAAAAAGAAAAAAGAATGTTACTGCTTTAATTACAGGATGGATGTGAATGGGCTATGTGGTGTAGTGGTCAAAGCAAGACTTCATCATTTGAAATAACATAGGTCCTCCTTTTACAAATGAAAAGTATAATTCATAAGTGATAAAGTGCACACTTCAGTTCAATACACTGAGAGGTTTTGCCTGTGTGGTGTGGTGTGGCTAACGTTAGCTAACGTGTGCGCCTGTGTTCTCACGTCATAGATAGGCCTGTACTGAATAGTCTCAAACTTCATTCATGGCGTTTCTTTGGGTGATGATTTCATGAAATATGACGACAGACATTCAAAATGTCATTCAAAAACCTAAATTGGCACTTTGAATGTAAATATTCAGTAGTCATAAATAAACATTCTAAGAGTTGTATTATTAAAATAAGACAAGAAGTAAACACGCGGAGGGGGAGGCATGTTTACCAGGAAGTAGTTGTGATCGTGGTCCCGTTCCACTGATGGAGCTTCATTCGGTCACTTAATGATGATGTCGTTAAAGCAACTCAAGACTCAAGAGAATTGTGGGAAATGCAATGTGCCACTATCTCGTAATGGCAACTAGTGGGCTCAACAACAGTTGCAGAGTCTCACTTTATTTTTTCCTCACAGTTTTGTTTATTTATAAAGTCAATATGTGTATGCATAGAGAGAGATAGAGATAGTAATAATAAATATGAAGTAGAACAACAACATGTAGTAAAAAAACAACAATAATGATAATAAGAAATAAGATAAAACAAAGAGACAAAAAATTGAAATATGGATAAAAACATAAAAGTCAAAATGAAATAAGAGTGATAGCAATAATACTATGAGAAATTCAGTAAATAAAGAAAAATAAAATAAACAATTTACAGAATAAAAGAGAAGAAGAAGAGAAAAAAACAATGCCATGCTTTTTCTAAAAGGATGCATAGAGTCACTTTAAATCCTAGACGGACAATTTCAGAATTTGCTAGCTTGTGATTATGAATCAACAAATCCAATCCATTACTATGTCATATAATACACTTCTGGAACATGGGTTGAGTGTAAGGACTGCTCTGCATGGAGCAGGTTGTGTTTGTTAGCATAAAGCTACAGTGGGTACGGAAAGTATTCAGACCCCTTTAAATTTTTCACTCTTTGTTTCATTGCAGCCATTTGCTAAAATCAAAAAAGTTCATTTTATTTCTCATTAATGTACACTCAGCACCCCATCTTGACAGAAAAAAACAGAAATGTAGAAATTTTTGCAAATTTATTAAAAAAGAAAAACTGAAATATCACATGGTCATAAGTATTGTACTGAAGGCTGTTTTTACTTTTGTCTTCACCTCACACTGATTACAGGAGCAGCATGCACACATGATGATGATGAAGTCATCACTTTTTTGATTGATAATGTTACTCACAATAGCTCAGATGCTAACACACCGAGCATCTGTATATCCCCCCCCAAAATACAGTATGATGTACAGTGGATAAGCTCATTATCTAGTCTATTCCCAGATCAGCTCTTTCTCTCCGAGTTCGTTAAAACCTCCAACGGGGAGTGCGAGGAGGAGACTGACTTGTTTCAGAGCAGGAGATAGCCCCTTTGGGTGCTTTTTAATTAGAGAAGACCTGGAATGCCAGTAGCGCACTATTTTGTGATGTGCTCCTGTACGCACGAGGAAGCTGCAACCGAGCACTGTTTGTTAGACCTCCCCCTCCTCTGCTGACAGTCTGTAGTTTAGAGTTTTGCCCTCGCCTTTCTCCGTTGGATGAGAGGGAAGACGTGAGGCAGGCAGGATTTAGTGACCTCTGGCTGCCAGTGTTTCTTCAGCACAGAGTAATGAGGGTGTCTCTCCCTATCGTCCTCTCCCTCCTCTAATTCTTTGTATCCAACCCGGCCTCATAAATTCAAGTATAAATTGAAGCAACGGCTCAAGGTTACGAACGCCGACGCGATCAGTCTTTGAGCAACAGCCTTCGTTTCCTCACTGACAACACAGCTTTCCATCTCGCTTCTCTTCTACTGTCTCTCTCTCTCTCTCTCTCTCTTTCTCCTCCTGCCTCTCATTTGACTTACGCCCTGCATCTCTTCCATTCCTTTTTCCAATCCTCCTTCTCAACTCGTTCTCATGCTTCTTTCTCTCTCCTCTACGTGTGTTGATGCTTAAAGAAATGGCATTAATCTCGTTTGGAGATGTGGGAGATGAAGCAGTGTGTGTGTGTGTCAAAACAGGGACGAATTTGAGATATTTCTCTTTCAGCCACTGGAATCAAACAGGTGTTTACACAGTGAAACTTGGGACACATTAAAAGAAAAAGGAATAGAATGAAAGAGGTACTTTTTGAGCAGTGTCTGTTGAAAAGATGGCTGTTCATAACTGAACGTCTGGCCTGTGGTGTTGCTGCATGGCAGCTTTCTGGAGAACCGCTCATACAAAGTCAACACGTCAGAAACACACCTGTATGAGACACAGTAGTAACACCATACACTGACGTCACGGCTCCTCACGGTCAGGAACTCCAGTGAACTACAGTCTAGTTCAGGAGGAACCACCAGGAGCAGACTTTACTGTGGACAAGGTAGACCACCTGGACCTGGTACCCCTAAAGAGCCCCAAACAGCTATAGATGTATTATGATGTTCAGATATGAATGATATTGAAATATGTTACTATTCATTGTACACTGAAATAACTATTAAAGGCCCCAAAGCTCTTACACAATATGCAACTCAACTGTATACTACTTACTGTGTACTTCTACTGCAGAGGAAGACATTGGAGTACTACCTTTACCTGACAGAGAAATGTTACTGGTTACGTGACAGATTCAGATTTGACTCGCGGAATATAACTATTCAAATTATTCATTAAACTATCCAGCATCATATTAGAATGGTAAGCTCCAACAAGTACATGTAAGTACATTGTGTAAATAATACCTCTTCGTTTGGTTTGTGGACTCTCGTTATGAAGTCTTGAGTTTGGCCTTTTCGCCGTCGCTATCTTGGATTACGGCCGTCGTTGCCATGTTGTTTTTTTGCAACCAATGAACAGAAGTGAATGCGGAGCGTTGACATAGAGACGTTGTATTGAAGAAGACTTGAAACTAGAGATTGAGACCATAAACTCATGTTCACAATGTTTACTGAGGTAATAAATCAAGAGAGAAGTCATTTTCTCATAGACTTCTATACAACCAGAGGAGTCGCCCCCTGCTGGACACTAGAGAGAATGCAGCTTTAACACATGAAGCTTTGACTTCACTCGGCAGAACCGGAGGTTGCTGCCTGACTGTCTACGTTGCCTGATTATTGCTCTCCATGAAGATGAATGGACTTTAGGTGACTTGATTGTGCTTTTCTGCAATTAGAACGAGTATCCAATTTCTTATTAAAAAAATTGGAAATAGTGCTTATTTCCATCAGTTGCACTCAACAAAAGCATCTCTTCTCACAGTCCTAAATGGCATGTTGATGCATGGGGATGCAGGATCATTCTTGATGCTGTTGGATGTCAGTGCAGCTTTTGACACAAAGTGTGTTTCCAACCATCTGTTTTATGTACATTTTTAATTTGCGCATTCAAAAACACAACTTTTTTCAAAAATCTTGAAATATCGCAAATCTTTTTTATGCTTGGCAGAGGCGAAAAAGTTGGTTTATTTATGAAAGCAAAACTCTACAAAGTGCATCTTAGTGAATCAATGACTAAAAACTAAAAACAGTCTCCTCATCGCTCCGCTCAGATCTGACGTAACCTTCCGCTCATTAATACACAAATGTCATATTTACCTCCAATTGTTTTCCACCGTTCAACGTTCCTCTCTTTTAGTCAAGTCATCTTGATGCGTCCTCTTCTTCTTCAGTGGTATAATGGGGTTGGACTGGAGAACGGTCGCCACCTACTGCTTATCTCAATGAACTGACTCCTAATAATGGAATAACAGAAGTGGATGAGTGGGTGGAAACAAGCTTTCGTTCACATTTTCTTTTGCGGATTTTCCCAAAACTGGGTTACAATTGTAAACCACCATCTCCTGAGCAACAGACTGAGGCAGTGGACGGGCTCTCCCCTACCTCTCTGATGGGACTTTCTCAGCTTCTGCTGGTAACCTCTGTTCTCTAGTTAGTTTCAGATCAAATGAAGCCAGAACCTCTTCTGGCTTCTCTGGATCCCTGCAGGCCTTCACTCTGTCTCACTAAAAGAAGAACATACTCAGAAGGGTGAGCTGCCCGCTCTCCATTTCAAGAAAGAAAGGAGAAAAAGACCTCTCAGTTAATTGTTAGGAAGACGTCATCATCCAGAGGACTTGACTGTGTCAGGGCTAAGTTTGATGGCTTTCTTCCATTAACCTACCCATAATGCATCTGCTAAATGGAAATGACCCATGGGGTAGTGTGTTCAGGAATGACATGGGCCATTGATTGTGTGTGTGAGTAGTGTGTGGGTAGTGTGTGGGGCTTTTAATGTGTAAGTGCACATGTGTGTCCTAAGTGCTGCAGATGAAGAAAACAGGATGCTGAGCACTAATATTAATCCAACAGGGTTTGTGTGTATGTTTGAGTGTGTGTGTCCCGTCAGCTTATTTAATGCAAATGACCCGGTATCGTCTCTGTCTGCTCGCTTTTTATGTGCATCACTTCACGCAGAACTTTGTGCGTTTTAGGATCGTCCTGATCAAAGCGTGTTTCCTGTTGATCATCTGTCAATAGTGAGTCCTGGTTCGGGTTTGGGTTTGAAAAAAGTGGTTGTTTCCATTGATTATACAACACAAGAGTACTCAGAAACTCAAATGCTATCTTGACTAGGGCTGGGTACTGGGACCAAGTAGCATCAAAACAACATACGATACCTTTTAGTGCCCTCTCTATAGTAAAAAGGGATATTTAAATGGTGTCTTCTTAGATTTATTGCGACGTGTGATTGGCCCACTACCGCAGCAGCTACAACCCATACAGCCGGGATTGCCTCCACATGGTTCCCAGCGTGAAGACGGCTGAGCTGGCAGCTAGAAGCTAACGGTGCTGACAGCGGGAACAGCGCTAACAACAGCAGCAGCGGTACCTCCGTATGAGACACAGTGCAGTGTGCCCATCCTCCAGCCTAACGCTGGCAAAACATTATTTGACAAGAAATAAGTTACAGCGCCCTTGTCCTCACTCTGACATGGAGAAGGCAGAAACGGAGTACTGGCAGCTTGTGAGGAGTGCAGGTGGGCAAGAAAAAGTCACGGTACGCCAAAGAGTCAAATATAGAAGAGCCGGTCCTCTTCAAGCGTTGAACCTCAGCGAAATATCCCTGAGCTGCTTAGTCCACAATAACTGAGTCATCAGCAGGTCTCTAAAGTCCTAGCGTCAGTGTTTGTTGGCAGTTCCCGTCCTAAAACTAAGAGACTGTTGCTTTGAGGTTGTGGCTCCTACACTTTGGAACTCTCTCCTTTTGGACTGGTGGAAGATTTGTGGACACTGTGGACACCATGCTGTTTGAAATGGTTTATATATTTTATTTGATGGTGTTTTTGACGTGCTGCTCTTGAAAGGCGCTATGCTAATAAACTTCCTTACTTCCTCTCCTCTTCAATTACCTCCTGAGCTTTACCCTTCCTCTATCCCTTACTTATTTCCCTCTCCTCTCCACTCATTGCCTCCCAGTCTCCCACCTCTGTCCCCCCCCCCCACCAGTCATCTGTCCATCCCACTCCGTCTGCTGAGGTGGAGACAGGGGACAGGCTCACTCAGCCTTAATGGATAAGATGCTGCACTCCCCTAACTATTAGGATCAATAGCACTCGCTGGAGACCGAGCAGGACAGCAGCGCACAGCAGCGCGTGGAAGGGGTTAAACACTTTAAGTGTGTCAGAGTGAGAGGAGTGGTCAGCCGAGCGTGCAGCGCTTATGTGTGTGTGTGCATGTACGTGCTCTCGTGTGTGAGCGTTTATCGATCCGTCTGAAACAGAGCAGTTGTACACTTCGTGCAATTATATCTTTCAAAAATGTTTGTGTTCTCAGCCAAACAGAGACAGCAGCAGGAGACGAGTCTTCATTGCGGGACTAAATTGGTCTCGCTAGTTGTGTGCAGCAGCCTTTGTTGCTGTCAGGTTATTTCAGTGCACCTCCCGTCTGTGCTCCACAGTCTCCTTTCTCTCGCCATCATCCTACATGGATGCACTCATCCACCCAGACACCCACCCGATGGCGTCTGACTCACTGCTGCTCTACTTCCTCACACACTCACTCACACAGGGTGTTGTCAAGGCTGGGCTCGCTACAGTAATAGCTTTGGGAGGGCCAGACTGTACATGGGTGTGATGAACAGAGCGGGGCCAGGACAGCTACCAGGGTGATGAAGTGTGTGTGTGTGTGGGGGGGCTAGCACAAGGCCAATGGTGCACTGGGCTCCCACGGTTTCTCTGATGAGCTTCAGAAGAATATATACAAGATACTGACATTTAGCTTCAGGTTTTTAAGACTGGATCAAACTGTTTCTTATTTCTAACCCTGTCTCCATAACATCACTGTGAGTGAGTCATGCTTTGACATTAGCCAGCAGCAGTCTCCTTCTCTATGTGAGATACAGGTTTTATTTCTGACTGTGATCTGATTAGAAATAATGAGCCACATGCCTCACAGGCACAGGAATCGATCCCATCAATCAGAGCTCAGCAAGCACACGGAGCTCTCCTCTCCCCTGTCTGTGGAGTGGAGTACTGCAGCGGTCTGATGTCACTCAATCAGCTGCTCCGTTTTCAAGCTGAGCGTATTTCTTTTTACATTAAACGTATTTTGATTGGACTTGTGCTGGATCTCTGGTCTTTCTGTTGGCTTTTGACGCCTTGAAACGTCCTGCCGAAGAAAACTACAACAAACGAGGATATTGTACATAAAGAAGAGACGCTATCATCACAGCTTGATGACATTTTTTATGTTTCAAAAACAGGAACTGTGCATGCATTTGAACTGCCCACAGGAAGTCCTCTGCAGAGCAGGCTCGTCTGGGTCTTGTATTCTGGAGGTCAGTGACTCCCTCAAGGAGTCGTTCGATAAAGTAAACACATTTTTTCTGAAGTTAGCCTCTTTCTTTGGAAATACTGTGTCGTTTTATCTCTACGTCTCTTGAAATTATTATAATAAATCAGTCAAGGGGAAATCATTCTATATATATATATATATATATATTAGAGCTGTGAAAAATAACGCGTTAACGCGTTATGATTAAATTACAGGATTAATTCGGTATTTTTTTTTAACTTAAATGCGCAGAATGAGCTTCCAATTAGTGCTGGGCGGTATGACCAAAAATGTATATCACAGTATTTTGCCTAACTCTAGTATTTTGCCTAACTCTAGCGGTACCACGGTACATCACGGACGGTATATCACGGACGGTATATCACAGTATTCTCTTCAAACTCATACACCTCACCACAAGTTCAAGTGTGCGGAAAAGAAACACTTTTATCTTTTCACAGCACTGATTTGGGAATGCAGTCTTTTTAGCAATTTAAATTGTCAAAATTGACCACAGATATTTGACTTTCACATTATATTCTTATGCTCTATGATGTCTTTCCTCGTCTCTCCTCCCTGTGTCACGGTGTGGGTACATCTCACTGGAGTAAGGAAACATATCAGAATAACCTTATTTGATTGGCTAAACTGCATCACGTGACGTGATTTACAACACATTGGCCTGTGTTTTTCCTGCACCGCTGAACAAGTGCCGTAAATGCTGGAAAGGAGCGTGAATAACTCCGCTGCTTTAAGGCAAAGGCCCGCAACCCACTGAAAACGGGTCCGCGATGACCCACCAGTTGAGAATCTGTTCTACAGGATCGTGAAGAGCGGTGAACAGCTGTTTGTGTGGAGTGTCTTCCATCTCTTCCGGTTTCCTTCACCTACATTCCCCTGGGTCCTAAACCCCTCCAAGTACAGCTTGTTATCACCCTCTACGCACCAACGTACATTTATAACAAATACCACACATCTTACAGTAATCAGCGTTGCATATGTGTCAAACTCTATCGGTGCATCTCCAGTCTGTCTATGTTTATCCTGCATCGCTGTTCTGTAATGTAGCGTTACTGGAGGACCGAGCCTCTCCCAGCTGTTAGCAGACTGTTGTGCTAGCAGGTGAGTGAGCTGTACCCAGCATGCAGTTCGGCGGTGAAATTTTATAAATGTACAATTATTAGTGTTACAAATTGTTTATGTGTCACAGACTGTTGTGTTGTGGTGTTTTGCTCTGTTAAAGAGCGTTAGTTGTGGGTTGTTAATTGTTATAAATTTATGACCATGACTAGGGGTCCCTCTCAATACAGATAAAATAACTAGCTCCACCACTATCATTTTCAGTAGCGAAGATCATCTTTAGCTGCCTGTTGAAGACAGTCAGTAGTGTTCTGGCTATGCACCGGTATGACGGTATGTGGAAATTCATATCGTACGGGGGGAATAGAAACCGGTACTACTTCCAATATCCCACAATTGACCGTTCGCCCCCTTAGTTACTGTTGCTACGTCGACAAAACTCCCAGGACTGTCAACCCGAAAGCATGGCGAGGACGGGGACCAGCGCTATATCTGTCAGTGTCAGTGATACTTTTTGGAGTAATATCTCCGCGATATTCTCCGGATCAAGGCAAAAGGGACTGCAATATGCAGTGGAAGGATATATCCAAAACATTAAGATCACGAAGGTGACGCAACAATAATCGAAGCAAAAGCATACAGGTCTCAATCAAAACATCTCTAATGCAGTCAGACGTTAGCTGCTATCCTAAGAAACCAATGTAACAGACTGTCTCATGTTTGTCCTTTCTGGTGTTGAAGATATGTCCCATCAGGGTTGCCGTAGAGAGGGGGCAATTCCCGCCTCTAGGAAAAGGGGCGTAAACGTAAACGGGAAGACGTTATGGTTTCACCGTAGCACTACCAGCCTAAAGTACCATCTCAACGCGACGCATGCGTTGGTCGGTGAGGGGAGTTTAAGTGGAATGCGCCAAACCACCCTCACTGAACAACGTAGTTCCCTCACTAAGTCTGCCTGTGACAAGTTGACGAGCACAGTTGCCAAATGGATTGCAAAAAGCTGTAGACCGATTAATATTGTTGAGGACGAGGGGAAGTTTTGCGAGTGGCAACGGGGGACTCGAGCATCAAAGCACCGCAAAGACGCACAATAATGACAAAAATCGGTAATATGTGATTAATCATGATTAATCCACAGAAACCTGTGATTAATTTGATTAAAATTTGTAATCATTTCACAGCCCTAATATATATATATATATATATCTGTATTTCTATCTCTCCACTGCAGAGTGGACCCGTTGGGACTAATCTATGTCATTTGTATAAAAAAGAATGTTAATCAGAGTCAGGCGTCCGAACATTGGCTAACAGTCCCCCCCCTCCTCTCTTTACCTCGGTGTTGTCTCGGCTCACAGAGCTGTCAGTGTCGCTGTCCATTTATCTCTGTCCAGATGTTCACACAGCGCACTGAGGCTGCAGTACGACCTTGCTCACATGTGGTGCGGCTTTGTCCCGTATCGTGGCGACTTGAGGCCAAAGTGAGCTCAAAAATGTGAATCCATCCTTTGAAGGATCTCCAGCAGAAAGGTTGCCGCTCTACGTAATGCACTGCCTTTGCATCACAGTAAGAAGTCAGAACTCAGAGCTTTCCATGGAGCTACATTAGCTCTGATTCTACCCTCCGGTACGTCTCCACATGGTGGCGTGCTTCACAACACAAACGGCCCTCAGCTGCTCTGTGTCCAGTTCATCCCCCGGCGTGATCTGTTGTCCGCTCACAAACCTCCCTAAGGCTCCCCTTCCTCTATACATGTATCCAGTGTCTTCTTTATGTCCCCCCCCCCCCCCCCCCCGCTGACGCTACACTCCCCTTCCCCTTTTTGTCAGACATGATGTTTTCCTCTCTCTTGCTTAACACTTTTCCCACCATCTTGCATTGCTCTGGAGTCAATTAGCATGGGCTGTGGGCTGTGATGTGTTCCATGTGTCTGGGCCCTGCTTTAGCAATCATATAACTATCAGCCTGAATGGCATTATCTGTCCTCTGCAGACCATAACCATGACAAATGTCTCGATTCATATGCGCATACTGCATTTCAGCCATGATGAAAATATTGGCCACTGCCCCCCGATAGGCTACCGTCGTGTGAGACATGGCCGACGTTATCGTTCATCATGCCCCCTCACAACCCTCCCCCTGAATAACAATAGGCATCGACCTTGGCTCGTGCCTCGAGGAGAGAGATGCTGCAAGATTATCAGATTATCACGGGGTTAAGCCATGAACTCCTGTGATTGGTCAGATTTTGGGCCTAAGTAGCAGGGCTGTACCTGGTGACAGGGGGAAGACACATTTGGTGTTTTTTGGGCTAATTAGGAATAAGTGGGTGATAAGGATTGGGGCGTATGTGTGTCCAGCTCTATCACTGATGTCGACAGGAAGTGTATATTTAAAGTCAGATCAATGTAACTTCTTTGAAAGAACAAATAACGTTCCTCTTACAAATGAAACCTTGTACTCCAGAACACACGCGTGCTGGCTTACACTGCTACAGTCGCTAATGTTAGATAATGTTAGATAATGTTAGATAATGTTTGCAAGCTTTGGATCGATATCGCTGTGGAACTGTTGCTATAGAGTCGGTTTGGCTGGAATTCTCACATTTAATCAGCAAAAGTTTCAAAACATAATTCCTTCGTCTTGCAGTGTCCTGTAGAACAGAAGGTTAGTTGGTTTAGGGTCTAGATTATTCAGTGGAACATAAAATGTATTTGTAATGCCCGATCCCATTCCCCACACTCACTGAGCTGTCCCTCTGTCAGATCATCGAGTGTTTGAGGACTCTCTCTCTCTCTCAGACAGTTCGAGTCCTTTATGAACACTTTCCATAAAGCTGCATTTCTGCAGACAAAAAACGAGTAAATAGATTATTTGAAATGACCGCTCATCTTGTGAGGAAAGAGTCTGGAGGACGTTTAAATCAGGAAGTAAAAAGTATCAAACAAATCATATTTTTGACGGTGTCATGGTAAAGTGAAATGTTGCAGCACAGTGCTGTTCCATTCATATTTACATCATTTCAAACCCTCACAGTCTCTCCAGGAGGATGTCAGTCCCTGAGGGTTCAGGTCTTAAGGCCTTGATGCTCCTCACATGGGACACAAACTTGCGTGTATTTAGTTGCCGCCAATTCTTTGGTACATCTGCAACCCGAATGAGTCTCTGTGGGCACAATGCGTGTGTGTTGACTGTGTGTACGGGAGAGTGTTGAGGTTAATTAATTCCTTGAACACTAATAGTGTGCTAATGCCCACAGTGAGCTTTAGCCTGGTCACGGCCATGAGGGCTCAAAGACAGGGGAGGCTGAGGGTAATTTGGGGCTCTGGAGGGGGCTTAGAGTGGGGGGGTGTAGAGCGGTGGAGGTCTGGATCTGGTGACGCTGACGGATGAATGGGGGTGGTGAGTTCAGGGACGAGAGAGAGAGAGAGATAATCTGTGGGAGTGTGTATTTCCTGGTGTTGCAGGCTAGCCCAGCAGGGGGCCATTGAGAGTCATTAACTTGCAGCCAGTTGGCTACACACATTGATTAGCCTATTATCTGACAACCCACTCATACACGCTTAATGAGTAAATCCACTGCCTTCTTCTTTCACAATTTAGAGTCATACTATGAGTTTACAAAAGAATGTAGTTTGTTAATGTCCACAAACTAATCTAATTGTAGTAATACTATCATCATTTTCATACCACTCATCCATCCACCGGCTCTGGACCTGATAAGAGCCGGATGGAAGCGACCTGCTCCACGGAGCCGTGGTCAGTGAATGCACCGTGACCAAGTGTCAGTGTGTGACGAACAGTGTGACCACAATGTGTTTGAATGTCCGTGGCGGACCCACCTGTTGATGTTTTTGATCGGGACATACCTTTTCTTTTCTGTGTCTGACAGAGTTAGACACACGCACTGACACCGATACCATTTGGTCACTCAGTGTCACTAAACAGCGCTGCTGTCAGAATAACAGCCGTTTTGAATTGCACATGTTTGTGCATGAATAGTCAACATCTGTGCATGTTCCAGTCTGTGCTGGGACAGAAGAAAACAGGTGTCGCATCACTGCACATCGTAGCAGTTAAACAGACGTATACTGAAAGGCTGTAAAATCTTGGTCTCCTGCTTCTCTACTAAAAAATGGCCTTGAGATTCCACGTCGCCACATAAAACACCCTTTTCTCCACCACTGGAGGATGTATTCTTCACGTCGCCTCTCACTCCTCGCTTCCTCTCCTCCATTCCTCAAGGAGACGGAGGAAATGTTTGATTTCAGCCTCCAGGGACTCCGGTCACTGTGTTTCTGCTCTGCCTCCTCATCCTCCCACCCTCTCTCAACGTTGTACCCCCCCCCGCCCCTCCCCTCCCCTGTGCCCTAATGCTTTGCAGATGCCTCCAAAACCATACCTCTAAAAAAATACAGCCCAAAATAGCCAGCCGCACCCCCACTGGCATGTCCCAATGTAATGTTAAGTGTTAGTGGCTAAGCTAACAAGCTAAAGAGCTCTCTTTGTACTGTGTCACAGAAATAATGATCAAAAACCAGGCTAATCTCGGTGCTATGCAGGTTGCTAACACGGCTAACGTGGCTAACGTGGCTGCGTGTTGACTAGTGTTTGCCTCCTGAGCTGTGTCAGTGGGCTAATGCTCGGGTTCCATGCAGGCATGTTGTTCTCAAGCCCTTTGTGAAGGCTTAACGCTACCAGCCGCCCACACGTGATGCGAGCCAACCTTTGCTTTGAGCCGCTCAGCATAACAACAATAGAACACATGCTATCGATCCAATCAGCAGTCACTGTGTGTGTCGGGGTGAACAAACAGCTGTCTTCTGGGAATGCATCTGATCACATGATCATCTGATCGAGAACCACTAACCCCAGAGACTCCAGTGCAGCGCGGCCCTCACCCAGAGATCTGTGTAGACTCTACCGTCAGACCAGAAGCTGCCTCTGTCCTGATTGGGACTGTTCATAGAGCTCCACGCTTGTATTAGCCTTTTTAAACCATACACAGCATGAGCAGCTTAACAGGCTCGGTGGGAGTTTGCTACAGCAGAGCACTTGTCATGCTGCTGCTGCTGTTCTTCACCAAACAGAGCTCATTCATCGGCCCCTGTCCTCACCGCCTCGATAAGTTACAACCAGACATTTGCAGGTTCCACTCTTACACCTATTGTATTGTCAGGCTGCTGCGTGGATCATTTACTGTTAGCTTGTTCAATTAACCCAGCAGGCACCCAGCATGCATATAGAAACTAGTTTGGCTGGTGGAGGGGGCATTCCTTTCACACACTGGGCCACTTGTACCATTTATGAACCTCTGAAAATATCAAAAACACATTTTAAATAGAGTGAAAAATGAATAAAATGTTGAATTATTTTATCACCATCCAATCTATTAGTAAACTATTGATGGAAAGAAGGTGTAGAAAGGGTCAAACAGTGCTGGCTGCTGAGTCTGCTCATTCCTTTGGCCTCTTCACCAGATGACCTGAATCCCTGCATGTTAACTCCTACAAGGCTGGACCACAACAAGTGGTATTTCATGGCGGCCAATGAAATGAATGACTATAGGAGTTTTTTCCCTGTTAGGGTTGGCCTCTGGCTGAGGAATCCACTGGGACTTCCAATTTCTAAAAGAAGTATTTGTTTTACGAAACTAATTTGAGCTTACCAGAAATGTTGGACAATGCGTCTGATTGAGGCAGCAAAAGATTGAGCGTGGCTAAGAGAAGGGCACTGAGCATGTGGAAGCGTGAACACAGCAGCTAGCATTGCCTGGACAAGTAAAACATTTCCCCTTCACCGGTCAGAGGATACCAGCATCTTTAATGCCACTGCGGCGAGCCGGGAGCGAAAAAGGGTAAACATCCCGACAAATCCCCTGCCAACTCCTAGGGCTCGGTCCGTCCACCGCATACCTTCCACTGAGACACATCCACAGCTCACTGCATTATTATGTGTAGTATAAGACTTGAATATTGTCCCTTCCCCATATATCAGAGGCCGTGTGTCCAGCATGTGTGTGAGACGGACCAGATGAGGAGAGGGGGTCAAGTCCCGCTCTCTGCCTGTCCCACTTTGGTGACAATGAAGCGTATTCTGGTTGCAGCGATGGTGGTGGAGATGTCGGTACAAAGGCCTCATTCTTCGGCCGCTGCCGCTCACAAAGTGCCGGACACGTCAGATCACAGACGACGACGGGACAGAGGGGAGCACAGCGACTCACAACAACACAGAGCGGCTCTCGCTCGTGCGTGTTGTGTTGCTGTCTGCTTGTAGAGCGCGTGTCTATGCTCAGAGGCGGACAGAGGACTTGTCGTGTCTCTTTATTGAGCTTGAGTGTGGTCGCAGCGAAAGCCCCCCAGAGGAGGTTTCCATTTACCTCATGCAGTGACCGCTGGCCACGCTGCTCTTCCTGGCAGTGCACTTTGATGTTGCTCCGGGTCACACCTTTACCAGATCAGAGCGCCCTCATTAATGAAATGGGCTGTTCACAGGGGGCTCAACTGCCCCAGTTGACGATGCTGGAGCTGGGTGGCTGATCCTGAACCATAGAGGAACAGCCACGTTCAATAAGACATTTTCACCGACCTACACCTGCTTACCTCACACACATCCCTCTGTCATCCTGAGAGATGAACCCACAGCCGTGAGCTGGCATGTGGTGCTCCAGAGTGGTGTTGCACCGTCTGGTCTCCAGATCCTTGCTGCTGCTGTGTGTTGATATGAGGGTGAAGGAGGGATTCAGCCTCACTGCAGCATCACGCTTCATGGTTGTTGTTTGAGTACTGCAGCAGGATGACGTGCGTGAGGATGGGTGAGGCTTTTGATCGGGCCTTGGGAAGGACACTGAGCAGCACAAGAGAAAGGTGACGGGGGGAGGAAGGGAGAATGGGGCAGGATGGACAGATTGTCAGGTCTGTGTTTCTATAAATAGCGCCGTCGGTCTTCACCTGATCTGTCCTCCGCTGTCTTTTTTTTAAACTTGATTTCCACGCTGCCGAGAGTCACTGCTGATGAGGGCGGAGTCCGACCCGCTCAGCCTCACACACAGCCCCCCCCTCAGTCTGTAGCTGAGCCTTGCGGCTTAATCCCATTAGAACCCATTAAGCAAGGCATCTTAAACTGAGCCCCCTGATTCTTCAAACTGTGGGGAGGGGTCATCTTCTTGTCTGACAGGGCGGAGAGGGGAGGGAGGGGGGGAGGAGGAGTGTAGGAAGAGGATGGTGGTGCCGTTTTGGAGTCACATGACTAATTTGTGTCTGTTGCTGGAAGTACAGGCAGCTGGCCAAAGTCGTTCCTCCCGCTCTCTCTCTCTATCCTTCACTCCCTCCCTCTCTCGCTCTCTCCCCCTCTCTCTCTCCCTCTCCCTCACACACAAGCATTTGTTAGTGAGCTAAAGCCGATTGTGTGAGTGCGGTGGTTCAGGAGAGCTTTGTTGTTGCCTGAGCAGCATCCTCTGTCACTAACTATGTCCCTCCTGTGTTGCTTCTCCTTCAGGGACTATGGCTCCAAGCGCAAGTCGGGTAAGTCACCTGCTTTTTTCCTTCACTGTAGTTTTTTCTCTCTCAACTTGTTGCTCTGGACAGAAGCTGCAGATCTGAGGGGGGGATGTGATGCCGCATGACGTATGCCTCTTATCCATGTGATGTCAATGTGCGGTGTGTTGGGGTGGGTTCAGCTGAAGCCTCCTCTCCTTCTGGCTGTAGGTCTGATATCACAGTGGGGGGGGTTCAGTCCTCACTGAAGCTTTTTGTAGGGCATGCCGATTCATCAATATCTGATCAACATGTTGGCATGAGATGACATGTCTTAGATATTAGATATCGTCATATGGCGTGTTGTCGTTTCCTGGGTTTAAAGGCTGCAATACAGTAAAGTCATTTACCTACCAGACTGACTATTATTTGCCTTTACCCACTTAGTGAAAATATCCACATTAGTGATGAGTATTTATCAAAAATGAATATTCGCAAAAGGCACCACTTGCCAACCCTACAATATCACCACATGTAGAGGTATTTTATGACATATTGTGAGATGTGTCCCGGCCTAGCTCCATGTTTAGTATTGCTCATGATTCAATAAAGTAAGAAAGAGGGATTTCTCAGGGATACCTTTGGAGGTTTGTGCTTGTTAAGGGGCTTTGCTTCAGTCCTGATTCCTGGGACTTAAGACGTCAACAAAAGCTGAAATACTTCCTTTGGATGCCACACATGTAATTCAGTAGAGTGCAGGGTAAAACCATCCCGACTATGAACCTGAACCTGTTCCACTGAGCGTCCAACATGTGGATTCAGTGGCACGTTGCAACAAGCTACTATACCAGCGTTCATCCATTCATTGGCCATCTTAGCCATCTTATAGCGGGCATTAGCTTCAGCATAGCTGCTTAACATGTGAGCCACTAATATATGCACCTTGGAACCCCGTTTGTTTACAGCCCGGTAGACAGAAGAACTATCAGTCATACCTCTTCTGAATTATTGACGAGAAATAGCACGGAAATAGCTTGTGGTTGTTGGAGGATGATTCCCTTAAAGAGCTCGTCTTGATGTTTCAGTAGCTTGACGCTTGTTTTTTTGGTACGGCAATGCAAAACTAGTTCATACGATGCGGCCCCTTGATTTTTTACCTCATTCTTAAAGCTTTTGAGTAATGGGACCTCCTTCAAGTGAAGTTAGATTTTTGGGAAGTGTGTGACCCTCCTGCGTCGGCTCAGAGGGAGCTCACTACCTCCTCGGTCACATCCACAGGAGCTGATGGCTGCTGCAGATAAGCCAGCTCCAGCTGCTCTCTCTCTTGGGGTGTAGTGCATTGTGCTCTGAAACAGGTAGATTTAAACCTTTATGTGAGCTAACTCCACCACTCCACTGACCCGGGGACCTCGCCTACGACCCTGAAGAGGTCGTCTACTTTTACACCTTTGGACAGTTACATAACATCTGAGTACAGCACATTCCTCCTCCGGTTTATTCTAGATTAACATCATGGAACAAATCTAAACGTCTATAAACCCAGTGTGTCAGTACATATTTTCATGCTTTATTTTATTCATGTGATTTTATGTAGAGGTGGTGCGTGTTACAGGAAGTACATTACACCCTAAAGTGTTCCATCGCTGTATTTATGCTGCTTTCTTTTTCTTTCTGAGATGCTTTTGAAGATGCGTTTAGTGACCGTTACATCCACTGCTGACAGCAAACAGAGCCTCCAGGTGGGGGCTGAGGTTGTGCTAAAACCTCTGAAGTTCACTAGTTGTATCTTTGTTTCATTTGTACTCACACAGAAGTGCAGAGATTCGTGGTCTTAGCGGGAGTTATGTGATTGTAGTCTTGTCTTGAGTGAGGTTACCAGTCTTTATGCTAAGCTAAAGAGGCTAATCACCTCCTGATGCAGATGTAACAGTCAGAAAGAAGGAGAAGGAGTGGAGTCCCCAACATGTCTCTTTGGTGGTATTAGTTTTCGTTGTCTGCTGGAAAAATATAAATACAGCTTTTAGAAAACGTTCATGCAGACACAGAGGATATTTAGAACAGCACATGTAAACTGGGTATTTGTTCTCTCAACATTGTGTAACATGGAGTTTGTACACATATTATATGATATTGTTTTATATTGTAATTTATTCCCATCATGCTGAGAGTCATCCCAGTGACGGCTGGTCTGCAGACAGCACAGATCTCTCTATAGCACAATCGTGCTGATAAAGGAGCCAAACAGCTGATGTTAACGGGGTTGCAGTGACTTGCATTATGATGCGTTCAGGCTCTATCAGTATAAATGAGTATTCAGCAGATCAAGTTTAAATGTAATCTTGTAGTTTTTGCTGAGAGACTTGATTAAATCCAGTTTGTTTGAAGGAGATGTTTTCACATCAACACAAAATAGATATTAGAGATGAATTATGAGCTGTTCTAAGCTCTAATCTCATTATAATACATCATTAAAACTACCAATGACAAGATGATTTTTGGAATGATATTTCCAGGACGGTGGTGAGAAAAGTCTGGAGCCTTGCTGTCAAATATAGTTCTCAGAAGGAAAGTCAAAATGGGCAGGTCAGATTTCAGCTAAGAAAACTACAACTGGTGCATCTACAGGAAACCCGTTTGGGGTCCTGGTGGAGGAGTCTGTTGAGGGACTTTTGTTACAAGTCATCCCCTCTAATAATGGCCTGATGCCATCTCACATATGGGATTTTCCTTTTAAGACAATGTGACAATAACGTTTTTGAAAGTACAGTTGAAACAACTAAATCATTTAATCTAATAATTCCTAGAAACGGAACTTTAAAATGAACTTTAAAAGTTCAACAGAAACCAAACACTGATTCGTCTCTCCTCTTGTGAGGGGTCTCTGTGCTCCCCTTGGCTCTGCAGAGTGCAGATGGAGCTCCAAGTGAGGGAACGGAGGAGGGTGCTGTTTGGGCTGTGGAGGCCACAGGGGTCGAGACTGTCAGACAGACGCTTGTTTGTTTACGTGGAGACATGGAGAAGATTTCAGCCTAACGTTGGAATGGCCTCTCACTCTGTCTGTATGTGTGTATAAGATAAGATAAGATAAGATAAGATAATCCTTTATTAGTTCCACAGCGTGGACATTTGCAAGTTTGTAGGTTTTAGTGGTGCAACGGATCTTAAAACTTACGGTTGGGATCGGATCACGGCCACAGATCAGATCTACACAAAAGAAAAAAGGGAGAAAATATAACTTTTAGTGATCTCGGTTCATGTTTTAATGCAGCTGATACTAATTACCCATCATTGATGATCCATATTGGCAGATACAGATCCCTTTGTTGTTTGATTATAGCAGCTGGTCTACAAGGATCAAGACTATTTCTTTTTTTGCCACCATCCCAAAAATCATTTAAACTGCTCTAAAGTCTGTAAAACATGAAAAAAATAATATACTTTGCTATAGTAATTTATAGTGTTTTTTTCTTCATAAAAACACACAATCCAAATGATAAGGAAATCATTACAATAAATGTTGTCTTATTAGTTTCAATGATGTATTATGATCTGTTTAGGAAGTTAAACAGCTCATAATTCATCTCTAATATCTATTTTATATTCATGTGAAAACATCTTCAATCTACTGGATTTATTCAAGTTTCTCACCAAAACTACATTTTACGAGAAGACGTCACTGAGCAGAGCCTGAACACATCATAATGTAACCGAACGGAACCTTCGTTGGTTAGCCGTTAGCGGTGCTGCTAACGTTACTAGCTCTCAACCTCGCTCGGGATCTGTTGTAGCTAACTGCGGTATTTAAAGCAGAGGGCCCATCAGCGTCGCTCCCCTCGCTGCTCTATTTAGCTAGAGCAGAGGCCCTTCAGCGTCGCTCCCCTCCCCGCTCTATTTAGCTAGAGCAGAGGCCCTTCAGCGTCGCTCCCCTCACTGCTCTATTTAGCTAGAGCAGAGGCCCTTCAGCGTCGTTCCCCTCCCCGCTCTATTTAGCTAGAGCAGAGGCCCTTCAGCGTCGCTCCCCTCACTGCTCTATTTAGCTAGAGCAGAGGCCCTTCAGCGTCGTTCCCCCCACCGCTCTATTTAGCTAGAGCAGAGGCCCTTCAGCGTCATTCCCCTCCCCGCTCTATTTAGCTAGAGCAGAGGCCCCGTCAGCGTCGCTCCCCTCACCGCTCTATTTAGCTAGAGCAGAGGCCCTTCAGCGTCGTTCCCCTCACTGCTCTATTTAGCTAGAGCAGAGGCCCTTCAGCATCGCTCCCCTCACTGCTCTATTTAGCTAGAGCAGAGGCCCTTCAGCGTCGTTCCCCTCCCCGCTCTATTTAGCTAGAGCAGAGGCCCTTCAGCGTCGCTCTCTTCACTGCTCTGTTTGCACAAGAATGTCATTCGTCAAAGTCGCTGTTGTTCTGTCCTCTTCCTGCTAAACATGGCGTCGATACCATTTATCTTCTGTCTGTGGTTTGACATTGTTAGTGGCGGTGTAACTCTCGGCTGCTGTGCTTTTTCACAAGTGTCCCATCAATACTGGTTAGCTGTTATTGGTTGCCTTTGTCGTGGTGTCAGGTGACAAGGGTTTACCATTGAAGCTGTGACTGTGTGGAGGACATGCAGGGAGAGCCAGCGTGAGGTTGGACCGTCAGTGTGGCTGTCTGAGGATAACTTTGTTACCTATTGATAAGGTTCAGAAAGTACTTTCTCACTGTTGTTTGAGTTCTGTAGAGAAGACTCTGAGCACATAATGCTGATGTCAAATGTGTCCTCCACTCAGATGATTTAGAGCTCGCAGTGAAAGACATCTCTGCTTCTGCGTCTTCACCTCTCCCATCTCTTTCAGACTTGCTTTTCATCCTCTGTATCGCCTCCTGCAGGTGGACAACTATTAAAGGGATTCGGTCAAATTTGGTGCAGACATTCGTGCAGCCCTCAGGATGTACTGTAAAAAGAGATGCTTTGAATTTTCATCTGGTGCCATGATCAGGTGAAAATTGCAATTTGTCCAGTGTTTTGGTTTATGACCAAATAACTGGAAAAGTTCTGGCATTTATACCGATGCTACATTGTATTTCATGCCAATTAGCAAATGATAGCATGCTAACACACTAAACTCAGATGGTAAATGTTGTGGCTCCCCCCTGAGTTCTTGAAGCTGATACTGATGGCATTATTTGGGAGTTGTTGGCCTGGCAGATTTATCGGCCTAGCTCTAAACAGTATACCTGCTAAATAGGTTAGCATGCTAACATTAGCATTAAACTCAAAGTAGCAGCGTGCCCTCTTGTTTGTTGTGTTGTTGATAAAAGTTCTCTAAAAGTAAGGAATTTGTACACTTGAAATACTAAAACATCCTTACAAATTATGGATTTATTTGATTTAAAGATACTTTAAGTTGTGGTTTTATCCTTATCATCCTTTAAATTGATGCAGAAATAACTTCTTTTTACAATCAACATTTGAAATAATGAAGGCACTTGCAAATGACAAGGTAGTACAAAATGTAAACCATACTTTGGTGTTTCATTTTTACCTCTTTACTTAAGATGTATAGCTGCCAAACACAAGTGAAGGTTGGACTAATCTGAATGAGAGCAATAGTCGTCATTTTAGAGCTAGAAATACTAATTCCAGAGAACAAACCAGAATACTTAGAGACTCAACTCAGTTCACATTCGGGTTTGGATTTTGGGAACGTATCTTTAAGGTTCCAGAGAGAGATCACATACTTCAGTAAACGGTCACTCCTTGTACTCCTCAGGCCGCTGGTCTTAGCTCGTTGATGGACTGATGTAAACAGGAACACAATCTACTAATCTACTGGTCTGACATGCCCCTTTTCACTGTCCTTAGACCCTGAATTGCAGAACAATGCAGGCGTTTGGGGTCAGAATTCTAGTAAAAATGACCCACAGCAAGCAAAGGGACAGAGAAAACACTGCTGGCTCTGCTGGTTTGTGACGTCATCACCCAGACCTGAGAGGAATGAAGCATGGAGGACATGGAGGGCCCAGAGTCAGAGAGTTAATATCAATCAGATGTTGAGCGCTGGACTGAGAGCTGCCCGGTGTGTAGTAATCACGCCAGGGCGTTAGTGAGCGAGGTTTGACCCTGGCTGACCTGGGACCAGCAGTGTCCCTCCCTCGGGCCAACATCAATCCAGCTAAAGCCCCTGAGGCTCTGGAGGGTAGCGGCTTGGGGATTTGGCTTTTATTATCTCTCGTGAGTCGACGCAGAGGAGCGTCGGCTTCACTACAGGGGCAGCGCTCGCCAGGATCATGAAGTACACAAACTTCAAACTCTTCTAAAGATGAGTTGATTCGTTGGGAAAGCACACGATTTTCAGATTGTTACATTTTGAACATTTTCATGGAGTGATAAAACGAGATGAACTTGTTAAAGGCCATATCCTTCAGAAACACGATCCATTTGCCTCAACCATCTCTGTGGGACTGCGTCTCTATTTTTACACTCCATGGTTACATTTCCATAAAGCTCATTTTATCACACAGACTGAACAGAGAAGTCACTGTTGAAGTGGGCCATGGTTGAACACAAGTCATGAGCTGAAGAGAAGCAGCAAGATTTCTTTTAGACCTCTGAGTCTCGTCTCTCGTCTCTCGTCTCACGTCCTTTAAAACCCATTGAGTGCTGCATCTATCATCTAATTAAAGAATCTGACCAAGCAGTCCATGCCAACTTTCAATATGTTCAATCCTATAGTTTACTTCATTATTCCTGGAAAGACATAGATGTCACACATGTTCATATTGTTTATACACAGGGAGATGAAGGGATGTCTGGGGTCAGGAGGGGTCATGAAGGATGGGAAAAAGCAGTAGATGAACCTAAATTAGTGTAATTTTATTGTGGACCCTTTTTTAACTTGTTTCAGTTCAATGCTTCTCACTGCAGCTTTGGAAGGTGTCTACTATCGATCCTACTCCTCTTGTGTTGAAATGCCTGAGGGATCCATACATAAAGCAGAGCTCAATCAAAGATTCTTATAACAAGCTCTTGGAACAAGGTCGCCGGGGTCAGCTGACCGCAGGTGAAACCAAGTCAATGTTGACTCCTTTTACTTTACACAAAACAGCAGTCACAGAAATACATATTTTACCCAAAATATATTTCTGTTGAGTAGTGAACCTACGTCAGACTTTTATTTTGAAACCACACATGTACCAAGCAGGAAGTGACACGCCGTCCCCGACACGTCCCAAACACTCGACACTAGAGGAGAACAGTAGTGTGAAGCTGTGGTCCACTGAACATGTGTTGTGGTTTGAAGAGTATGCAGTGAGACTGTGTTGGTGAAGAACGTTCCTTCTTGTTCTCAGTAGAACAAAAACGTATTGTAAAATATTATTTTGGCTCGAAATCAAACTTGAAATCACGGCCTCCCTGAGATATACCACAGTAGCTCTATCTACTGCACCCCGACCCGAGTCTTGGCCCCCCAGTCCCTGTCGTCTCTGATGCATGGCGTTTCATTTCCTGGCTGGGGGGTGCTGAGATGTTTTTTTGGAGGGGGACGCCCATCTCAGACATTCCAAGAGGTCGAGATAGAGGGAAGGAAGGAATGGAGAACGTTATGGAGAGATGGAGAGAGGGGATCACAGGAAGGGTGGAGCCAGCGTCTGGCAGTCTGAAGGAGGGAGGGTTTGAGTCTGTAGTGTCTGCAATAGAACTGTACCAACACTCAGATGCACTTTATTCTCTTCAGCACGAAGAAAAACACTGAGCTCAGAAAACGCAGTCATCCCGGGTTATCTCTGCCTCTTCATATTTTGTGATGTAATAAAAGGTGTGCTTTACCATACTGTTGCTTCTGCATGCTGTCCAACTGAATAATCTCTCTGCTTCTCTCCTTCCTTCTCTTTGTCTGCAGTATGGATGTACGGCTTTACAGACAGCCCGAGGAAAGAGGCCTCAGGTAGCCTTGTGTGTCTAACATGTTGAATATGCATGAGCCGCTGTGAGAGCCACACACCAGCTGCATCTTTCTATCAGCATCTGCTTTGCATGCACCGTCATTATCCTCTCCTTCATCCCGTTAGCTCAAATGCAGGAGCTCTCTCTTTCTCTATCTCTCTCTCTCTCTCTATGCAGTCTACCTATCCATCTCCACAGGCCTGCTCGGCCGACGACAGCTGGGCACAGAGCACGGACCTTAGGTCTGCATGTGGCAGCGAGCCTCAGACTGAAATGAGGTGTCAAGTCTGGTTCCTTACATTTGTCTGCAACGTGGCTGCAGATCGCTGCCTGCACTGTGACCTCAATGGCGTTCAGGAATGATGAGTCGAGAGGAAAGAAGTGGAATTATAATTGTCACTATTGCAAATAAACTATCCCGGGAAATCACTTTTATTTCCCCGGCACATACAAACACACTTTCACACAAATTCAATCAAAGATTTGCCCCATCTGCTGAGCATTTCACCAGTGTTGAGACATTTAACTGTGATGGAGGCATCGTTGAAGAAAGACATTCCATTAGAGCTTTCAGCGTCAGTACGAGTCAGGAACAACAAAGACAAACCTGTTTGAGTGTACAGAACGCGGGGGACCGCTCCCCTGATTTCATACATTTATTGCACCAGGTTGCTGTATTGTAACAGGTCTTTAGGATTGATGGTATTTCTCAACAAGACGTGGTTACATTACGACAGTATAAAGTGTTTAAATAGCTGGATCTGTGCGGCTTCATTACCTCGGGCTGGCTTTGATTGCTCCCTCCTCGTGGGCTGCTGACGTTCTCCACAACATGCAGCTTTTCTTTATTTGTCTGAGGACAGACAGACTGACGGTGGGGCAGGGAGGTTATGAGCATTCCCCGGTGTTTCCTGCCTGGTTATTGGAGTAACACCATGGAGAGATGCTTGATTGTATTTTAAGCAGTTGTACAAATGCTTTAGCCTACTTTGTATTCTTCCAAGCTGCTGAAATGCAAGATTGCACTGCACTCATCAACATATTACAAGGCCACTGTGAAGATATGGTATTAGATGCACTCAATCCTGACTGTGGCATCTAACGTGCACAGCTTAACATTCCAACTCAATACAAACATGTTCCAGGTCCGATTCGATAAAGAGGCTGACAGAGAATTCCCCGTCCCGCATGCGGTCGTAATTGGGAAGATGGAGAGATCTGCTGACGAACAATGCTCCGTACGTCTCAATCAGCCAGCGTTCACGTCTTCATCAGAGACTGAATTGACGCGTTGTTGGTGCTGACATGCCGCCTCCCTTCAGGTTTGATGATGGCAATCGTCTTGTAAGAACATTACGCGTAGCATCTTCCGTATCTCCTCTGCCAAGATCTATCTGTTGATGTCAGATAGGGGTGAGCAGCTAGCCAGCTAACTCAGCCGGATCTCTGGCTGAAATCAGTCCGCTGCACATGCTCTGTTTGGACCATCTCTGCTTTTCCCTCCCCTGTCCATGTGATCCAATCTTAACTGCAGATGGAGGGCCGAGGTGTTTGAAAGAACGCTGCAGGTCACCTGTGATGCTGTCCATTGATGCTCACCAACACTGTTGTTGTCATAAAGAGGCAGGTGGATGTGCTGTTTGTCAGGGATGCCTCTTCAATCACTGTGATGATGACACGAGTTAGCTGCCAGCATGTGAGCAATGTTTAACCCTTTGTTGACTCTGCAATAGAATATGACCCACTAGTGTAATTTATTGGAATATCTTCAAATGCTTCATATCCCTAAAATCTGTACCTGAGCTAAAAGGTTATGCCAGTCAGTAAACCATGAGAAGTATTTCAACTGGGTCATACATGTTAGAAAGACAAAACAATCTAACTTAAAAAATAAACTAAATAAACACACAACACATATTGATCCTAAAGATTTCTGAGTGTAGAAACATGAACAAAATATTGAAATGATGTACATAAGGAGATATTCTCATTGTTATGAGCAGAGTGCAAAGACATTTTGATGGTTTCATCTGCAATAGCAATATTTCCCCATGATGTCCTAAAGACCTCCAGCTGTTATTATTGTTTTAGATCCATTTAAACAGCATCATGCAAACAACTAAAGTTTCTTTGACTCCTAAGACCAGGGTTCACATCCCGACTCAGACCATTAGTGCTCATTCATTGTTTTATCATTTAAGGACAATTATGAATTTCAAAAGTCACGACCCATCCCTACTCTAAGAGTAGTTTCATGTCCATGAATCCAGATGTATTTATTTAGGTGTTACTAGAGGTTTGGCCCATCAGCTTTTTCCTGCTCCAAACTATCTCCATGATATCGGCCTGTAAAAATCCACTACTGGCCGACCTCTCACGCTCATGAACGTCATTCTAACTCAGCCTTTTAAATTGTCCAATAGCAGCGCTCCGTCTGGTGAGTGGGTTGAATTCATTGGGTGCTGTGATCAGCTTGTTCTGCACCGCCTCAGTCATCACATTGTAGGACGGGTACAGTAGAAACAGAGATGGGGACTGTGTCTTTGGCCACACAACATCCATGTATCTGTTCTTATTGTATAACTGTTCTGTTCCTGATCACCGATACTCAACATCTCTCTGTGGCCCAAACAAGCCCGTAAGGATCAGATGAGATATGCAGCAGCACGTGAACTCTGCCGGCAGGGAAAGGGTTAAACATCAGAGAGAAACCAGAGTGGCCTAACCCCAACTCAAATGCTTTCTTCTTTTGTTTCACATAAACATGGTCCCAGTCTCTCTCTCTCTCTCTCTCTCTCTCTCTCTCTCTAGTCCACTCATATGTTTCTATTTAAGGCCAGCAGTGCCGACTACCATGATTGGTGTGTGTCCCCCCCCCCCCCCTCCCGACTTGCCGTCCAACGGCTGGCTCCTAAAGGCAGTGGAGGGGAGGCCTTTCCTCTCAACCGCACTGCTGATTTTCCACAAGGAAACTTCTTCCACTCATTCGCTCCCCAGTCTTCCCCTCAAGCATTAGCGGCTCCTCCACTTCTCCTCGTTTTCCTTTTTACTCATCGGTTTCCTTCTTGTTGGATCTTAACGTTCGGATTGTGTCATGGATCCCTTTCGGTGTGAGATGCAGCCCCCGCAAACGTTTTCTTCCCGCTCCCTCCTTTTGTTTTGATTCCTCTCCGATGCTCCTCAGTCCGTTGCTGTGGGCCGAGGGTCGACTCAGCTATGTGGCCAGACGTTTGGGACTATGCAGCCAAGTCGTGAGCTCGCTTTCTGATTGGTCAGGGAGGTACGGTGGCAGGGAGCGGGGGTGGGCCTATGGCGGCGTACCGGTTGCACAGCGGCGGCGGTTTAGTCAGTCACAGGGGGAGGAGGTCGCGGGGCACCACGGCGGGCAGGTGGCTGACGGCCTGTTTCTTCCCCTCAGGGATTGACAGCTCGGAGCCGATGGTGCTGGAGCAGTACGTGGCCGTGGCCAACTACGAGAGGCAGGAGAACTCGGAGATCAGCCTGAAGGCGGGCGAGACGGTGGACGTGATCGAGAAGAGCGAAAGTGGTGAGTGGATTCTTTGTTTTGTTTACGAGCCAAGCATGTCTCTTAGATCCATGACAGAAGATCGTTGATGGTAATATCAAAACCAGCGTGGCTCGTTGTTAGAGCTGCCTCACATCCGGCTCCTCTCTTCCTGTTTGTCTGAGTCCATCAGTAGCATCTACAGCGTCTCTCCCCTCTTCTCCCCATGTCCTGATGTCCTAGCTGGGCTCAGCCCCACCCGGAGGTGCTGTTTGGCTGGCAGCAGTCGGCGGGTGGAGGAAAGGCAGCGGTATGGCTGCAGGCCAGTCTCCTGCCTTTTGCAACAACAATGTCAAGTCATTTTTCAGCTTTCTAAGAATGACACTTGAGAGGTTCGATCGGTTGAACAGGGGGCATAAAGGTGCAATGTGTGGACAAAGTAACTTCCAGGATGTTCACAGTGAACTACAGTAACAGTATTTGGCTACCAGCGCCAATCGACTGAAGAGTATTTACATCACCAAGAGATGCTGCACTTCACTTTTCACCTTGCCTCACCCCAGTGGATATTTAGTTTAGCAATCCCAGAGCTGGATCTGATTTTCTGTGCAGGCAGCGACTGACAGCCAGCAGCTTGCACAACTCCAGAGAGCTCAGCCAGAAGGCTTTGCTCTGCGTCCCCACTGTTCCTCCCGCTCTTATCTACACACTTATTACGTGCACAAATTCATTTTCTGTGAGATATCTTGGCTTGTCATCTTTGAGGGATTATGCGCCTTAACGAGTCACTTTTGAAGCAGCTTGTCATTTGGTCGTCTCTGTGTACGATTCACACAGCATTTAGTGACTTTCCAATTTGTCCCCCGCCGTCAGCACATATGACACAATTGTTTAATTAAGTTTTGACATTGTAAAGAAGTTGCATGGGAAAACGGTTTCTTTTGTGACGTGGCTTTTGGTCCCACACGCACTCAAGGAAATGGGTGTCTTCTCGGGATTGACTTGGAGGCCGTGGATGTCTTCATTTCCGACCTCTGGTTTCGAAATGCCAAGTGTTCCTGTTAACTCTTGACTGGTTGGGAAATTCACTTTTCTCATGCAACGTTGATCAACGGAAACTCTTCGGAGTGAGCGCAGCATTGCATGTTTTGTTTTATGAATATTCATAATAGGGCCATAGCCACACTGTCTATTTCTTCTGTGATCCCATTTCTGAATATCTGGCCCGACAGCAGCTGCTCACCAGACCCGTCTGTAGGCTCCACTCAACATGAATCCAAAGCACTTACAGCAGCAACACCAGCAACTTCTGAACTCAGAGCAACTTTTTGTTTTTGATATGTGTGCTGTCGCCATTTACTGGGCCAAAGAAGTGGAGCAACAGCCATGATGATGATGATGATGATGATGATGACATCACTCTGAGGCCGTTCCAAGACAAACACATCTGAGAGCTCGTATAATATCCCACAACCCCCTCCTGCTTCCAAGGCTTTACTGCAGCCTCTTGCTCTGCGTATTTCCTCTGACACTGACTGGCTGTTAATTTCAGCTTGTTTTCTTGAAATTCTAGTCAGTACATGTCAGTGTGGTACCGTGATGTCTTTTAATCCCCTCCAAGCAAGGCTGAAATCCATTTATTCACCTGCTTTTTCCTTCTAATGCAGATATTTTCCTCCACACAGATGGTGTCACGCATTGATATGCACTTCCTCATTTTTACACAGAATATTTCAACCAGTTTTTAAGTGTCTGCAGGCTTGATCTGATGTAATTATGGGTTCGACTCCAGAGTTGGATGTTGTTGTTTTTTCCCCTGTGAGAAGTTCAGTCAGTGTGAAGACCCCTCGTCATGGTGAAAACTGGTTAAATGATGAGCTGTGTGTGAAATGCGGGTTAATGTGTATGTGAATGACTTTGCGTGGGTGGTTATGTCCCAGTGTGTGGGAATCCTGTGCTTGCACAAGTATCTTAGGATTTAGGAACTGCTATCTAGTAAAGTGAGACTTCTGAAGCACCAAGGGGTTGGGAGTACATCCCTAAGCGAGGAGAGGAGGCCTGGTCGGGGCCACCGTCCTGGTTCCTCGGACATGGTGGCGTCTTGAGAGACAAATGTCCCAGCTTGAGAAAGTAAAACTGCATATGTGACCAATTACATGGTGTGTTGGACTAAGGGGATGCATTAGTTTTCTACCATGCTCAATAAGACAATGCAGAAATAACATGCTGTTACTAGCGGGCAAACATATGCTAACTAGCACTAAACACACAGTACAGCTGTGCCTGATGGGAATGTCTTTAGAAATGACTCATAAACTAGTCATTTCCTGCATAAGTCAAATCGTTGACCCGTTGGTGGCCCAATTTCAAGGTAAACCATCGTTGACACATTTCACTTAATGTCAGTCAACCCTGTCAAAGTTAAAAGGTCGGGAGGGCCCGAGGAAAAACCATTACATCACCAAAGTCATGAGGACTCATCGTCTCTGGTGATCATGGATACCGGTATCTAATTACATTGCAATCCATCAAGTAGTTGAGATAGATCAGTCTGGACCTTAATGGCGGACCAACGGATGAACAGTGTCATCTCTGGAATAACTGTCCGTACACTATCCCTGCCTACTTGGATAGGGCCTGACGACACTTTTTGGAACAGGCCTCTTTGTTTTAAATATTAGTTTATGCACGTCGGGTTTGTTCACAAGCTCCTTCACACGATCGGTCAATCACAAGTTTGCTCTCGATCAAGACCTCTACTGTCAGGCTTTACTTATCTTGTAAGTGAGTGTGGACAGTCGTCCACCTTATTTGTTGTATGCACATTCAATTTGATAGCCTTGGTGTGTTGTAATAGCCTTGGGGTCTAAAACCTTGTATTCTCTTCCTTCCTCACTTCATTATCTTGTAACCGTCTATTGTCTACAAAGGCCCAAACGGCCAAACAAATGCTTGATGTTGCCTACAACACATGGCCTCATGAGCATTGAGTCCACACATGTTTTCATCATGAGCTTCTGATTAGGGCTGCAACAACGAATCGATAAAATCGATAAAAATCGATTATTAAAAGAGTTGGCAACGAATTTCATTATCGATTCGTTGTGTTGCGCGATTATTACGCCACTCAGTGAAGTGCAGTGAGGTAAGTCACTAGTGGCTGGTGAGGCACTGACTATTTCAGGGTCAGATTTACAAATATATGAACCCAATATAGAGCAGCTTAAATCATCATTCAATTGGCAACTTGCACATTGACTACTGGTTGTTTTTTCATATTTCATATCAGCATTCTTTACACACATTGGTAAGGTACATGTTTGATTGCACCAGGAGCGTCTGCTCCGCGATCTGTGACCTGCCCCACCAACCTGTTTCAGAAGCGGAGCGCTCGCGGGCGCCACCCGCGAAAATCTGTGTAACAACCACGGATTTATAAAGAGAACAACAAACACAGGTTGAATTGCTGTTGATTTGGTCATATTTCCCTGTTTTTTTAGAATTGTTAAAGCTTAGATATTTAATCTTCAATATTTGCAAGCAAAATAGAAGAAGAAGAAAAGTGTAGAAGAAGAGTAACGGCATGAACCCGACCCGTGGGCTCTCGCGCGCCCCCTTCAGTGAGGCAGAGGTACTGTTTGCTCCCCTCTGTTGCTTCTTCACTGCGGTTTCTGTCAGATCAGCAAGACTGAATATGTTCTACACACACGTGAAATACAATACATGACCTATTCTATGGAAAGAAAAGACTTATAATACAAGTGTCTACAAATGTTACAGTGGTGACAAACAATGAGAAAGCAAAAGGCACGAGCTCAACCCAGTTTGTTAGGGATTGCGCAATCTGAGGTGAGGCACAGCTCGTCGCTGCCTCACCTCGCGTGTCTCCTCTCTGTTTGAACAGGACATGAGCACATTCAGCGATTTTGACTATAAAAAGGAGGCTCTGCCTCCCCTGCCTTACCTGACCGCACGTCCCTGGTCACCCAATAAGTGGCAGAGATGTTTGAGTGTTCACAGCAGGCCCAGTCGCCTGAATAACTCAGCTAGGAATAATGGAACAGGACTCCGGTTCTATTTTGTGGGTTTTTCTCTGAACTGGGGCCATGATTAAGAGGGACGGCCGGGGGAAACCTCACCCGGCCCGGACACGGAGAGGATTGACAGATTGATGCTCTTTCTCCATTCTGTGGGTGGTGGTGCATGGCCGTTCTTAGTTGGTGGAGCGATTTGTCTGGTTAATTCCGATAACGAACGAGACTCCGGCATGCTAACTAGTTACGCGGCCCCGTGCGGTCAACGTTCAACTTATTAGAGGGACAAGTGGCGTTCAGCCGCACGAGATTGAGCAACAACAGGTCTGTGATGCCCTGAGATGTCCGGGGCTGCACGCGCGCCACACTGAGTGGATCAGCGAGTGTCTACCCTTGGCCGAGAGGCGTGGGTAACCTGCTGAACCCCACTCCTGATATTAGTCCATTTTTTTTTTTTATTACTTTCACAGCTCAGGGATGTTCGAGCAACCTGTTTGTGCACTTTCTGAAGATTCTTTGCACTGTCAGTTCTGTTTTTGAATAAAGGGTTGGAAATTAATGCTTTTTAGTTTGTAGTTTTTTTTTTATCCGATTCATCGATTAATCGAACAAATAATCGACAGATTAATCGATTATTAAAATAATCGTTAGTTGCAGCCCTACTTCTGATATCACCTCAGAGAATGACCAGCCTTCCACTCTGTGGCCACATTGAGGGGAAAAATACCCTTTTGCTCTTTGTTTCATCAGCTGAGGCTAATGGATGTACCAGGAGGACATTGAAGCTAAACTGCAAACAGGATCCTTAGGGTGACTGGTCCGCCCGAGCCACAGCACCAGCCGGGGAAGCCATTTGCCCAAATATCTTGGCCCTCTTTAGTGCCAAGTCATTTGCCCAAATATCTTGGCCCTCCTTAGTGCCAAGTTTCAGAGTCATTTTGTCACAGCTAATTTAAAGAGATTAGGATTGGACTTGACTCTGCACCTCACATAGAGTACGACCTCCTGTTGTGTTGCCAGATAACACTAATCCTCTATTTTGTAAAATGAACCCGTTGTGTTTTTGTGGACTTCCCTCAGAGATAGCAATGGTCCACATGGAAACATAAAAGACTTCTCTGAGTTATGTGGTATTGCTTGTCAGCAGGTGCGATGCTGATTGAGGGAGAACCAATCCCAGGAGTGTTGGCACCTTTCAAAGTGCCCATGAGATGTGGTGAGGCTGGCAGTCTGACCCAAAAGGCCTTTCCAACGGTTGGTCCTTAGTGCTTTGCTTTTTCTGGCTCAAGACTTCCCCTCACGGATCAGTTTCAGAAGGTTTTCACCTTTGAGCTAGAATTTAGTATCATAACCTCAAAGTGCATTAGGTCATTTGCACTACAATCCTTACCTTCAGGCTGTGAAACAATAGCGTTTGTAGTGACTGGAAAAGATTAATAAATCTCTCTGCATCAAACCACTGATTTATTCAGTTTTCTATAATTACCAATATGTTGGACTTCCTGCCCCTCTGCTTCTTGTGTCTGAAAGCTTACACAGAAACCTGGTTTCATGTTTAAGGCAAAGTTCATTATTATTAATATGACCATTAACCATCACAAGCCAAAAACCCGAAGAAGAAGCTGACATATTCAATTTACTACTGTATTATACCATTTAACCATTTATCAATAAATAGTTTTAGCATACACCAATAGTCCTATTGAGAATACAACGGAAACAATAAATACACACAACAACGTTTTCTAAAGATATGAATGATATGTCTTTGGATTATGGAACCATTGCAAAATACAACACTCTAAACTGCAGATGAAATGATATTTTAAATATGAAGTGGACTGTGAGGGGACCATGATCTCTTCCATTTGAAAGCCTCCTCTGGAGGTGATCTTGAAGAGGTTTTGCATAGAAGCCCGAATGACACGTCTTTGGCCTGAGGCTGTGTACGTGTTTCGTCAAGGTGTAGTGAGGGCTAGCTTAAATGTTGTCCTGGATCAGAGAAGGCAAGCGTTAGCTTTTAGCATTGCCTCCAGGCTATAAAACAGACAGCTAGCATCAATCAGGGTGGTACACACACACACATATACACCATATGGAGGATGAATGCAGAGGTTTAGCTACACCCCCACTGACCAACATGTGTAGTCAACACTGGTTATTGAAAGCCCCAGTACCGGCTGTCCCCTCCCACTTGTAACAAGACCCCCGTGTTTTATGAACACTTCGAGCAGGGAACATGAGCTTCAAACTGGGATGTAATGCTTCCATCTTACAGTGTCAATAAAGACCACAACTTTCTAGGAAGGAACCAGCATGGGAGGGGTTGGGTGTCCCCTCATAGATCCTATTTTGAACTGATGACCAGCGTTGAAGTGTCTTTAAGGAATATTCCACGCAATCAAGTGCATTCAAAAGGATGTATATAGAGAACGGAGCTGACAGGAACTTTGTAAAGTTAGCGGAAGTATTCATGTGTGACTATGTCCGGTTTTCAAAATACACTGTTAACATTGGGTACAAACAAAATACATATCTGGAATTAAGATGAATTTGATTGTATTCACCAGCATAAAACATGTTACTTGTGTCCTTTATGAATAAAAAAAAGAATACTACTGATTTGTTTGTTAGACTTTACTTTGCAGATTTAGATTATTAATAAAAAATACTATATTAAGCAACTCGTTAGTTATGTATTAATATGGATTAGGCTTCCAGGAAGTACAAACATTATCTCCACTTTTACACATTAATGCATCGTTAATTATAATTCAATAAAATATCTATATCATTCTTTGATTTTTAGTATGCTGGAAAATAATTGTAAAAAACTATTTCCTCACAATGACTCATGTATTTGACTTCAGGACATCTCTGACTAAATATCTGCTGAAAGTCAAAAACATTTACTGTTTCAATTTTGCAATTTTCCAAAGTAAAAGTCCTTTGAAGTGTATGATTCATCTTTTCCCCGTGGTCTAGTGTTCAAAAGTACACTACAACCACGACCATTGTGTACCGAAGCAAACATTTAGTGTGGGTACTCCGCAGGTATTTATTCTTCAACACAGTCGCAGTCTTTTGGCAATAATAATTCAGCTGGACCACAGCTGGTGCATTTTAAAGAGAATACGGTGGCTGATGTGGCAGCATGGTTTAGACAGCAACATACTGTCGTGCTGCTGTTTTAGCCATGTTCTCTGAATCGCCCTTTCTGCTTAGTCGGCACAAAGATAAGACGGCAGCTCAACACGCTGCCCGGGAAAAGCAGCCCTGCGTGTGAATCCGGGAGGGTCTGCTCCTAATTAGCAGCTGAGAGGAGGACACTAGAATGACAGTGACCTCGTGGGCTCCTCCTGAATGTCACAATTCTGACATCATTGTCAAAGCGATGTGATGTTACCCTCCTGAAGATCCTGAGGAACCCAAAGCAAAGAGTTATTTTTGGACGTGGAATTAGTGAGGAATACTACGGCTTTGAAGCTCCAGCCAAACATCTGCTGGCTCTTCCTCTTTTGTCTTTCCCCAGACCACCCATTTAATCTCTGTCTCCCCCCCTCACTATTTCACTCTCTCTCACCTCTTTTTATTTTCCAACCTTACTTTTCGGATCCTGCTTCACTCAATGCATCTCCCATTCCACCAAACCTCTCCGACCAGGGGCCAGGCCTGTGACGGTCAGTGATGCTACTGCTGTCTTCACTGTGACCTCCACTTCCCCTCCCTCAGGCAGAAAGCAGCCAATTAATGCTTGCCAAGACATGGTGGAGCAAGAAATCCAATTAGAGTTCAAGGCTGTAAGGAATGCCAAATACAGCTCCTCTACTGCCTTACATATTCATATTTTGTGCTGCTTGTGTGTGTGTGTGTGTGTGTGTGTGTGTGTGTGTGTGTGTGTGTGACTGTGGGAGACAGCAGGTGTTGCTGCATAACCTTTCTGAATATTACTCATCAGTTGTTGAGCACCTCTTAAATCCTCCAGAACAGTTGGGTCTGTTATGTCAGACATGCTAGCAGGAGCGTGTGAATCAATTTAGAAGAAAACAAGAAGAAGAGGGTTGGTTCTTTAAGGAAAGAAGTCGGCCGGGGTTCCTCCTCACAGAGCACCGGGACTAGAAGACCGGACACCTAACGGGAAACCAGCACTCATGTCAGGATGATATCAACCGGTCCACTTTGGGTTGTGCTGTATCTACAGTGTGCACTTCATTACCTGAACACCTCTTTATTTGTCCTGTTCTTCATTTTCACAGCTGCCACTGCTGCTGAACACACCCACCCCACCGACTGGCTCCAGCCAGCGTGGCTCTTGTTCTTCCCACGGCAGACCTTGTAGACGTACATTGTTTTCTACTTAAGTAGGTCTTTGATCACAGCTACAAACCCTTCTGGGGAACACTTTGGCTTTAGACACACTGGACTCCACAGTAGGCACACGTTCATTTTTCATCTATATGTTGGAAGTTAACATTTGAACGTGTCTTTACCGCAAAGACCTATGTACATATTGTAGTTTCACCGTGTGAAAGAATGAACAATGTACATGTTTTCTTCTAACAAGGACTGAAATCAACACTATGAATGTTGTCCTCGGGCAGTGTGTCAGTACATTATGAACGTACTCAGCACAGTTCAGAGCAATGTGACTGTCCAACACCGTCTCACGGCAATTTGTGAAATAGTCACGAAATAAAATCTATTGGTTTCATGTTCAGGGACACGTATTGCCCGTTTTTTTCGTGTCCCGTGGCACAACTTTCTGTATGTTTAGGCAACAAATCCACTGCCTTAAATCCACGACGCGGTGTCAAACACCGGCCCCCTGGTTGACGGTCCTGCTTGTTGGATCTCCCATCACACCCGCAGACAATTCGTGTCCCTAGACACGAACCAATAGATTGCATTCTGGCATTGCCACTAAGGGGATGAAAATGAACTAATATATATATATAAACATATTTAGCCTGACAGTACTTTGCCCGCCACACCATCTCTGATCTCCAGAGTTTATGCTGAGCCAAGTTAGGCTTTGGTTTAATTGACTTGAAGTCATTTTTCTCCATCTGGCTGCCAATCTTTGGCCCAGATCTCCTCCCACGGGACAGATTTTCTGTAAAACTGTAAGAAAAGCAGTCACTCTCTCACTGTAAAAGCCAGTTGGCAGCGTGGCAAACCTGGACCCTCACCTTCCTCTTTCAGTATCTTATAGCCACATCTGCTCCTCCATTTAGTTTTTCTGACACTCTGTCTCCGGACTGTTCCACGCTCTGTGAGAGGAGAGTGCATATGTATCTCTGAGGGGGTCCAGCACTGTTTCTGCTCCTCATTTATCTGCTTTTACTGAGCCCACTTTCTCCAGAGCTGGATTTATGGGGGGAACTGGGCCCTGTGAGGACCTTGCCATGCACCGCCCATGTGTGCACACGCTGGAGTCTGCAGCCTGGCGTGTGTGTGAGTAAGATCGACCGGCTGCTTCGCTGTTTCTGGTCTTTGGGGTGTTTTGTTTTGCTCTGAACAGTCTGCCAGCCAAACCATCTCCGTTCAACATGTCTTTCCTCTGAAACCTCTGATTGTACAGCAGAGCAGAATCAAGGCGAGACACTGGTGCACTGGTCCATTTGGAGAGTTTGGAGAGCTTTGTTGCCTCCTGATTTATCAAAAGGTTCCATTAGATAATGCCTCACTTGCATATTTGAACATATATCAGAAAACTTGGACTACAGAAAACAAGTCTCTACGTTGAAGTAGAACTGATATCTTTTAGTTCAGTTTTTTTCTAAATGTATGTCATTTTAATATCCATAAAGTCTGTTTTTCTCTCTCATCCATAAATCTGCTCTTCAGCAGCTCTTACACACAGGTTCATTCCTCTTTCTACAGATGGGTTAGTTCATACATCAGTCAGAGCCTCATTTATACTACATTTTATTACTAAAACATGGAGAAACTCAGAGATACAAAGAGATATCCATAATAACAACAACAACAGGTGAGCTGTAGAGGGGCTGGACAGAGCCAGGCTAACTGATGCATAATAACGGCACAGATATGAGAGTGGGATCAATCTCTTCACCGAACTCTTCGGCTGATAAACGTGTTTCCTAAAATAGTGCTGCATGTCACTGAGTTCTCCAAAACAAAATAACAAATCTGAAGTTTTCCCCAAAACACTTGAAGTAGTTTCTGAATGAAGTCGGCTTCCTGTTGTCCTGCGTAGCTCGGCTTGACAGCAGGCGCAGCGAATAACCCTGGATCCTGATGCCAGCTGTGATCAGCAGGACGGCTAAAGAGACTTCTGTTCTCTATGTACACCAATCAACAGTCAAACTGTAAGTGAGCCAGAGTGAGCCAGAGTGAGCCAGAGAGGCGAGTTTTCATCTGCTGTTATGCTTCAGTCAAGTTCATCTTTAGAAGATGGACTGGTTTCTTATTATTTAGCCGACTGGAGAAAGCCACTCATGAGTTTCATTAGCCACATTTGGACCTCAGCAACCTCCATCGCTCTGGCACCAATCAAAGGTTTCTACTAAGTCTTTACTGTGGACAGTGCTGCAGCTGTGACTTAATGGACATCATTCCTGGAGTTTGATCACGCCGGTTCCAAATAAGCAGAGCTTTGAACTCGAGCATTCACCTCAAAACACACACTCCTCTCAGCGTATACGTCTCATCTTAGAGACGAGGTGGGGTCTGCTGATGGAGTCTCCTCAGGCCACTAAGCTGTTGTCCTACCAGGAGTCAGGTGGCAAGAACTACTGCTCTCCTCACACAGGTGTTTCCAGTGTGATATTAATGACTTTATGAAGTGACTTTGCTGTTGTAAACAGAACTCTAGAAACAATATTTAGATATATTTTAGATAATAATTTCTAATCCTGTTCTGAATTTATTTGTTCTTAAAATTAAATAAATCTTTTCTGTTCACTGCTTAAGCGGGATTCGTTTGACTTGGAGCTCGGCCCAAACAGCAGCAGCGTAGCACATTTCATCATGAGTAATAGTGCTAAGGGAAGGAACGAGTGCTTTTTGAACCTGCGTTGATCTCTGCTTGGCCTCAAGCTCCGACCCTTTCCTCTCTCTCCAGTATCTGTCTTCTCTTTCAGCGTCCGCTTTAGTAGTGATGGGAGATTCACCAAGTAGGTGAAATGTCCAGCCATCGAGAGGCTGATGTCTCTCGGTCCTGCTGATACAGACTCCACCAACGAGTTAGATGTCACAGTACATCATGCTGTTTTTAAGGGAGCAACATGGAAGCGTGGTTTCCATCAATTGGTGTAAACATCACGTGGGAATGGCGCTCGCTGCTCCTTCAGGCCTTTCTGTCATCATCAGTACTACTAGTTCATCTCTCCTCTCTCCTCTCTCCGCCTCTCTAGGTTGGTGGTTCGTCAGCACAGCAGAGGAGCAGGGCTGGGTGCCGGCCACATACCTGGACTCCCAGAATGTTACCAGAGACGATTTGGATCTGGGCACTTCGAGGACCGGAGAAGGTTAGCCTGCAGACGCACGCACCAACACGACATTATTAGATCCATAAAACACAGAAAGACATAAACGTCATTGCGGCCCACTTGTTGTTCTAGAACCGTCTGCGTGGAACAGGGCCAGGACCTTTAGCACACAGAAGTCAGCACTGAAGGCACACGCAGTACACACATACTCACAAATACACTTCCAGTCACACATTAGGAACCTTGAAGAACACAGCAGCTCCAAGGTGAAATGGTACCAGACCACAGCCAAAGGGTTTGCTGTGTTTTGGCACCACAGAACATTCCTCTTGACTCCCCCGAGAGGAGCCTGGTATTGTTGCGACCTTTCCTCCCTCGTGTTTAGTCGAAACACTGGGACGGAGCATTTCATCACTGTGTCATAAGCCCCTTTCTGCGTTTACACCCATGGAATCAAAGATAAATAGTATGCTCACATGCATGCTCACAAATACACACAACACACGGCATGTGCAGCAGTAAGGGGGCTGAAATAAGAACGGTGCGGTAGTTTATTATGCTGGATGGTCCAACAGACTGTCGTTAAGACGTGCGAGCCTCCATGCTTCACTGAGCTGTGCACGTTCTGCAAGACACACTCTGCCAGGATGATGACAGCTCCTGCACAGCTGCCACAGTCACTGTTTGCTCTTCTCATTCCTTTCTCGGATGTTTTTTTCTCCCCTCTAACGCACACACACACACACACTTAATAGATGTCGTCAGTGCCTGTATCCAGCCTGTATCCTGGAGGTGAAATAACACGCAGTGTTGGTTGGATATTTGTTAGTGGTTAAATGTCCTTTTCATCTCTTTTTGTTGCTATCAAATGTGTTTAGCTTTAATTTGGTGTCTTATAGATTATGAAACAAATACATTTCAGTCATCCCTTTACAGGTGAATTGTACTTTATCACAACTCGGGGTCTTATTTGTGTAGCTTTGCCCATTGTTTGTCAGTTATGAAAACAGTAATTCAAGTAAAAAATGTTAAGGGTGCTTGAAAACATATCAATGAAATCCTTAAGTTGTACCTCATCCCGGCATTGTGAGTACAGTCGGCTCAGTCGTGATGGGACAGCAAGGCCGGATCCACCCAAACCAGAATGATCCTTTAAACCCGCGTCGTGTCACACACTCTCTGTTAACCAAGGCACTCAAGTGAATTTATGCGGGAAGTGCCTGAGCCCACCATCACACACAAGTACACACACCCTCTTTCCCCTCCACCCCCCATTTTCCCATTAGGCCTGGTGTCCTAGTGTTTGCACACATCGTCACTTCTTATTTCCGATCCCCCCCCCGCTCGCTCCCCGTCGTCCCGTTCATCTCATTATCTCTGCGTGGTCTGTAAACTAATTCCACTGACAGCTCGGCCTGCTGGAGAGGAACCGACAGGCACACGCTGAAATTACCTCCAAATAACATTTCCCTTTGTGCCTTCCCGAGCTGATATTTCAATTAGGAGGTCAACAGCAGTAGGGTGGTGCTCAGTGGGATGGATGGAAGGCAGACGGGAATCCAAAAAGAGAGAGGAAGTGATAAGTAGCAGAGGCACACAAAGGGAGGGAGAGAGGGAAAGATGGAGAGACAAGAGGGGTGAAGAGAGGACGGAGGGTGGAGAAGGAATCAGATTAGACAAGTGCTGCTTCCATCCATCCTCCCCCTCATTAATGTGTTTGCTCTCCATGTGGCCTCAGACAATGCAATAAGAGAGGAAAAAGACCCATCGCGCTATGACTGAGACTTTAAACAATAAGCAGTGAAAGAGGTCTAACCTCATCAATTTAAATCAATACAAGCTGTCTTCCTTCCTAGTTGATTGTTTTAATGATGGACGGTTGTAGGACTCAATTACAGACAGAAATGTCTTGATAAGATGAAGGTTGACCGTGTATTTTCCAGCGTACGGCAGCTAGAGGAATATATCGGCTATCTTGTCATTTCGTTTAGCTGATGTAATGGTCCGCCTCCGCGAGAATTCAACCTGATGAATCTTCAAGCATAAGAGCCAATTCAAAAAGTGTGAATAGGAACTGTGGGGTTCAGAGACGGGGACTAGGGGCCACAGAGCTTCATTCCGACCTCGTCTTATACGGACGCCTACTCCTCAAACTGTGACGCTCCACAGCAGTTACAGTTCTACGTACGCGTTTAACGTTGTACAAAACTACTAGGAGATGTTTGTGAAAAGATCATTGGTTTGGGTTGAAATACGTGTGTTAAATAAGTTCATTAGTCATTTAAAGAAGTCAGCTTCCTGTCCTGTGTTTGTGTGAGCCCTCCACCCTTCGTCAGCTGATGTTGCTGTGGGTGGGTGTACGTTGGAGGTACTGTGTTGTATCAGACGCCCATTCTTTGTGACAAACATGAGTCCAGTTGAAATTGCACATTAACAAAAAAATAGACAAAAAAAATGTTTTCATGGAACAGCAGTTAACTTTGAATTTAATATATTCTTAACTAAACACGTACAAACTCAGCTCATCATTGCGAGAGAAGATCTACTGGCTTCATACTTAACACACAGCAGTGGTTTATTTGGTGAACGCCGCGGTGCTGCTAACAACAGCTTCTTCTATACCTTTGTTCACTTTGCTAATCTCTGCTTCTAACACTAAACTCCACATTTCTTTGTTTCTGCCCCCTTTGGTTGCTCCTCCTCTTCATCATCATTATCATCATCATCATCAGTTACTAAGAGACGGAAGGCACATCTGAAGAGGCTGGACCGCCGCTGGACCCTCGGGGGTATAGTCAACCGCCAGCAAAGCAGAGGTGAACATGGAGACAGTGGGGGCACACACACACACACACACACACACACACACACACACACACACACACACACACACACACACATACCGACAAGGAATCAGATGCTGAGTCTGAGACATATAGTCTGAGACATATAGTGCATAATTGTTAGCATGTATACTTATACCACAGATGCATTCTTAGATGAAAACTCACGCATGTTTAAAGAACCTCCGTTACATCCTGAATAGCCAACAACAACATCTGGCCTTGAGGTTTCTACCTGGAGCAGCATGTTGGGTGGCCATTAAGTCAGCTCTGATCTCACTCCGTCAAACTTGGACCGCTCTTGAGCTCACACAGAGCGGCAAAATAATTGGAGTGCGTTGAACAGATTTGGATAATTAAGTCTCTTCGGCTCCCTCAGCACAAACCAACGACCTTGACGACCACTGAGCCGTGAGAACATAAGTGATTGTATCACAGTGTTGCTGCTTCAGTAAAGCAAGCTCCCTCAGGTTTAATGCCATGAATGACTTTTGCATTTTGCTTGTATTTCTTAAAAAAAAACAAAAGTATTTTGTAGCATTTTTAGCAAGTTATCTGTGGTTTTGACACCTGTCCGGTTCCAGGCTCAGTCAGGGCTTCAAACAGACGCCTTGTACTTAGAATGTGTTTATGGACGCTGTTCCTGGACCTGTGCATACTCTGTAAAACCTTGTTCTACTTACCATAGTACAGCATGGCTGGACACCTTTAGTGATTAATCAGAAGAGAATACAGGGCAAACTGCGCTGGAATGGGACGTAGTGACTGATACTGTGCAGGAGACAACCCACACACACACTGACATACAGGAAATATATTCCTACATAATCAACAGCATCAGGCAGCTGATGCAGGGAAAGTGACACATGTGGCCACATACCCACGACGTTAAGACGTTTTGATTCTTTTACCAGTGGCCATGGGAACACTAGTAGAAGTAGAAGTAAGTAGAAGTTTTAGAGGGTCACCGGTTACAACACATCATCTTTCATAGACTGAAGTCAAAGCAAGCAGGAGAACAGCATTAGCCAGGCCTGCAGGAATGTTACGTCTCACAGAACAGTGAGGCTTGGACCCATTGAGCTGGAAAGTGTGAAAGTGGGACATCAGCCTGATCTGTGGACTGGTTTTAATCACACAGACCTCAACCTCTATGGAGCCTGGTGGATGAGTCACGATCTATATAGATAGATCTATATATATATACTGTATGTATATGTACTGTATATATATATATATATATATACACCTAGTCCACCTAGTGGACAGGTGACTTTAATATTCACTCCAGCTGGTTTCACAACTCTCAACTCAGAGTTTGTGTCTGATAGGATCTTCTAAAGTGAGGTCTGCATTAAGTGGAGGAAGGATCAGAAAGTGCTGAGTGTGCAGTTCTTCTCCTCTCTTCAGCCCTAAAGAAAGATCGTTGTCGCACCCCGATTGGCCAACAGGAGAAGCCGAGCTGCTCTCAGTGCTTCCCTAGGAGCCGGTTCCTGCACCCTGCACAGCAGTTCAGCTCAAATGAACTGGGAAAAGGAGAAACCAAAGAATGTTTACATGCACACTAATATTCCAAATATTTTGAATAATAATCAAATATTAGTGTGATCTGAGTAATATTGTGAATTCGGTCTTATTCTGAAGGGAGCATTTTCCAATTCAGAAATGAGAGCTATGCCGATATTATTCAGGTTTGAGGAGAGGGAGGCTGTTATCAGAGTATGCTCGTCTGCATGATAATAGGAATATCAGTGGGATATTCATTAGCCATGTAAACAGCTTAGTAGGAATACATTAGGGAAACACAACAGAACATTCAGTGTGTAAGCGTAGCCATTGTTGATGAAGCCAGAGGACAGAGTCTCCTGAGCCAGCAGCTCTGTTTCACCGTCCAAAGTCTCACTATGAAAACTGGACTCATGTCAAACGTAGTTTTTGTGGATTTTCCAACTTTTTCATTCACCACCTTCCCTGACTGGCTGTCTGCCTCTCATTAGCCCGAGATCAATTAGCACTATGTGCCCTAATGTGCTTGGCAACCCAAATGGCTTGGGATGGCTATTGAGGACAATAAGAGTGCCAGAAGGTCAAGACAACCATACTACAGATTCCATGTATTGTTCCCTGAAAGTTCCAGCAGCAAATGTTTTACTTAATTTCTGTTTTTGCACCTTTCTCCCGTTGTAACCCTCCCCACTGTTTCGCCCCGTGTTTGCTTGGTGAATGGAGACGCTACTGTCCCTGCCTGATAATGCATCGCTGAGCTAGTGATAAGAAATGTGTGAGTGAGGTTTTTCAGTTCCGCGCGTACGCTCGAGAAACAGTTTGATTTAGTAGCACTGGCACAGGACAAAAAACAAAGAGCGGTCCCGTAGGATTGATGCTCAGGCAGGATGTAATCAGCTAATAGAGGAGAGCAGGCGTGTACTCTGCAGCCCTTTTGCTGACACACACTTTAACGTCACGCTTCATAAAGACGACGGGGGGACGTGATCCCGAGATCTTGACAATAAAATAAGGGCGCGCTCGGGTCTCCAATTGAATTGCAGCACATCTCTATTTGACTCTGACACAAAGCCATGCAGGGTGTTTGACCTCTCTGGGGGGTTGTTGATTGGCTACCGACGGCAAAGTGACCTCATTGTGATGTTGACAGGAGTGGCGTCTCACACGCCCCCCTCTGCCCTGTAGCCAGCGGTCAGTGCTTTCTCAGAGCGGGTCGGCAATCACATTTTATAGAATCCCACTGACCGCCCCTCTCAACTCACTGTTCTGTCCCTGCAGTGAGACTCTGGCACCAACACACACAGACACACAGATGCACGTGTGCAGCTCATGCACACATGGAGGTGATTCTTTGAATCTTTCATCTTTGATTCCGGTCCTCAGGGAATAAACCAGGCGGACACAGTGCCGGAGAGATTGTTAGTAGTACATCCACACACACACACACACACACACACGCACACACACACACACTGCGAGCTGATGTTCAGCTTAGACACTCCACTCTGCTCCACATTATTGACCTCAGCTGCTCTGCGATGACAGGCAGCCGACGAACTTGAATCCCTGCCGTCTGAACCGACTAGCGAACCATTGAATGCAAGCAGTCACATGAACAAGCGTACGCGCCTCTGAGATATTGTCCCTGACCATCACATGTCCTTGAACAATCTTGTTACCTCCAGCCATGTCCTGGCTATCTCATTTATATGGTACATGTTAGGATCCCTCCCTCCAGCCATGTCCTCCTCCCTTCCTCCTGTCAGATTTTCTGCCACTTAAAGGGACAGTGTGTAGGATTTGGTGGCATCTAGTGGTCTGAGTGTAGCTGGAAACGTTAGGATAATATTTTTCTTTCTGATACAGATATCAGTGCATTAAAAATTATTATTATTATTATTATTTGAACAGCTGTATACGACTAATCCTGTAAGGATGTGGTATGATTTAGATCATTGTTGTAAGTCCTGGCTCAGGTTAAACATGATCAAGTACATAGGGAGAATAAATAGGACTTTCTGTTTTTTTATCTAGTTTGACAGTTTTGACTTTAAAATATTGCCAAATTGCTGACATTTTGCTAGCTTTGGCTAACAGTACACTCTCTGCTCGCACTTGCCTGAGCCGCACTGAGCATGTGCAAACCCTCAGGCGAGAAGAGAAAGAAGCGAGACGTCTCATCCGTTAGCTACTTCCATCATCGATTTCAGACGCGTTTCACAGCCTTCAGGTAATGTGAAAACATAAAAGTCTCTCTCCAGAGCCAGTGTTTGGTTTGTCCCTTCTGGGCTACTGTGGAAACGTGGCGGTGCAACATGGAGGACTTCTGCTCCCTCTGTAGAGATGAAGGGCTCATTCCAAGCTACCGGAAACACATTCTTAGTTTCATCTTTACACTGATAAAAACATAGCTGTGGATATTATAGTCCAGTGCTGCTGAATAAATCCCCTAAAATGCTACGCACTGGAACTTTAAGTCATCAGAACACGTATGTAGATGATTTTTCTTCCTCTTCATACATACCAGCCATTGAAATAAGCTAATGTAGTTGGGAAGCTTGGTGTGATCTATCTGCCAATCTTTGGTCTCCTGCTCTGCTCTCATCTTTTTGCTCTGGTGTCTATAAATCCCCTAACCTTCTACTGCACCCCACTAGGCCCATTGTAGAATATCCTTCCCTTCAGGTTCTTGGAAGAACTGGCAGAGCGTGAGAGAGGAGCGGCGGACAGATAGGGATCTGAGAAGAGAGATCTTGGTCCAAATATCTTATCTCCTCGAGGGAAGCCCTGATGTAGGCCGGCTGCTCGAACAGGAATCTCCCTCTGGAGAGAGATGAACACTGGATCAGGGTCCAAATAGCTCGAACGAGGCCTCGCGTGGATAACAAACAAGCAGCAACAGGGGAGAGGTTCGGCCTGTAGAGGGAGCCGGTTGTTTTTAGTGTGTTTGTGTGGGTATGGAAATAGTCTGAGCACTTTAAGTAGGTCACACTCGCCATGTCCCCCCCCCCCCCCCCCCCCAAGGCCTCTGGAAAGATGTAAACTATACAGAGGTCTAACCCCTCAGTGTAAGAGTGTTTCATGACCACAGGTCACTCACTCTGCTACTCTCTCTCTGTCCTTCCTACAGAGGAGAAATACACGACCATACAGCCGCACACCAGTCAAGGGAAGGATGAAGTGAGCTTTGAGAAAGGGGTCACCGTGGAGGTCATCCAGAAGAACTTGGAGGGCTGGTGGTACATCAGGTGAGTAAAGCTCGTCCACACACACCGCAGCTAACTGAGAGGAATGGGATCTGCTCATACGACGCTGCTGGATATGTGGTGTCCTGCATTCTAATGTGCCTGTTTGCACATGTGTGTGCTGTTTACCCACCCAGTGTGTACTTCCAGTGGTTTGTTTCTCAGTATCCCCTGATTACTATCACATGCTGCCTCGTGGCATGTGACATACACATGCTCACACACACACAGGAGCGTACACAGAGCGCTGCTGACGGTGCTTGTGCATATGGCTAATATGTGTATCAGCTTGTTGGGCTAGTTGGTCCTCCTCTGAATGGAGGGTGACGTGTCTCTCCTTGGAGGAAAATTAGTGATCTGTGACATTTATGGCTGTAGAAATAAAATTGACTTGACGTGCCGCTCCTCTGCCCCTCACTGCAACGCCCAACGAGTCGTTTCAGAGCACGTTTCCCGACAGGACGTGATGCTCTCAGTGGGCCGTCTGACTCCAGGGCTGTCTAAAGATGGGGCTTTGTCTTCTCTTCTGGGGACTCCTTGTGGTCGCAGCTGGAGTCCCTGCAACAAGGAAGCAGAAATGATCACATCTGTTCAGAGCAGAGAACGGCCCACCTAGAGCCAAATGACTCACAGGGTTTCATTTGGAAACATTCCTAATTGTTTAAAAAAGTACTCTGAAATGACTCGTTTAGCTTCACAATGAATGTGTGAATGTGGGGAAGCAGTGCATTGATTACTGAGTCCGTTTACTTGCCTTTGGCTACCTCGACGTCACTACACTTAAGATGGTCTTTCAACACACGGGATCTGATTTGGTGAATTGTATTACAGAGTGACATGCCAGGGAATGTGCCAGAGAATGTATTCCTTTTAGTTATGATTTATGGTCAAACTAATATCAATGTATTCTGGTAATTTCGTATTGCACCTTACAGAGGCAGATCATAAAAGGAGAGGTCATAATAAGATATCTAGGCATCCTATGGGTCAAGCTCCCAAAACTTTGCCCGGTGAACATCCACACCTTTCAAACTCCATGACTCCATAAAGTGACGTTAATGTGTGAATTTGGAGCAATGCCCCTTTGAATGATATAACAATGATGTTCTATCAAACACCAGTCTGTCTGTTGACCCACAGATACTTAGGGAAAGAGGGCTGGGCCCCTGCCTCCTACTTGAAAAAGGTGAAAGAAGACTTCTCCCCCCGCAAGAAAACCCTGACAGGCCCCGTGGAGATCATCGGCAACATCATGGAGATCAGCAACCTGTTGCAAAAGAAGTCGGTCAGCGAGAAGGACATCCAGGCAGACGGAGAGGGCAGCACCACGCCGGAGCGCCACTTCTCCAAGAGTGAGATCAGCCTGCCCATGCCCTACAACTCTGAGATCAATGCCGAGACGGGCAGGAGGCTGAGCGCGGGCCGTGACACCAACAGCCCGTGTCTGGGAATAGCAGCGAGTGCTGCCCTCAATGAGAGTAAAGGGAGGGGCGAGCCAGGGTCCCCGGCTGTAGCCAGAGTGGCTCCACATAGAGTGGAAATTGGTGAGTGTTTGTGGTGTGTTAGGAGACAATTGAGCAGTAAATGCATAATAGCTATGGAGAGGAGTATTTGTAGTCTTTGTATGAGACATTAAGACTTGTCATTTTCCTTTTGTGTAGGCTTTGATGCGATAGGTAAGCTACATGGTGATGGTGGTGTAATCTAATGCTCTGTCACACTAATCTGTGAGGCTATTTAACTTAACCTCACATAGTGTACTGTGGCATCCTGAGCATGTGTTTTCCAGGTACATGAATGATACCTCGTAGAGAAATTATGATTTCAGTTGAGCTAACAAAAGTCTATTTTGTGCCAAATATATGCCTTTGCATGCTTTCTAAAATGCACAGTGATAACCTTTTTCACCCAGTATAAATACTAGACTCAACTTAAAGGAACTACAGTACATTAATGATTATAAAGCCTGTCTGTGTAGCTGGCCTCCATCAAGGTAACCCAGATGTTATTGAGCAACCTGCCAGACTGACTTACAACCAGAATTAAATGACAGTTCATAAAAGTAGGTATGCAACCAAAGCTGTATAAAAGAGTTTCCTGCTGCCGTGGAGCGGCCCGCCATTCTCTGAGCGCACTAACCAATAACACTACCAGCACTACATGCTTCATGCAGATACTGCTGTGTGAGGTGGGCTGCAGGTCATTGAGATCATCTTTTCTGGCAATCCTATAGTGAGACATCGAAACGAGTGCTACTCAGAGAACCTTAGGTTACTTACGTAACCTCTGGTCTCCGAGTAGCATAAGTAAGACGTCTGATTCTGACGTCTTGACTTCCAGCCACTTAGTGCAAACGGGAATGAGGCACAGCTACAACTATATAGTTCTTGACTGTTGGATGTGGGTTGAGTTCTGTGCAAATTCATTTTAATGACATGTTTCTTTGTTGATCAGGGTCTCCAAATCTGAGACAAAAACCCCCTCCACGAAGAGAAACCAACTTGGTAAGACACTCACAAGCTACCGCTTTCTAACAACAGCCAAGAGGGCTTTGTTTAATGTGACTGTATGTTCAACAGAAACATGTCAGCATCACAGAGCGACCCACAGTGAACAATGTCCGAGCACATTTACAAATGTTTTTTAAGTATAAACACAGATTAGCTATGAGAGTTGGCATAGCAACCATTAAAGCACAGTAACAACCTAACATCATTTCCGCATTTCTCTGATCATCTGAATCTACCACTGCCCACACTTAAATACTACACACACTATTATATGTGTATGTTATTATCATATGCAGCCATACAACATCCCCAAAATGATAGAGGGTGTCAGATACGTTATAATGATGGCTAGATGTGATGTCAGCTGCTCACATCTCTTCCTCTTTGCTGTACAGGGATTCCAGTTACCCAAGCCTCCAGAGCCCCCTGCTGTGGAAGCAGAGTATTACACCATAGCAGATTTCCAGTCCTCCATCTCTGATGGCATCAGTTTCCGTGGAGGACAAAAGGCTGATGTAAGAGGCCAGAGCTACATTGTTGTCACTGAGATTAAACAGTCAGGCCTCATTATTATGTCTGTCTACTCAGTGCTCAGATAGACAGTAAAGCTAAGGCATTAGCAATGCAACCTTGAGATTTGTGTTTAAATGTGATGATGTTGACAGAATTCCCTTTGCGTAGACTCGGGTAGAGAGATGAAGATAACAACATGTTGAGCTGGCAATTCTAGACAGTGTGTTAACGTTTGCCATTAATGTCTGCGCAAGACGACTGTAATAGCAGGTGTAATAACAGCATGTCCTGGATCCTCTGATCATCTAACCCGAAACCATTCTAGTGTTCAGCGTGTGTGACAAATCCTAAAGAAAGAAAAATGTAGCTTCTATCTTCCATATGTCTTGTTGTGTAGGTGATAGAGAAGAACCCCGGAGGCTGGTGGTATGTGCAGATTGGAGAGAAGGAGGGCTGGGCCCCTTGCTCCTACATTGACAAGCGCAAGAAGCCCAATCTCAGCCGTCGGACCAGCACCCTGACCCGGCCCAAAGTCCCACCCCCAGCTCCTCCTGTCAAAAAACAAGAGTCTGAGGACGCTCCTCCTCCCGCTATCTCTGCCTCTAAAGTTTCAGAGCCGCCGAGCAGGCCTGTGTATGAGGAACCTGAATATGATGTTCCTGCAATTGGATGCGAAGGTGAATCGGACACAGATTCTCTAAAGGATGAGCGTGCCCTGGATATAAAGATCAGCAGCGGGGCCAGCGACAAGTACCACAGCTCCCCTCCTTCCTGCAAGGCCTCTCCTCCTGTCTGCAAGGCCTCTCCTCCTGTCTGCAAGGCCTCTCCTCCTGTCTGCAAGGCCTCTCCTCCTGTCTGCAAGGCCTCTCCTCCTGTCTGCAAGGCGTCCCCTGTGTTCGCTCATCGAAGAGCTTCCTACAGGTCAGCAGAAGAGGTTGCAAAAGAGGAGTGTATCTATGAGAACGACGGCTTCAGGCCAAGCAGTGGTGTTGAAAGAACTTCAGTCAAAGGTTCCAGTGAGCCAAATTCTCCAAGGACCTACCATTCCTCCACAGTTCCACGCAAACCATCCGGATCCTCACCTTTAGCTGGTAGACCCATGAAGACCATGACGCCAGAGATGAACCAGAGAAGCCAGACTCTGGGCAGACACATAGATATCAGCTTTAGGTCGCAGGACAACAGCCCCGGCTCTTCATCAGATGAATTGAGTAGAGGCCCCAAGAAAGGCTCTGCCTTCAGCCGGGATGTGGAGCAGAGAATAGGTCAAAGCCCCTCCACCAGGCCCAAGCCTTCTGTCAGACCTAAACCACTCCTGACCAAATCAGAGCCCCAGAGTCCGGAGAGGATGGACATCAGCTCTTTGAGACGGCAGCTGAGGCCCACAAGTCAGTTTCGGCCTCATGGCCTCAAACCTACTCGTGGGGACGACTCTGAAACAGCCTCTGTCATCTCATCAGAGGACTCGATGTGCTCACGCAGCACTTCAGATCTCTCTTCTGTCTACTCCAAAGGGAGCCGTGGTGACTCAGACGTGGAAGGTCCCAATCTCTATCGTTCCCTGGATGCCTATAAGAAGGTCCAGGATTCTGAGATCAGCTTTCCAGCCGGGGTGGAGGTTGAGGTTCTGGAGAAGCAGGAGAGCGGTTGGTGGTACATTCGTTGGGGATCCGAGGAGGGCTGGGCTCCTTCGTACTACCTCGAACCTGTCAGACAAGTGGGGGATGCAGGTGGGTTGGACCTAGATAGACATGGGAGTGGTGGGAGTAAGTCCAACAGCCTGGAGAAAAACGAGCAGCACGTTTTGGCCCTCAATAACATCAATATTCAGGGTCTGAGCCAGCAGCATCAAGGCTTGAGAAGGAATACTCCGCCAATTCCTTCTAAGCCTCCTGGTGGCTTCTCAAAGCCGTCCGGGATAGTTAATGGAGGTGTACGGATGAGGAACGGGGTACGCCAGGTGGCAGTGAGGCCTCAGTCTGTGTTTGTGACCACAACACAGCCAGCCAAGGATGGACACTACATGACAGGGTCTCTGAGGCGGAATGACTCTCTTGGCAGAAGCGATCACTATGGCTCCGGTTCTGCCACTCTTGGTGTCCGCCGAAATGCCTCCTTCAGCACCGTTCGTCCACACGTAGTGGTGGAAAGTCAGACGAGGCCTGCCGAGCGCTCCGGCCTGGGGTCCTCAGGGAGCGCATTCAGCACAAGCAATGTCCAGGACGCCTTGAGCAGAGTTAACCAACGCAACGGCATCCCTGTGTCCACAGTCCGACCCAAGCCCATAGACAAGAGCCAACTGATCCACAATAACCTTAGCAGGGATGTGTACGTGTCCATCGCTGACTATCGTGGCGATGAGGAAACAATGGGTTTCACTGAGGGCACCTGCCTGGAGGTGTTGGAAAGAAACCCCAATGGATGGTGGTACTGCCAGGTGCAGGACAGCCTGCTTCCCCGCAAGGGCTGGGTCCCCTCCAACTACCTAGAGCGGAAGAAATAAAACCAACCCCACATCCTCCCCCCCCCTCCTCCCCCTTTTGATGTCTTCAAGGACGTTGGTGGCATCACTGCTTAAGAATGTTACCCGCACTCTCATGTAAGCAATATGTCCATGAAAATGTACGTCGATGACTGCGTGTACAAAGAAAGATATTTTAATCTGATTAGGAAGGACACTTTTAGTGCTGGTTTACTAAAATGTATACAAGGAGGAGTGTAAAGATTTCACATATTTTGGCTGGGAATGAGAGACAGGAATGTGGGATTGGTCATCCGTGAGAGAAGGAATTTGAAGAGGACGGTGTCTTTTAGATAGAACATGGTATGAATGGGAGTGATGACCTCTTGAAGAGGTTTGCATCGTGTAGTGAGAAGCAGCAAAATGGTTACGCTCATTCCTGCCCATCACTGACGCTGATGGCCGATAAGTGCCTTTTGTATTTGATCACCTTGAATGGAGGTCTTACTGGTGGACGGCAAAACGTTAAATCAACCAAATCTTTTAGAGTGCCATAGGCCTATGAAGACCACCAGGAGTATTTCCATAGCATATTAAGAGCTACACTTTTGAGTGCAAACAAAGTGCAAAGTTTCAAACTAGAGAGCTGTAATTGGTCCAACACAGATTTAAGACTAAAAAACAGATTTAAGTGAGAATTTATTCGCTTTACGGCGCAAGTCATCAAGCAAACTAAAACATTTTCATTTAATTATCCGTATTTTTTATTTAGTGTCATTGTTCATGTTATAATGTCTTGATTTGATGCAAATCTTAGAGAATTATTTCTGCTTTCTTGTGACATCTGTTTTCACCCACAGCCTAGAATTTGAAAAGTTAAAGCTGGTGTCATGTTCCATCTGACACCAGCTTACAGGAGGTGCTCAGCTTTCATCAATTAGAATCAGATACAACTATCTGGAATAGCAAATGTATGAAAATATACCTGTGAAACTTGAAAATAACAGTCACATCTTTTAGTTTCTCTCTCGAACAAAACCTGGTGAGCTAATAACCTCCAGATATGAAAACCATTACAAAGGTTTAGGTTTGCTGCAGTGAGTCGAGCTGCACATACAGAGATGTATCGGACAAGTACTGGAAATGTGGTGAAATAATTGAAGGGGACATATTTGCATAGAATTTATCCCAAAATGTGATCAAACCAAAGACAAATGTCATTTCATTGGCTACTTTTGTGATTTTACTATTTATTTATAAGTAATACAGTGTATTCAACAAAATGCCTAAAACAAGTTTTATGAACTAAAAGAAATGTGTACCTGGAAGCACTGACAGATCTCTAAAACTAGAAGTAAACAATACTTTGTAATATTAGATATTGCTGTGCAGTATTAACATAGCAGAGGGTAAAGATGTGTTTCAAAGTTTCCAAAGTATTTGTTCACATCTTTCAAATTAGAGTTGGGTATCATATCATATATCAGAATATCATATACATAAGACTTATCAATTCTTTAAAAGTGTCAAGTTCAAAATAATGATCTGCATATGCAGAAGTGATATTCTGAGCTAAAATCTTAACTTTCAAAATTCAAACGGCTGATGTTGAAGACTGCTGAAATACATTTTCTAATGAGCGACGTGAGCTCTGTCTGAGGCTGAACACTAAGGATCCATTCTGTTTCTGCTGGACAGTACCACAGTATTAAACAAAGTACAGTATCTATTTTAGCAGGAAACATATTGTTGTGTGTTACTCTGTGATCACACGGCGACAATAACGAGGAACGAAGTGGTTCTGCTTTGTGATTTAGTGCACTCTAAACCTGATTTATGGTGCATTAATGTGAAGATGCAGTAAATACTCAGCATTTAATTTATTGACATTTTTTTTGTAATTATTTAATTTCTCTCCATTCTTTTTTCCATCACCTCAAATGAGAGGCGGAGCTCTGTCCGTGCAAAGTGTGACTAGAACTGGAGGAGTAGAGCCCTCTAGTGGGGGGTCAGAGGTACTACAGCAGCCGTCCTGCCTCAGTGTAAGAAGAGACGCACTGCTGGCCGGTGACCAAAAGCTGTACAGAATTTTCTGTTTTGTTTTTTTAATTGTATTAATCTCAGTGCAGCTATGATATTTTTTGTATTGGGCAATAATTATTATAGTTTTTTTTAAATTTTATTTTTCCTTCATGCTGTGTGCTGCAACTTTAGCAAATCACGGGCACTTCCTTCATCATTATTGTGCTTTACATAATGCCGGATTTTAAATGTATTTATTATGAATAGTTTTATATTTTATCAAGGTTTGACAATCGCCTTATTCCCCCACTCAAAACATTATTGTAAAGCGTTATACAGATTTTAATTGTTACACAAATTGGCTCCTTAGTATCCAAAACTGTCCTGTCAGACGACAAAATAATTTAAAAATATCATAATCTAGTAGAATATTTGAGATTGTTGCATTCATTGTAGGATATGGAAAATCTAAATCTAACCACATGTGGATGAATACTAAGATTAAGATTGTAAACAAGGCCCCTCCCATCCAGACGAAGGCATTATGTAAATGTGTTCAATCACTTTGTACACTTCGCTCCAGCACATATTATTATTATTATTATTGCATATTGCTTCTTTTGATTGATCTGAATTTACTGAAACAGTAAGGGAATTGTTCTGTGAGAGGCTTACATGTACCTGTATAGCATCTGTCTTTAATCATGCTTTCACCTTTTCTTCCTCTAATTTCCCTTTTTTTAACCCCAAATTCTGAAATGTAACCGTGAGGAAATGTGCAATAGACCAGAAACACATCATGCTTCAACAAGAGGGATACTATCACAGGAGTAGATATTCCCAGTCAGACTGCCAGTCGTGAGCTGTCTCCGTCATTTCAAGTGTATCGTTAGAGGTCGTTCTGAGAGAGCCGATGTGAGAGGCCCTGAGAGCGACGAGGACGCCCTGGACCAAAGGGCGACGTCGCATCGTCTCCTGACTTTTAGAACCACAGCATGAGAGTCAGCGGTGGACATGTGCTCTGTGACTGGCATGGCAGAACCCCCTTCTGTACTGACATTACAGCCATCAGGGGTCTTCTTCATAGACGGAGAGTCAAGGGCCCATCATCAGGGGCCTCAGTGGCCCTGCTCTGAGCTGTCACGTTCGTGCCTGAATGGAATTTTGATAGTTTTCTGTTTTTTTGTCTTCTTGTTGATGTTTTCTTCTTTCTTGGTTGTTTGCTTTGTGGAGTGTGTCCTCTGCACCTACGCGATGCCTCTCTACATTTGTCCTCCTCTGTGGAACCGAGCCGGACGTTCTCCTCACCAATCACCGAAAGGTGACATGGTGACATGAGGACGGGAGAGCAAACAAGAGCGGGGAGATTTCAGGCCATTTCACATCAATCTATCAGCTTCCAGGATGTACGCCAAAAAATAGAAAGGCCTTTATTTTTCTCTTTGCCTTATCCATGTGTGACAGGTACGGTCATCGTGCTAACGACTTCCTGTATGTACAGGCCAATAAGGCTGGAGTCCATGAATCCTTTGCAGTACTGAAGAATAGAGTGCTGACTTGTGGCGTCAGACCGTTGAAGTGCACAAAGCACATGCACGGAGACATTCTGCAGTGTGTGTAGCTGTCCAGATGTAACCAGCCTTCAGAGCACAACATACTGCTTCTTTCATCACCACCCTAAAACATCATTTTATAGACTTCCTGTTTTTTTTTAAATCATTTCATTTGGCGGGTTGTTTTACCCGGACTTTAAACGTCACCTTAAAGGAATAGTCTGAGAAATATCTTGATGTGTTTCCTCTCTGAGAGTTAGACGAAAAGATGGCTGGAAGTGTGTTTTGTCTATTGTCACTCAGTGATGTGCAGAATGCTCTTCTCACATTCATCTGCTGAAGGCGGGAGTTTCTTTGGCTTTCTGTGGACAGAAGCATCTGTTTGTGAAGCTCAGCTAACTGGCTCCTGGCTCCCAGTTTGGTGTTTAGAGTTCAGACATGAGCGTGCTATCAATCTTCTCATCTGTCTCTCTGCATGAAAGTGAATTAGTAACTGTTCCTTTAATAAGTGACGGGCTCCGTCTTCACTGGGCTCGGCCTCTTTTAGCCGCACGGCTCTGACAGCTGTGACATTGGCGCTGGTAATGTAGTTTGCATTCATTAGGACGAGTCATTCACACCAGAGGAAATATATATATATGAGTTTCTCGACATATTCCCCGGAGAACCAGCAGGGCGAGACCGCTCCGCCACGCCCGCACCCTGCTTCATTCCCCGCTCTCTTCATTCCAGCAGATGGGCGGCACCGCTCAGGCGTGAAGCACCTTAAACTCTCATCCCAAAACCCCGAGCTGCTGCCGCAGGCGTCTTCCTCCTCGATTCTCTTCCTTCCTCGACACAGATGAGCAGTCTATTCCCGCTGAAAAGGATTGAGATCTCTAGGAGGGGTCGTGGTGTGTGTGTGTGTGTGTGTTTGCCTGAGGAGATGGATTGCTTGCAGGTGCACTCTGGAGAAGAGAATTTAGGGGTCGAGGAGGAGATTTTGGGAGTGCAGGATGCAGGGAGGCACAGATGGATCAGGTATGGGATTCTAGGAGACAAGGTGAGCGCGAGGTGAGAGGAGCTCTGCTTTGATAGGAGCAGTTGTTGAGAGGCTGGGGGGGGGGGGCTGCTGCCCATTATTATCTAACCTAATGAGCTCTCTGCCTCCCTAACCTGAGCCCAGATCTCGTTCCTCCAACCGATGATTTAATTGATCCTTCTGCAAGTCGGTGAGAGACGAGTGCGTTCAGCCGCTTCTCTGTCTCACTTCCTTCTAGAATAACTTTTAAAAAGTGATCCAACGTCTGCTTCTAGCTTCTTTTACTGTCAGCGTCTTCAGATCTTCTGCAGCCCCTGAGGGTGAGAGCGCTTGAGTTTGGTGTTATACGGTTGTTTGGTTTTTTTTGGAATAAGACAAAGAAATGGCTTCACACGTTGGATTCCATGTCTCTGTTTCTGTCTTATTCCTCCGTGTCTTTTGCTGCTGACAGGAATGATAGAATGTTGTGAAAGTGTAACATGATTGGAAGTGTTTGCTCACATCTAATGAGACAAGCGTTCATTGATAATGGAAAGAAATGAAAAGGTCTTATGAAGGCTGGTGTTGCTAGAAGGACGGGGGAGGTTTGAGAAGTAAGTTGTAGTACGTGTGTGGGAGCAGGGTGGAGGTATTTAGGGAGATGATTTTGTAGGTTTTTAATTAACATAAAGTTTTAGTTTGAGCGTGAGTGAAGAAAGAGAAGAGGCCAGGCCTAGCTGGGAGGAAGGGAACGCTGCCGAAAAACAGGCTGTGTGGAGGAACGAGGCGCGTTTCTTTGTCCCGGTTTGAATCCCGGTTTCTAATTAGCACAGCAGTGCGTCTTAATTAACCTTTGCCAGTCAGACGACACTCCGGCGTCTTAACAGCGTCCTCATCAAGAACACTGCGCCCGCTGCGCTCTGCGTGGGGGCCTCTGGTGCCATATTCATGTCTTTGGAGGCGAGTTGTCCAAAGTGATAGCTGTTGATCCATGAGAAGGTGCAGCCCTGTTTAGCCTGGGTGTTGCATTTATAGAAACAGAATTTGTCACCGCCCTGCAGTGGAGAGCAGTGTGCCAAAACACAAAGAAACTCTGGAAACCCAACGCCATCAAAAACCAGTCCGTTAAAAACCAGTCCGTTACCAGCATGTCGACCACTCGAACACACAATAACAGGTGCAGGCCTGGAGTTGGACCAAAGGAAGGTGCTTTTCTGTTATTTTCTTTGTTTTATTACTATTGTTGTTATGCAGATTGTGTTTCACTCTTGCAAGCTCCCTGTTTTCAAAAGACATGCCATGAGGAGACTGAGAGGCTTCATCCTCCAATCAGGAGTCATGCGTGACCGAGCCACGCGCCCCTATACTGTACACTGGTGCACCAGGACCAAGTACAGAGGGAGCAGATTCTATCAGTGTCCTTTGAGATTGAGACACCCTGCACATGTGCGTTCCTTTTGAATACAGGGCATTTTCTTATCTACCGTTTCATTTTGACAAGTCTTGTTCTTTTTTTTGTATCTTGTACATGTTTACATTGTATCTCGCATCGCCCAAAAGAGGAACAATATTAAATGTATTATCGCTGTTGTTTTATTCGGACTCCTTTTCATTCGTCTCACACTTCCAGTCGCATCTGCTGCTGCAGATAACGAGCCGCGAACCCGCTCTCTGCGGTGATAGATGGTATGTGACAGTAATATTACAGAGTGAGACATTTATCTTTATTCTCCTTATTGTGCCGGCCAGATTAAGTGAGTTTAGATGTGGACGAGCAGAACGATGCAGCTGGTTGTCTATATATATAGCGAGATATGAGTTATAGGAGGAAAGTGCGAGGAGGTTGAGAGCGATGAATGAAGACGAACGAGCTCTCGGGGCCCCGGTTTCCCACTAAAGAGCGGATTTTTGTCCCTCCTGTATCCAAACGTGTGTGGAGAGATTCATCATTTATGTCCAAATTTACATGAAATATATGCTTACACCTGTGTCCTAAAGGAGCAAAAGGCCTACAGGTCTGAGGAGCACACTGGATGATTAGAGGACCCGCTCACCAAAACAACCATTCTGGGTTTATTTGAACTGAAAGCATAAAGCATTGTTCAGATTCTACCAGTACATTATGATTATATAATGATGTCATGACTGTATATATACTATATAAATGTGTTTAAGTCCAATATTCACTCCACTAGTAGCTACTTAGCTCAGTTTGTGTCTCTTCAGCTGTTAAATGCTCCGCTATGTTCGCTAGCTAGCTGTTAGCTCTGTCTGTAGTGTACAGTGGCTTTATCAGAGCTTTTACTTTGTCATTTTACCCATTGTTGATATGAAAATATTGATTAGTGCAGCTTCAATCAGTTGTATTTGGTAAATATTGAACCTTTAAAAAAAAAGAATGGCTGAGCTGTCACCTAGCGGTAAAGACAAACAAACAAGTTGTCTCAAGCTCCATCAGCTAGCTTTCGTCAGACATAAGGATGACTTTTTTTACATAGCAACAGCTGGTTCAGTGAGAGGAGACTGAAACCCATTTCTCTGTTCCAAGATGGTCTTATCCATCCACTGAAGAAGACCTTGAGATGCTGGTGAAAGCTCCGGAAAAAGCTGGTCAGTGGTGGTCAGTGACTTCATATTTTTTTGTCAAACAGATAATTAATTTGATCCAAATGAATCTTTTCTTTTAACTGAACCCGTCATGCTGTGACCATACCAAAGTCTGTCCACTAGATGGCTGTGTGGAGCCGGTCTAGCTGCAGCCTTCCTCCAAACAGACACATCTACGTCTGAATAGACCTGCACGTTACAAAGTCAATATGTACGACATCGAGTCTCCAAATGGAATTCTTTTAAGATTGGCACGTTTCATACGGCAGAACCAATACCATTGGTTGACAACATTGAACGATGACGACTCAGATGAACAATGACATAGATACATAATAGATACTCTGGTCTGGATTGTTCTTTTCCTGAGATTATCACTCACTGTATTCATCTCCCTTAGCTTCTTCTTTGATATGGACATGTCACGAGTCGGTCTATTACAGATGGATGTCTATCGAGGAGCTCTGAAGAGACGTCTGGTTGAGGTGCCTGAAGGATTTATGGTGCCGTCATTTTGGTTAGAGCACATCTACAGTTTAGGGTGCAGGTATTTCCACTGATCTCCTACTTGTCATGGAACGCGTGGGTGTAGAGTGCCGATGGTTTTGTCGATATCAGGACTTGATTAGTCGTTAACGTTGTAGTCAAGTTCTAGCTGACAGTGTGAAGAAAGTGGAGCATTTAGCGGCGAATGAACAAAGAGAGAATACAGGACTGAGTAGTCATATGTCTGGTGGCCAGACACACCGCTTACCACACTGCCCCAAAGCAGTAGAAAAGATAAATCCCCTGACAGGGAATATAATACATGTATCTGTGTCAGTGTGTTATTCCCCTTATGAACAAACATCTGAGCTCTCACCAAGTGAAACACTAGATCAACACAGCTCAAACACATCTGGAAAGTTTATTCACCACAATCATCTGACTCGCACTGAACAGCGTTCACGAACAAACACGTGATGTTTCAAAAGAAAAAGAAAATACAGGTTTGTAAAGTACTTCAGCTGTTGAGTCTATATATCTAGATCTATATCTAGATATATAAATATGTAGATATATCCATATCTAGATATATATGGTTCCAGTCTACACCAACACTGACAGCGTTCCACTCGGATGCTGGTCTACTGTTGGTCCCCATGTTCACACAGAGTGGACAGATTACTCAGGCATGACACAAAGTACTAAGATCTACAGAGAGAACCTCTAAACGTGCTGCTGTGTGATTGGCCGTACACAAAGAGAAAGCAAACACAGGAAAAGCAAGATTGGAGAAATTAGTCCACACGTCAGTGATGGACATATAAATAGTACAATGACAGGATCAGCTACATTCAAGGAGCCTGTGGAGTATTCTGGATGCAAACAAATAATACAAAATAAAAATACCTTCTGTAAAAAGGTATGTACGGTATGTATATTTCTACTGATGAAAAGCTTCAGCCAAATGGTTTTTGGCTTGGTGTGTGTCTATCAATTCATATGGTCCAGAAATGTATAGATGTACATGTTTTTAAAGTCCAGGACTTACATCTATGTGATGTAAAAACAAAACAAAATAATCAATGATTCAATTTGGTCGGAGTGTCAAAAGAAAAGACGCCGTGGTTGAGTCTCAGAGAGCAACGCTGGCCTAAACATGAACAATATTACAATCAGTAGCTTTATAAAGTGACATTTATCATTTCCATTCAGAGATGGCTTCCAGACCCAATAATGACAAGAGATCTACTTAAAGAATGGGTAGTATCCCTAACAGGTTAATACGCAAGATCAATTACAAAAAAGAGCTCACAAAATCCAAGAGTTTATATCTTGCACCCAAAGCAACGAGCTTTTGATTGTGTACTGCAATATCTCTTATTGCTGCACGGTACACCAAACTCTATATTCTCACTATTAGAGAACAAGAATGTAAAAACAGGAAAACAAATCTCAGAATCATGATCATCAATAAGGAGGAAACTTGGAAACAAACAAACAGACAAAACATTTTTTTTCTTTGTTTTTTTGTTTCAAATCAAGCACACTGATGAAAATCATTAATCTCTCTAAATACATAAGTTAACATTCAAATGTGAATTAACACTTCAAGCAGTAGCGTAATCAAAGTCTGATGTGGGAGGAGGGACGTGTGAAACATCACTGTCAGCATTCGCCCAGAGCGGGCAGCTGGCAAATAGCATAGCAGCAAAGGTTTGAGCCCCGTGTGGATTATCTACAGGAGGACGGAGAGCGTCATTCAAAAAGACAACCGTCTCTCAGCTCGGGCTCTCCTGTAATGAGCTCTGGCTTACTGCTGAGTTGCTTCTATGGAGGTGAAATCTCTGGGGGACGTATCAAGACATGTGGTAGTGGAGTCAGGGGATAGGATTCATACAAATATTCAAAATGTGAAGGGATTTTTGCTGCTGGTGAAAGGCCTGTCACAAAGGTCATCAAACATTTTAGTGAAATATTGGAAATGTTGTGAATTTATGTTACAAAAATATTTTTTTTAGATGCGTGTGCTTTACTTCTCCTTTGAGTGAACCTTTTGTGCCACACAACAGCATTATTTGGTAATGTGTCAATGGCAGGAACCACATAAATGACACATCCACATGAACCTCCTCTGGTTTAAGGCAGGAGGCTGTGTTGCATCTGTGGTGGCTTCTGATACCATGGCAACGATCCTTTGACTCTGCGTTGTCATGGGAACTATTTCAGAGCACCTGTCCATTCGTCATGAGCGCTCACAGTGTGTTAGGCATGATATAGGTCAAGTTTGGGAGGATAGTAAAAAGACTGTTGGCCCTGAGGAGAATCCAAAATCACTTCCTGTTTCCTTTCATAGATCCAGAGCTGCTGAGTCTGCTGGATGCAGGTGTGTAGATTGTTTGAACCGATGAATGTCTTTACCCTAACGGGGCTTTCTGAGAGGACAATGCTGATTTCAGTGCAACATACCACATTGCAGAGCAAGCTGCTAGCTAGCACGACGATATAGCTACCACCGACATTTGCAATAGAACTACCATAAAGGTACATTAGATTATACGAGTACAAGAGGTGTTACAATCCTAATTAACATACTCCGCTCCGCCTTCCACCTCTACGCACATCACTCACTGATAATCACCACGACAGCCACAGAGATCCATCACGTCATCGCTCCAGACTGAATGCTCAGTAACACACAGACACAAGTTGTGACGTACTGAGGTGAAAACCTGTCAGGACTAAGTCAGAGCTTCAGTCGTCCTCAGAGAGAACGCTTATCAACACATTCAGCCCCAAAGGGACTCGTTTGCTTCGGTGCAAACTGGGGTGACGGTCCCTAAAACATGGCTCAACAAATGAAATCATTTTTGGAATTGTTTCAGTTCTTCAGTCCTCTCGTTCACAGTCTTCCAAGATCCCAGCAGAGAGCAAACGCTTCTGGTTAGAAGAAAGTTCTCAGTGGAACCTCTGACCTCTTCATATGCCGCCTCTGCAGGGACAAGAGACCTTTCCAGCCAGGCAGTACCGACTTTGGAAAAGGTCATGCGAGCGAACAAAACAATTCTGTGAATAAACCAAATATAAAGTACCAGAGTTCATATTTCCTGAACTTAGACACGTCTTCCCCTGATTTTGCTGTTCTGCGGAAGTCCGTCTGTCCGTCCCCTTTACGTGCTGCGGTAGGTTTTGATGATGTCTTTGATCTGCCTTCTGCAGATGGGACAGCAGGCGTTGGACATCTTCTTGAGTTTGAGGCCACAGCTGTAGCACAGACACATGTGTCCACAGGCGTAGATGACCGTGTCCACGGGGTTCTCGTAACAGATGGAGCACTCGTCGGACCAAGGCCCGCGGCCCAATGGAAACGTTGGCGACTTGGGGAGGCTGACTGGTGAATTTGGGCTTGTTCCTGTGGAGAAATTGGAATTAAATCTTTTTGTTTTTTCTGAAGCAACAAAATAACTTGGTATAGGTTGAGGAAAAGGTTGTGGTTATGGTTCAAATAAGTCACTTTGTCACATAAAATAAGTCTGTTTGTTACATAACTGGTGTGAGTTAAGTAAGCAAGTTACAGAACTAAAATAATGGGTCTCCTGCGTTAGTTTAACCCGTCCATTCTCATCTCACACCGACCCACCTTGATCTTTCTCTCTTTATACGGCGTCAGTCGCTCTGAGCGTCTAACATCGACGCTGATGGCTTTACATTAGAGTTAGTTCAGACGAGTTTGGGTTAGAGAACGTTTTTGACCAATCAGAGCTTTGCAAGCAGGCTTAACGTCTTCATTGATGGTTAGCTCCTAGCTAAGTCAACTTACAGAATGAATAACTTTTAAATGGAAATATTTCAACCATGGGTGCAGCTAACGCGTCCACCTTTAGGACATGTCAGCTGCACCACTTGCTACTAGCCTTCACCAGTCAGAAGCAAGTGATGTATCCAACTCACCAGCATATTTTGTCAGTGGATTTCAGTAGTCTACACTTTTAGTACATTTAAGATCCAAAACACCTCCCTCTATCCAACAAGTAATGAGCTCGCACGAAAACGACATCCAGCTCAGTTAATGAAGTGAAACTAAATGGCAACTTCTCATGTGTAGGACGTTTTCACCAGGTTTATGTCTGGCACTATGTAAAAAAACGGTTTGCATCAGGTCCATTTACAGAACCAAACACGTCCCTACATCCAGCTGCAGCAGCAGCAGCAGTGGGACCATGAAGTGCTGGCTATTGTTCCTAACTACTGCAGGATGACATCTGCTCACTGTCCCATAATGGTTTCCACTACGTCCCCCTGTGGTGTGATTGATGCTGAGCTTCTGCAGCGGCATCTCCTCATATCCGGGTGTACCTACCCCCTACTGAGCTGCAGTACGCGGCGGAGCACAGGCCTCCGTTCAGCACCGGATCAGAGCTGCCACTGCCCAGGGCGCTGGGAGTGTGTGGAGAGGAGGAGGGCGAGCTGGGGTTCGACGAGGCCCGCGGATCCCCGAGGTGAGTGGAACCTGGTCGGAGCAGATTAAAGGAGGGGATTAGAATTTTGAGTTCATCCGAACGCCAATTACTTTATTCAGTAACCAGCTGCCATGAATCTATAGAGGAAATTGTCTGAGTGACATTACTGGAGATTTATAGAATATTGTATTAGTCAGAATATAATCTGAATGCAGGCTGACCGACATGGCGACAGGATGTAACAACAACAAATAGCACAGAGAAGGAAATGAACACTGTAGGCCAAATAAGAAGAACAAATCCATGGACTGCTCTCAAAGCAGGTTAATCATGACTTTTTATAAATAAAGTGACACATTACAGCTAATAGGTCTTCTGCTCTTTTTATTGTTTTTCTTTTGTCTTTGGTCCACAAAAAATACAAACAATGAAACAGAGCACAATCAACTTTTTTTCATTATCCAGGAGTTACATTTAAAGTCACGAGAGAACAGAGAGAGCACTCCAATTTGTGAGAGCAGTCTTTTTTTTTTTTTTAATCAGTGTGCACATAGTTATCACTCCTCTGCTGTTTTTAGACAGTGTATTTTAAAGTAGTCCTCCAGTCGTTCCGCATTCTGCCTCGACATTACGGTCGGGGAAACAAATGGGAATTCCGTGAACAAGTTGAGGCAACACATGTTGAAATGCCTGCGCTGCCTAGAAACACAGGTCAGGCTGTTACAGACTGCCAGATGACTGACATGACAGACGGCATTCAAAGTCATTGACTAACACAAGTTGAACGTGTGACTTTGAAGCTGCACTAATCAATATGTCCATGTTAGGAATGGATGAAAGGACTATGTGCAGTGTGAAAGGGGCCGAAAACAAATTTGTTTCTGGCAGCCAGCGAATGAAGAGGAGAGAGTTGGTTTAGCAGATGAATTGCTGGATGTTTCTCTCAGGGCTTGGGAGACCAAAACAGAGCTGAAAGTGGAGTAAATGTTGGACGACAATTTTGTCAGGGGGCCAGAAACACTTGAATGCTAAGGTGTCTCTTTTCAATTAATGCAGCTTTAAAATTTCCATTTTGCCCAAAAGGACAGTATCATCAGGGACATGCAACATGTGGTGCTTTATACAAATGATAGAATACAGCAGTAGGTGTTTCCTGAGGGCAATGTCTAATGTCACTGATCTTGTGGAATGCTCTGTCATCTGAAATAACTTTTCATAGTTTGCCATCACAGGTAGGCCAGCCACACCAAAATACCCAACAAATTTAAATGCAAATGAGCTTTCTGGCAAAGCAAGCATGTAATCGCCAACTAAGAATTCCCATCAAATGCTTTGCTGCGTCTCAGCGTAACTGCAGATTACTTTAATTACCTTCCCTGAAGCTTGCTGTCAAAAAATAGCACACTAACAACTGCATCAGAAGTCAGCTGCTGTGTGCTAATTAGATATTTAACCATCCTATTTCAGGACCTGCTTTGTTTCAAAGAAGCATCACTTAGTGTGGTGAACCGTACTGAGAATGTTCTCCTGGACAGAGTCACCATCACCACTGACCAGTAACATCATGACGAAGTCTCTGCCGCCATCTGCACCAGCGGTGATCAATACAACTAATGCCCAGGGCCAGGGGCCAATTTCTCTCCAGGGCCAAACAATAATGGAGTCACTCGAATTTAGAGCAAATCGATCATCTAATGCAGTGGTTCCCAAACCTTTTCTGTCAAGCCCCCCTTTGATGATACAGGAACATTGTAAAAAAAATTAACTTAAAATGTTAAAATTGAAGTTAGGAACAGTGCAACAACTTACATCCCCATTTAACAGGCTTTTCAAACTGAATTAGTGTGCAAGAAAGTAAAGAATCCTACATATAGAATAATGATCAAAGACAAGAGGTTACTCAGTGCTTTCTTTGCATAGATCACATTCCTATTACTACATGAAAGCTCTTGCTCTTGCTCCTGCTCCTGCTCCTGCTCCTGCTCCTGCTCCTGCTCCTGCTCTTGCTCCTGCTCCTGCTCTTGCTCTTGCTCTTGCTCCTGCTCCTGCTCTTGCTCTTGCTCCTGCTCCTGCTCTTGCTCTTGCTCCTGCTCCTGCTCTTGCTCCTGCTCCTGCTCTTGCTCCTGCTCCTGCTCCTGCTCTTGCTCCTGCTCCTGCTCTTGCTCCTGCTCCTGCTCCTGCTCCTGCTCTTGCTCTTGCTCCTGCTCTTGCTCTTGCTCCTGCTCTTGCTCCTGCTCTTGCTCCTGCTCTTGCTCCTGCTCTTGCTCTTGCTCCTGCTCTTGCTCTTGCTCCTGCTCCTGCTCTTGCTCCTGCTCTTGCTCTTGCTCCTGCTCCTGCTCCTGCTCCTGCTCCTGCTCCTGCTCCTGCTCTCAGGTTCTGTGTATTTAGACCCTTCCCTCCACCTCCTCTATACACAGACTTTGTCTTTCTTAATACTAAGTCACCTGACTTCCTCCTGTGCTAATAATAAGGATCATAATAAGATGCTTGTACAAATGACCTAAAGGGTTATTTTTAGTCTCTCAATCTACACTAGTTGCTTATCAAGACCAAACGATGTCTCATGTTGAATCTCGTGTATTACAGCTTGAGTCTTATGATGCTCCAGCCATTGGATGTATCGGTTATATTAACACTGTACTCACCAAAGTGATTGCTGAGATCTGGTCAAGAGAACAGGTCAAACAATCAGACGAAGTTTAGCCACATTATTAAAACTACTTTATTTGGTAAAGACATATCTGGAATGCAAAGGAGTGATATAGAAACGCCATGGAGGCTCTGGTAGGGCAGCAACCTGTCAATCATAGTAAGCCCGCCCTAAAGCATACTCTGCTTTATGGTCTGTTTGACTCTAAATGGACCATCATTTACTAAATGAACATCATGCTGTATTGAAGAAGACTTGAAACTAGAGATTGAGACCATAAACTCATGTTTACAATGTTTACTGAGGTAATAAATCAAGAGAGAAGTAGATCCATAGACTTCTATACAATTAGAGGAATCGCCCCCTGATGGACATTAGAGAGGATGCAGCTTTAGGACACTTCTGCATTGGCAGAACCGGAGGTTGCGGCCTGGTATGGAGGAGGTCAAGGACAGGTGGGTCTAAAAACCCCAGACTTTCACACAGGAGACCACAGTTCTGCAGGAGCACTGATCATTTGTGTTGCTGGACATTTGCAGGCAAATGCAAAAAAAATATTAAAATAACTTTTCGAAAGATATCTTGCTGAATGAGGAAACGTTGAGTTGGCTTGATTGTCCGATTGTTTCTGACACAGACTCCATGCTATTTTAGCTTACTGAGGCCTTAAAGGTCCACTACAAAAGGAGATCTAAGCAGCTAGAGAAAGGCTGATGAAGAAAGGCTCCGAATCAAAGCGTCACACTGTGAGTGTTGATCAGTAAATCACTGTGCCACTCTACAAGGTGCTACTGCACTCCTCATGTTGCACCTCTCATCGGATTACTTGAGCCTGATCACCCTGCAGCCCTGTAGCACGAGCGGTTCCCCGCTGGAACCGAGTCCTCTTTCTCTCCTCTCCCCTCCCTCCCTCCCTCCCTTTGTCCATCTCTCCCTGTTAATCCCCCTGGCAGGCAAGCAACTGCCATCCAGGGCAGCTGAGGCAGGATCTGTGTTGCCCAGCCCTGATCCCGCCACTACATCAAACCGGCCTGTGTGAACAGCTGCCCGTCTGAGGCCACATCTCTGCTGCTAACTACTTCAGCAATGCTTCCATCTTTAGCATCTATGGGAGGTATGCAGAGTATGTGATGAGGGAGGTGGGTGGCGACGGAGGACGGTGGAGGGTTTGGGGCTTAGCATACGTGTGTGTAGTAGGATCCCAGCCTTCAGGCTTGTGTGAGCCATAGATTTGTGTCCTTTTTTACAATACAACCTGAAGGGAGGGAATGTATAGACTTAACATGCACCAGAAAGATCGAAAAGAGAGGAGTGGAAGGATCCTTGCAAACGTTTGAATTGGTGACGCTATATCCTCAAAGTGTTTCACGATGGGTGGCTCTTGTTCTGAGGTATCGGGACAAATGTGGCTCAGTTTTGTTGTGTGCACGTGTTCAGATCGGATGAGAGGACAGCAGCTCTGAGAGTAGCAGTTTAAGGTCATGGCTTCCCCTGCTGCACAAAATGTTAATAGTCTCTTCTGTCCGCGGTGGAGATATTATCTTCAGAGACAAAAGAGCTGTTTTGGAGGGAGGACCCGGTCGTACATCTCTGAGCTGTTCACTTTAATAGGTGCAGTGAGGAGGGTGTGTTTGCTTCCATACTCATGTATTAACACTTGTTTACATGGAGAAATACATGCAGTATGCCTAGAAAGATGTCTCTGAAATTTAAAATGACATGCGCCCCTCACTTTTCGGTGATTTAGTCATTAAAATCGTCATATTGCAGCGTGTTCACTGAATATTTATTTTCTTTGTCAACAGTAATACATGTAGATGCTGCGGCCGGTAGCTTCCATGAGTTTCTCCACAATTTTGTCTTAATTTGTTGTCTCTTAGTTTTTACTACTGGAGCACTCGTGGCATTTCATTTCAACAGTCACATGAAAATTCAATCTAACCAACAGGAGGTCTGGGACTGTTGAACCCAGACTTCATCTCTCCTGATATCAAACTCTGCACTCTGAAGGAATACACAATATGAAATAAACTGAAATAAACAGCTCAACTGTATCAGGCCAAGAGGAACACACGACTCGAGGATGTAAAGGCACTGCAAACTCATCCGGCCAAAAACTGATTAAATGTCTGTCATTATTTATTGTTAGTATTCTCCGAGGAAGATGCTGCTGAACATCAGTCCCAGATAAAGCAGTAAAGGACAGAAGCAAATACAGTATTCGTTTATCATAAAGTTAACAGGTAAGGTACACTTTTAAATGGCGGGTCCATTCATTTAGTTTTTATATCTGTATAGCTACCCCGTGCTGTTCCTTAAGCATTCAAGTTTGAGCATTTACATTTTGGTCAAAGTTGATATGTTTCAGTGACAAAATGCTGTTTTCCCCAGCCCTCCTGAAGCTAAGGTAGGTTTCTGCATGATGTTGCTACATTTATATTACACATCTCCTTGTCCATAGTCGGAGTGTTAGGAGAGCTGCAGGGATGACGTATTCATGTCGGCTGGCAGGAAGTCATCATCACTGGTTCCCAAACAGCCAATGAGATTCTTCCATTGGATTTTGGACTATTGTAAAAAATAATCACTGTGGCAAACAAATGTTTATGATTCTTAAAGGTTTTGTTCAGCAACATTATCATGTTCTAGTGAGGACGTTTAGTTGTCTCAATTAGACACTTTAGGACACGTAAAAGCTGATAAACTCACCAGAGGGGCATTTACTGACCTATTAAATATCGTAAAACCAAACATTTAAATCTCTTCAGCTGGTGTTCAACACAGACCTTATTTTAAACATCTAACCAAAAACACATGTAGAAAACACATTGACTGAGAGAACAGGACGTGTAAACATGCCGACTCATTTCCTGGTTTTAGGACTCTACTGTAGAACTCTATTACCTACAGTAACTATTACTCAACAATTATTCGAGTAGCCCACAGTGCTATATGATTAGGTTACACTTTCTGTAGATGACTTTGAGCCTGTGAGAACGCTCGTATGTATGCCTGCACGGGTACATGTGTGACAACTGAGGGGGTAGAAACGAAGAGGTGGGGAGCACCAAAATGACCAAAATGATAAAAACAAGTTCATTTGAAAGACACCAGCAAAGATGACAGAAGTTGAGAAGAGGAGGAGAGAGGAGCGAGGCAGCCGCGGTGTACGAGGATGTGGGCGGTGAGACGTTTCACTTGAGCATGAACGTGCTGACATTTTAATGGAATCTATAATACATGTGAAGTGGGTCACTGCATGGGTGTCCTACTTCCACACCACAAGGCACAAGGTCCCTTCAATGTCTGTCTCTCAAAGTCAAACTGTCAGCTGGTCTGCTTGCAGCTTCCTTTGGCATAATCACACTAATGCGAGATATTTGGAAAATAGAGACTGTGTGGCATGCAGTCAGTGAGCTGGTGTATCCCGGTGGCTGAAACTATAAGTGACATGTCTTTGCTTGGACGGCTTACAAAACACAGATTCAGACTAAAACACCCACATACAGTATAAAGGTGCAGCATAGTACCCTATGTATCCAGCTAAAGGTCGGCTTGTTGCTCAGAGTACAGCTGAAGCTGAGTCACGGTGCATTTTCTGAGCTTAAATTCTGACAATATAGCACAGAAATGAATTTGTTCTTTGCTCTGCACATGGTTTATGAGGCACAAAGCTACACATTATACATGTGTCCTTATGTATACATTTCATTATACTGAGATGCGTATATTGAACAGAATAGTTCAAACTTCAAATAGATGTAAAACAGAAACCAGAATTTGTATTCACAATGATAAAGTAAGTATTACCTCCAGAACCATTGCTGCTAATAGAACTACTGCACTATTGATTTCATCCACCATCATTACCCTGACGAGCACTCTTGGCTGACCCGAGCTAGCCTGATGAATCTGTTTGAGTATTTTCCTATTAGAAAGGTCCATTACTTCATGCTTTGTTAGAAGTGAGAGGCCTCTGTGATGACTGCTCTATCTTGCCATCCTGAAAGCAGAAGTCCACTGGGAGAGCCAAGCTGTCAAGTTTAACATCACTCACTCCCGAGTTGAAGGCATGGCTCTCGTTCAGCTTCACTGAAAGCTAAATTGCTCTCCAGTCAACATAAAGCAATAGATCAAGAGCTGCAATAGCCAGATAAGAGATGCCTCCTAATTCGAAGCAGCTGGAAAGTAAAAATGATTCACCCCTCAGTGGGAATTCTTAGATCTGCTCTGATAAGGAGATGTGCCTCCGACCAGTTTCATTGTTCTGCTTTTCCTGTGTTGTTGTGCTGCCAAGGCTCACAGAAAAAAACAGGCAGTCTGTTATGGACAGAAGCAGAGCAAAAATGTAATGTAACAGTAAAGCAGGTGATCTCTCTGTGAGATAACACAGGATCAAGACGTTTAGCTTTTTGCAACGGAAATGAAGGTACGGTTTGCTTTTTGAACTGAATTGCTGATTGTGGAGCTGCCCCTTCAAGAAAGTTTACTGGTTTGTCAACAGAAAACTTTCAAAATCTGCAGCCTCTCACACTGCTCCACTGAAAGTCATTGGACCTAACGGGAACATACCACCTGCCCAGGTAAGTAAAGGGTGAGAAAGAATATCGTTTCCTGCAGAACTAGCTCACCTGTCCTCCTACATCTTAACAGAGCCCAGTCCCAGATAGAGCCCAGATAGAATGAGACCAACCTGTTAACACTGTCCTTGATTGATCAGCTGATCCACCACAACATCCCAGACGGAACAACAAACCATGAAGCAGAGCAACTGGAGTCATTTACACACCTTAAAGGGAAAATGTAGCACATAAATGGAAACACTGGACTGAGATAAGGGATCAAGCAGACACAAACACAATCCTCATGTTGGGGAACAGTGTTTTTTCGGCATTTGCTGAGTTGATCCCTCTACACATCACAGCTACTGCATATTGAAGCTCACTGTGATTTGTATTGACATGGTTGTCACGGTCACTTTGCTGTCGGTTGTTGTTAAGTGGGTCAGGCTAACAGAGGGCAACATTAGCCCTTAGTGAACACAGCGAATCCCCTTGTGTAACATGCAAAGAGACAGATTTGGAATAGGTCACCACGATTTGAGGAGAATAGGCCATAGCGTCGCTGAATATCACAATAATGATATTACTGGTGTTAAATAAACTGATATTAAAGTATACTGCTAAAATACAACAAATTGCTTGTTGAACTAAAAGAAAGAAAGGAAATTATTTGCAGCATTGTTTTATTGAACTAATTGAACTGAACACAAAAGGCCCAAATAAAAGAAGGATTTGATGTTTACATTATAAAGTGCAATTTTCACTTTCAACTATCTCATAACATCCCAATATCGCATTTTTTCAGCATAACGGTTTTTGAACATTTGAACACATCATGATAAGTTTATAATGTAGCTTCGCTCAATACTGACTTTTACTGCATAGAGCTGGAACGCATCTTAATGTTTCTCAATGCGACCTCCGAACGTTAGCTGTTAGCCCCGTTAAGTAGCCATGCAGGACATGTGCCGCTAACAGCTAACTGCTATCAGCTAACGTTAGCTAGCTCTCCATCTGCAGATTTCAACACAGATTTGTTGTTCACAGTGTAGCATTATCTGGGACATTTTATTTCGTCCCCCGGGGAAGGACGGGACGCTGTCTCGAGCCCTGGTCCCCCTAGAACAAGTATGGTCACGTTTTCAGAACTTTGGTATCGACCTGGTACCAAAGTATTGGTTCTCATGACATCCCTACTCTAGAGTTTAACATCCTTCCACATGGTGTTTCAAGACTTTTGACAAGAGAAAGGTTTGAGATTGTCTTCAGCGTCTGTCTCTCTTGCATGTCTAGCAAACGCTAATGTTGTTCCTCTCTAACCTCTTTTTAACCTTTGCTTTCCTTTTCCGCTGCTGTCACTGAAGAATTGCACGATGTATTGATAGATGCCTCTTCCTCCACAGACAAACACGTGAGACACCTTTGCAGTTTTGTGCCTCTTAAATGGAAAGACAGCATCCACAGCTGAACGTGCCACTATGTGTGCCTTTTTACTGTCAACCCTTTGCTATTACCGGGTGAATAGCTTGTTGTTCAAAATGATCATTTTAAGTATGCATGCATGTAATACATTTGTGTGGCAGTTTAGCTTAAATAAAAACTTTCTTTGGCAGATGTGGGAACAAATGTCATTAGAATGTCATTCACAGCATGTGAAGCCCCCCCCCACACACATCTCGTGGGAAGGCAATATGCTTGGCACACCACTGACAGGCAAAGTGTCCACCCGCTGAGACATCTTGTCGGGCCCCCCGCAGCCTCTCTCCACCTCTGTTCACACTTCCTGTTTCTCATCTTCGCGGGTCGTGACAGAGCATCCACTTCTCTCTGATCCTATGAATGTGTGTCGATGCTTCCTGTCTGTAAATATTTTGACCCTTTGGTGCCTGACAGTAATTTCCGAACGGGGAGACGTGGTTGGTTTGCCTCGATTGGCATACTGTCAGAGCGATCAACACTTAGCACAAATAGATTTTCAACCCCAGGAAGTAAATTAATTCAGCACATAGCTCAGAGGTGTCAGCAGTAGTGTGCCCAGCCAAATGAAGATCGATATCGTGATCTGTAGGTTCCTGACCCAGGACACATCGCGGAGCTCCATAAATTACTCTTTCAAGTGGAACAATTCACAAGATAAAGCAAGCGGTCAAAGAACAAAAGTGTGCTTATTATTCCCTTTAAGACACTCACATGAGGCGGATAAAATAACATTCAAACTTTTCCATCTGATATACTTATTTTTATCTTTGTCTTTTATCTTTTAAAATGCTCAGCAACACTTTAAACTTTAAACCATATTTAGCTTTTATGAGCAGTAAACGAAGATTTCAAAAATGGTATATAACACCATCTCGTAGTTGTAAGCAGATATGAGGACATTTGTAAGTGTGTATCAATGTACAGTAACAACGTCAATTATTCTCCTCTGAAGACACATTTTATGTTATTACAACTGTGTTGTACTATATTATCATATATCTGTCTGTTTATTCAGTTGCCTCCACATATCCATTTCCAGCCTGGTCTCCTAAAAATGACATTCCCATACAACAAAAAGTGCACTGTCGATTATGTCAAGATTGATTGTTTTTGACGCATCACAAATTTCTGATCATAGTCGGCGTAGGGAGGAGGTCCAGGTGGATGGACGGGTCAAACAGGACTTACATCGAGGAGAATCCTGTTTGTGTCCTGTGTGCAAGTCAACGTTGACCTATTTTAATTGATGTCCAGAAGTTAAAGGTCCATGTGTGTAGGATTTAGGGGGATCTATTAGCATAAATGTAAAATATAATATTCATAACAATGATATTCATAACTATGCAGGGGTGGAAGTAGATTGAAGTTGTTGCTGGTACTACTAACCCAACCTTCGTCACTTCCTTTTGTTTTCCTCCCATGTTACTTATCCTACGTCTGTTAAATATATTGGTAGGATGAGGTTTAAATGTTGGAAGTTCCACATAATCATTTGTGAATGTTGACAGAACTTTCAAAATCATAATAATTTATTTTGTTTTAAATCAGAAGAAAATTACAACTCAATTTATTGACAACAGAACAGTTCACAATTAGAAATTGTCATTTTTGTTGGGAGATTTTTTCAAGAAAAGACTGCACTCGATATCAGACATTCAGCTGTCGCAGAAGTAGACGGATAAACTAACTTAACAATTTTGGAAAGGCAGCAGGTACGGAATAAAAAGCCTGCAGGTCTGTGGCAGGCACATCCACTGGAACTATCTAGAAGCAATTTAGAAGAAAACTAGAATGACACTCGGTGGTTCCTCTGACTTCAGTGTTCATGAGCTTTAAGTTGTTCCGCCATGTTTCTACAGTAGCCCAGAAGGGACACTGCAATCTGCAACCTCACCACTAGATGACACTGCTCCTTTAACTCTTGGCTACCGAGCGAGGACCATTTGGTCCTCCAGCGAGAGAGTGTCGTAGAATGCACTTTTCAGAAACGAATATAATGAATGCTACACACATGTTATATACCGGAATAAACAGCAACATCTGGGCAACACTACCATGTAAGTCATTTTTTACACACTCCAAACACAATTATACACAACTAATATAAGCAACTGGAAGATGTACCACAATATCTTGTATTTGTTGCCACGAGTCGGCGAGCTATGCACTCCGCTTCGATATTCCAAAAAACGCTAACGGCTAACACGGACCACCAATACATCGCAGAGCATGAGCATTCACCACAGAATCCAGAGATATCTTCAGAATTTCTCTCCGTGAAACCAGTACAGAGCTGTGAGCAAACAAACGCCAGAACAACAAACCGCTTCACCAAAAAAAAAATCTTAGCAGCTCCTCACCTTTACGCTGAAAAGTTGTTGAATAATGCATATTTTTGTGGGGAGCGGATTGGCTCTCATAACGGGCCGGTGCAACTGGACGGAAAATAAAAACACAGTAGAATCCAGCATTTTTTTACCTTTGATATCTCAGCCTCTCCTCAATCGATTATAGTGCGATAATAAATCGCTCCAGTACCCCTGAACATATTTTTGTCGAACTCCCTAGTATTTACTGTGACTTCATGTGGCGCTCACTTACCAAGAATCCTCAGCTGAGTCACAGCCCCATGGAGACCGAAGAACATCCAGAGTGGGCGGGAGTTGTCCACACACACCTGCATGCCCACATTGGTGCCGTTGTGGCTGAGGATGACCTCCCCCTCCTGGTTGACCAGGAAGCCCAGGATGTCACTGCTTTGGAGAGGCGTCGGCACCCGACACACCGCCCAAAACTCCTTCCTGTCCACCAGAGCCTCTGGATTGTAGGGCAAGTCGCTGGGGCGCAGCACCGCTGGGTCGCACGACGTCACGCCGTAGGACAATGAGCCCGAGCGTGCCGGGCTGGACTTGGTGACTTTGATGAAGACGGTTTCTCCGGTGCGCAGGGGCCGGTTGGTGAAGACGAGAGTGCGTTCCTCTCGTGCGTGCTCGGATCGCGCCACCGTCTGCTCATCCAGCGTCTTGATGTGGGCGCCGCGCAGCTGGTGGAAGTGGAGGTCGCTTTCCAGGGAGGATGGCAGCAGAGAGGACTGCTGGGAGTTGAGGGAGTTCTGGGGTATGGGGCAGGTGGAGGAAGAGGAGGCAGAGGCCAGGTGGAGGGTGTGGCGGTGGGAGTGATTGTGGCCGTTGCTTCCGTCCTCCTGCTGCAGGTTGAGGTCACACAGGCTGACGGACAGACGGGAGTCGTCAGCTTCACGCCGGAGAGAGGAGGAGCGCAATGTGGTGAAGGAGCGCGGGCGTAGGCAGTCAGGAGGAACAATCTCACTGTCTGGAAAGAGATGGAGACAGAGAGAGAACAGTGCTTAATAGTGGTCTTACTGTGTTTTGCTTTGCAATTGGCCTCAGATCTGTGGCAGCGAAGTTTGCAGTCAGCTGAATCCCTGAATTGTGAGCAAACAATTCTCAGAAGAGCTGAATCTGCAGCTCGTCTGACAACAAGATAATGATGAAAAAAGAGAGAGAGCAATTTAGCTTCAGTTGCACAAGTTGAAGGCGATGTAGGGAAGTTGTAATTACTCAGTGTGTCAGGAAGTGTGTTCAAAGATAAAGACATTAAAGTAGTCCCCATATCTGCACACAGCTGAATCATCTATTGTAGCTTTAGACAAGAAAATGCTGTCTTGTGTCAGTTAGCAAGGAACAAATTACTTTCCTCAAACTAAATGAAATACATGCACATGTTTGTGTGTGAGTGTGTGGGTTTGTGTCAGTTGCATGCCTTGCAATCCATAGTACAGTATCACTATACATCGAGCCGTTAATGTCATCCAGTATGTGTCTCTAATGGTAAGAGTGGTGGTCACATGCACACAAATACAAACACACTGACTCCACTGATAAGCTGCCCTCAGGTTGCTTACAGTCTCATCCTACGCCTCGACACGGCACTCAAAATAACACCCCTGAATATGCTCTCCCTCTCGGTCCCCCCCACCAGGCCTGGTGGCTGGGGTAAAATTAGCCTGCTGTCCTGACAGAGACCCCCGCTTACTCCTAGATTGGGTGGGAGTGGGCTGTCCAGGTTTGTGTGTGATGTATGCACGTGTTTTTGTAGGGACTGACAGACTGAAGGAACAAGAGACGGAGAAGAAATAGACGATGACCTCCTCTCCCCCCACAGGAGGTTATGGAGGTACTGAGAGACTCTCCTCAGTCAAAGCAAGGGGAGAAATTGAGACAAAAAAGGGGGGGCTGGGGGGAGGATGGAGGATGAAAGACAGCTACCAATGGCCTACTGTGAGTACTGATCAGCTCTGGGCCCCTCAATCATTTGGATTATGGCTCACTTTTGGATTAATTACACATTTCAAATCGGTACCAAAGAAGTTTTCCGTTTCAATAGCCAGCCCTACAGTCATTCCAGAACTCCACATCCTAACTAAAACCACTTCTCTGAGTTAACCTAAGAGTAAACCTCCCTTAACCAACAAAGACAGTGGCTGACATCAAGCATCATGCTGCGAATGTGTTCAACAGAACTGGAGAAGACAGCGATCCCCTCAGTGTTTGATCTCCTTCCAGTGGCGTGACTGATTTTCTGTATCACCACTGTGATGCTGTCTGATGAGTCCTCGTACACTCTAAAGCTAACATGGAATCACTGCTCCCTCAAAGTCATGTCAGCCGTCAATTCATGTTAGCTGCTAACCCAGAGAACAATGTTTTGTGATTCATGTTTAATGGAACTTAGGCCCTGTAATCGTGCTAATTGGTTTTTCAGAAAGGCATAAAACGGAGAGGACGGTGCCTTTGGCACACAGGGCGGCTCCCACAGACTGCTAATCAACCATTAAAGCACCTCTTAAGCACCTCAGCGCTCAGGAGCGAGCAGCAGTTAACTGTGCATCCCAGAGGCTAATAGGTGACTATACCAACCAGCTGGGATTTCATCTACTATTCTCTCTGCTATCAATCCTCTGATGGACTCTCAGCCTTCATGAAAACCCCGGCCAGCACCAAGACGACGGGCTGTGGGAATGAACACAGCCGGACGACGTATGGCTGTTGAGTCGTCATTGAACAACTCAATCTGCCATTTCCTGAATTTATGCACTTTCTTCAGACAGAGAGACACTTGCTAAAGGGAGGCCTTTAATGAAGTAGAGAGAGCCTAATGTGACTCTGGGAAGGCCTTTCCTTTGGCCGTACAGAGAGCAGCAGGCATGCTAACTGCTCAGCCACATATTACATCACCAAACAAAACTGTATGTGTGCGGGTCTTCCAGAGACGGATTTCTCCGCTGCCCATCACTCTATCCTAAATTGGATTACGAATGGACAGACTGTGTTGCAACACCTCCGGGACATGCGGTATAGGGACCGGAGCTGCTGAGAGGATGATGACATGTCGCGGGGGATAACAGCGGATGGGAGGGACAGAGCGGAGAGGTAAAGCCAGGAAGGGGAGGTGACAATGCTGGATTTATGTTGGAAGGAGTCGGTGAAGGGTTACAAAGAGGAGCAAATCAGAGCTCTCTCTGTGCGCGTCACTCTGACAAGTCCAATGCAGACTGTGTGAACACAAACAGTAAATTGATTCCTTAAAAAATATCTCTTAATCAGCTATTTTCAAAAAAGCTTCTCCGAGGGTTTATGTTCCTTCCTTACATCCTCTCCCCTTTCCTCTTCCTTGCTCACTTTTCAAAGAGAAGTCATTTCAAAGCCTTATTGGCTTGTGTGCCATGTGTTCTTCTTTTGCTACTTTATTCATCAAAGGCTGGTGAGATGGAGGCACTGTATGTGTTGTTAGCCTCCAGGACAGAAAGATGAATGAAGGCACTGGAGAATATTTACCATGTATTTGAAAAAGCTTGTGTGTGTGTGTGTGTGTGTGTGTGTGTGTGTGTGTGTGTGTGTGTGTGTGTGTGTGTGTATCTGTTTGTGAGCTCAGCAGCTGCTGCTCACTAACCGTGGTGCACCTGCGTTTTTAGCTGATACAATCCTTTTGTCTTATTGGTCCCTTTCAAATCCGCCACTCACAGATGGCCAAGGCCAGAATTTTGCACTTCGAAAGCAGCATTAAACAATGTGTGTGTGTGTGTGTGTGTGTGTGTGTGTGTGTGTGTGTGTGTGTGTGTCTCATGTAGGAGGACTTTGTAATGGGGCCATGGAAGATGCAGCTGCTGACACTGTGAGCCTGGGAGGAGAGGGGGGAGGGGGGGATTTATCACCTGATTCTTCACTTTTGATTGAATTTCAAACCAAATGTAGCACCTGTTGGACTGAACCATTCATTCGTTCATGCAGGGGAGTGTGAGAGTTATGGGTCAGCCCATTTGGAATGCCTTTTTTTCTCCCCTTGGAGCGTGTTTTGATTTGAATAATTAAGCACCTGCTGGACTAATCCATCGTATATACATGGAGGGGGGGCAGCGTGTCTGTCTCACAGGCATTGGCTCACGCTGTAAATGTTTTTGGTTAGGGAATAGCCACAAAGCAGGCTAGCTAATGCTGTGCATGGGGAGGTAGATAGTGGCACAGGCGGGCTAAGTGGCTTTGCTAGCCTGAGCAGACGGAACTCGCAAAGGCTTTGCGCTGGTGACGGAGCGGGGGGGTGGGGCAGGGGAGATTTACTCCGTCTCACGCACACAATCTATCTCACAGGGCTTATCTTTATCCATAGGCTCTGGAGGGTTTCATCTGATGTCGGCAAAGGTGAAGAGAAAGAGAGCTGTAACCAGGAAGAGGGAATGAAATGGGAGAGGAGAGATTGTTGGAAGAGACAACAGGACATGAGGACAGAAGGTGCAAAGGGAACTGTTCGGATCAGCTGGGAAGGCAGAGGCTAGAGACGGATATCCAGGGAGATCTGGAGTGCATAAAGACCAAAGAGGCAGCGCATAGCTCAGACACCGACCACGCGAGTGAGAGGCCGATATATATATACAGAGCGAGAGAGAGAAAGACACAAAGAGAGCGAGAGAGAGAGCGAGAGAGAGAGAGAGCGATGGAGATAGAGTGAGATAGAGCGATAGAGAGAGAGTGTGAGAGAGAGAGAGAGAGATGGGATGTTCTTTAGTCCCTGGCGTTGGCCCAATCCCTAGTCCTGATCGGGCTGGGCGGCTTTGAACCCGGGGCTTTTGGAAATAGCAGCAGGCTCCCGGGGCGACACATGGCCATAACAAAGAGCCAGGCAAAATGCCCGGTAAGTCACAAAAGCTCTGTCCCTTAGGTCATCGGCAGAATCCAGCATGTGCCTGACCCCCCCCCCCCCCCCCACAATCAGCATGCCAGGCCCTCAGCGTTTATAACCTCCATCATAAGGTTCTTATATTCAAGCCCCCCTGTTTTATTATTATAAGGCTGATATGAGGTTGATTATTTGTCACTGGTGGGAAGGCCTCAACTCATGCATGTCCACCCCTTTGCTATCATTCACATTTATAGAAAACTGGTTCAGCTCCTAAAGCTGCACTAATGTTTCCATTCACAGTGGATGCGGTGACTGTGTGTGTGACCCACCGGATGTAGACATTAGCCCTGTATTTCACACAGCATCTATAAGACACCATCACTGCACCTGGGGCTTAGTGGCGCCCGGGAGCTTTTTTTCTCCTATAATATATTTGAGAACCAGAGAACGTTTGGCATTTCATTTTGAAAAATGACTGAAGCGATTAATTGATTATAAAAATAGTAGTAGTCGAATATCGAATGATCAATTAATCGTTGCAATTTTAATCTAAATATCTTTATTATGAGGTAAAAACAATCAGGAAGTCAGAGTTTCACTCTTTGGATAACCTTGGTTTGAATCCTGTATGATCATCTGCCTGCTCAGGTTCCTTGCCTCATCCGGCTTCTTTTTATTCATGTAGCAGTGTTCCCACAATGCGTTTGCTTTAACTTATCATGAAGTAAATGTTGATTGCACAGTGTAATGACACCATCAACATTTACATTTGTTCCCTATATGCCTAACACGGAGGCTTCGTGGTCTGAACAAAGGGGGGTGGGGCCTATAATAATAGAAGCATAATCACAGCACATGAGAAACATGGCTGCCATATTTTCGACTGGTGTATGTGATCGGGCACCATGACAGTGTGTGTGTCATAAAGGCACACTCATACACCATGTGACCCCCTGATGTCCCTCTGTCTCAGGCAGGGAACAGTAAATATGGAGTTGGCTCTCCTGGCGCTGCTTCAGAGGGCTGAGCAGTTTTAGAGGCTCTTCACTTTGAACCATTAGTAAGATAACTTCTTGAGCACAGTAAAGACATACAGAGATGAGGAAAAACAGGGAACGCCACATAAATCTTGACAAGTTACCTCTAGTTTACCCCAATAAAAAGGTATGTTGAGTTCAAAGTGGAATTATTCTGCTCCTGACTTCTGATACTTCTTCATAGAGGTATTTAGTGACCCGGAGCATCCAGCCGAGGTAAACTAACTTCAAAATCTAAAAGCCAAATCAAAGAAATCCAGTTTATTCTTCTTGGCCTTCACAGCACGCTGACCAACATGCATCACAAATTATATGAAGCAAACTAAAGCCAAGAAACACAACATTGCTAAACTTGCTTTGCTTGATGCATAGAGGTCTTTACAACACTAAGCTACATTTCCTAAGTACAGAAAAGGCAGATTTACGCCATCTTTTCTGTTTTGTGTGTTTTTGTTGGAGGGTCTGTGTGAAGCATCAGGACTTGTACATAAGTGCTGCTATTAACTGGGAGGCTGAGTCCTGCCAAGTCAAACCAGTCAAGTGCGCGTCATAATCAAATCATCATTTCACTGAAAAGTAATGGGTTTCTCCCAGAAGTATGGGAACCCTGGTCTGTCTCTCTCTCTCTGAGCTGGATAACACTACAAACGTTCCTAATAGACTTCTGTCATTCCAGATGACTTCATGTTCCTGGAGTCCTCGGAGCGGAGCCAGAGCATAGTACGGAGAGAGCCAAGGCTCAGCCAGTGGCCAAAAGGGAAAAAAAAGGTCTTTTCCTGCAAATATTCTTTGTGTTGCATCTTGATTGTGTTTTTAATTCTACCAGTGTAGAATAAAGTAACGTTTAAAAAGTGTTTGTTTCTCTAAACACTGTGGGACTTGAGATATGCAGTACGTTTTTAATGGTAATTAGTCTCCGTGTAGTCGTGGGCTAAAGAAAACAGGTTATGTTGTGTTTTTTAAATGCAGTCCTTATTTTACTTGAAATGAGAGAAGAACATTTATTTATTATTAGATTATGTATTATTTATAATTCATCCAGTTCAATTTGAAAACCAATAGATGTTGTTGAAATATTTATTTATTTGATTTGACAGTCAGTTAGTTGTTGACTACAGACGTTAATACAACTGTTGGCTATTTCAATACATATGGCATAAAATCATAGCACAAGTTAGACATTATGGTGATGTTCCGGACCTTTGCATGAGGAAATTCTCTCGAACTGGACCTCGTTACATTTTAGTTGAATGCTTTACACCAACAAGCAGAGGCTAACACCACATGAACATGAGAGTCAACACCAGACCAACCAGATGAACCTCTTCCACTCCCCCCTCCCTTCCATAGACCCATTTTTGTCTTTTTTAGTGGGGGCAGTGAATATTAAGGGGCGATAGCAGGTCAGCAGAAGATGACACATAGAAGTGGTATACATCATCTACAAGCTGGAAACCTGAAGATTCATTTGAGAAGCAGCTCAGCAGTGTGAGTTTGAGTCACACATCTGTAATAAACTTATTCAAATGTTTAAAGTTCGGAGTGTGAAAGTGCTTAGAACATAATGATGGCCATCCCCATGCTCAGTTTTGTCTTATAAAATATTGCATCAATTTTTTCAAATTGTACAGAGTCGCTGCTCATCTTTCATCAGGCTGAAAGCTCACCTCTTCAAGAAGTGCTACCCTGAGCCTTCCACTCAGCACTTATTGTATTCATATCAGTTTGTTGCACTTATTGGATTTGTATTTGTTTGTTTCTGATCTGTACGTTTGCTCTGGTTTGTGCTCTTAGATGTTTGTTTAACAAAGGAGATGCACTTATGACTTCTGGTGACGAGTAGTTCTCTTGAATACCTGTGTTGACTACACTTATTGTAAGTCGCTTTGGATAAAAGCGTCTGCTAAATGACTGTAATGTAATGTAATGTCTCAGTCCTCCAGTCACACACAATTAATGCAGTTCAAGACGGTTAGGGACCCAGTATGCAGAACTATTCAAATACACCGTTTTAGAAAAGGTGATAATAACACATCTATACTGCATACAAAAATCTGCATGGGATCACCATAAAGTACCCACACAACCCATTTTCATTCACACATCTTGAGCTGAGAGGTCAAGGGAACCCTCCAAAAATCGCCATGCCAGTTTTTCCCTTAGCCAAAACTTTGGAACTTTATTCAGGGCCTTTCCAGACAAGCTAGCATGACATGGTTGGAACCAATAGATGCCTTACTGTAGGTTCTCTCTAGTTTAAAAACTGAGCCAGCTAAAGCCTCTGAAACACAATAATTGTCAGCCAAGGACGCCAGCGTCCTTGGAGAGTTTAAAATGTTAATCCAAATTTCATATGTTATTATTACGTTAATATGATAATGTTCTACAGCTGGTTTTGATGGCATCGCTAGTAATGCATAATCAACCCGCTCTCGCTCCCAAGGAGTCAAGTAACGCGGCTTGGTGAGTTCTCATCTGCATCAGACAGCGACGCACATTTAGCATATGAATGCAACGCATCCACCTGCAGCATTACTTAGCTTAAAGAGCGAGATAGTCCACACAGGGCGGGCGGGACGGGAGGTGGATGGGACAAACAAAACAGGACTTTGGTTCTGGAGACTGATGTTCGTTTCCATTGCTAAGTCAAAAGTAAACGTTAACATATTGTCACGTCAGTTATTAGTCACGTGAGTCACGAGTGTCGTTAGTGTTGGGATAATAATGAAGTCTGCGAGGGTTTGTAAAGGGACTGTTGAAGCTCCACATACTGTATACAACAGTATAAGTATTAGTATAGGATGGGTTTGGTCCAGGCTTCAACATATTCTGAGCTAAATGCTGCTTGAGACCTGCATTTTATTCTGCCACCTACACAAATGGTGCTCGATCACCACTTCCCACACCTGTAAAAGCAGTTAAGGGAAAACCTCTGTGCACATGTCTGCGTAGAAGCTGCTCTTGGACCAAACCAACTGGAAAGCTACAGGAGAACAAGCGGAAGGGATGTCACTTCTATCACAGAAGGCGCCCTTCATTTGAGCCGTGCGAACGCTGAACTGTTGCGAAAGGTTTCAAACAGGAAGAGCCCGCCTCGTGAGCCGAAGCGCTGTCAGAGATAAGCCAGGTCTTCTGACATGTCTTGGGAAAGACGTAAACAAAGAAACGGGGGGTGCTGCCGCGCCTTCATCCATCAAGCACTTCAGCTTCCAGGAGGAGTTGTCCTTTTCACCTAGCTCACATCTGTCATCTTTACACGAAAGAACATTTCTACAATCGGTGTCCTGCAAACTAAACAACACGGTTACATAAAGATGGTAAATGGACTTGTACTTGTATAGACCTTTTCTAATCTTCCGACCACTCAAAGCTCAATAACACTACATGTTATCATTCACACCCATTCATACACTGATGGCAGGAGCTACCATGCAAGGTGCCACCTGCCCATCAGGACTATCGAACATTCATACCCATTCATACACACTGCAGGCACAGCCTATGGCAGCAATTTGGGGTTAAGTGTCTTGCCCAAGGACACATCGACATGGACTAGCAGAGTTGGGGATTGGAACCCCGCTCTATCACTGAGCCACAGTTGCTCCTACATAAAAGAGAGGAGGAGATTGTGGTTTCATATATGCAGAGATAGATCAAAGAAAGAGCACATATGTTTGAGTGTCAGACTATGCATGTAAGAAACCGGCATGGTTTTTTCTGGCCATTTCTACAATCACGTAGAGTGACAGCAAACACTGTTGCTTCCAGATGGTGCAACGGGGCCTCATTCTCCTGTCAAGACATACAGTGTCATTCAATCCATCACCTGAGGACAATCTCTCATAACAAAGCAGACTTCAGTGTCTCCACCACGCAGTGTAAATGCGTTTTTCTCTGATGGCCCACAGAGACAGCCTCTTCCAGGACACTATGTTTCTGTGTAAACTAAATTAACTGCTGCATTCTTTGAGTTTGACAGCTAGACTGGCAAACCCCTTCTCTGAATCAACCTGGTTGAAAGGTGTTAGTGGCCTCAAGGCTTTGCAATCAGACTGTATTCTCCCGTCCTTCAGGGAAGACCCACACTGGGCCCCTCTTGATTAAAGCTCCACTGTGACTGACTCATACAATTGTGAGTCCTGCTGGCTTTACAACAGCTGGAATTACTCAGTAACTCAGCCGCCTTCCCAATGTCAAGTAAAGTTCTTCTGTGTGCATGATGTGTGTGTGTGTATGTGTGTGTGTGTGTACACATGCGAAGGGCCGCTAACCTTGGGGACTGGGACATTGGGTATAAATTAAATAACCTTTTTTTAGCTTGTTGGATTTCAAGACCATGGGGACAGCTTCAGTGTGCCCCAAAGATTACTCTGCCAAACCGCTGCAATATAGTTTTTTCCCCATTCAAGGTCAGGTACAGTCAGGGACCTAAGCAGAGACATCACCGCGTCTGACACCTTTTCTTTGTGGCACAAGCATAAAAACATGGATGTGTTTTTATGCTTGTGTATTCTGGCCTGGTCTATGGGGAAAACTAATCTTGTCTGTCAAAAAATCAAAACTTTTTTTCTCCCACTAAACGTTATTACAGAAGCAACCATCTGACATTAGCATGACCTGTTTGGTATCAATGAATTCATTGCAACATTCATGTGATAGGGCTACCATCCTAAAAACTGAAAAAGACAGTTGGCTAATGTCAGAGGATCCTTTTCAGAGGGTTAAAAGTAGGCCAAATAGTAAATGGACTGTAATTGTATCGGGCTTTTCTAATCTTTCTGACCACAGTATGGTGATCAAGGCAGGTAGAGTCTGATTAAAACATAAGCTATGGTTCTATTTTCACTTTTGGATTGTTAAAGTTTCTTAGAAATAGGCCTTCCAGTAGGCAGCAGTTTCAGTTTTGGCCAATTCAAAAAGGACAATGTCACTAAAAGAGCTTAACTTGTTTTTTCAAAGTGTTACTGGTACATTCTCTTTTCAGATTTCTTCATTCTTCCAAAATTCTTTTTCCAAAAAAGAGTCTTGTGTGTGGGGCCCACAGAAGCTGCTTATGTATAAGGCCCAGCATTTTGTTGGATGCCACATCATTTGTTGTGTCTTAGCTTCATTAGCAGGATGGAAGATGAGAGGGGAAACTCCTAAATTGCTGTCATCATGCTCAGAGGGGTGTGAAACCACTAAATCACTTCTGCCCCCCCTTGTTTCTGCCATGTATAATGTATCACCCTGGTGAATCCTTCGGGGTGGATTATCACATGATACGGCTCCTATTTCAAATTTTCTACATCAAAGCCGCTCCAAATGTCGCCCGCGGTTGTCCTTCGCTCTTTTACTTCTGCTCTGACCTCAGAGCTGCCTCAGGACGCTGAACTGATGATGAATCTTAAAATACAAAGTCGCATGCAAACCAAACCGTTCACTCTGAACACGTGCTAAGATATTAAAAAAATTAACAACAAGTTGACTGGAACAAAAGGATAGAAATGAAACATGTGAATTGAGGTGATGCTTTTAAAAAGCTGCAGCCTCTTCTCTCACACTGCTCCACTGAGAGTCATTGGACCTAACAGGAACATACCACCTGCCCAGGTAAGTAAAGGTTGAGCTGAACCCAGCAAGCTTCCACATCACACAGAAAAATGAGCACACCACTAATACAAGATGTCTAAGTTACTGCTGACATCTTGTATTATGGGGCGGCTGTGGCTCAGCGGTAGAGCGAGTCGTCCTTTGACCTCGGCTCCACTAGTCCATGTCGATGTGTCCTTGGGCAAGACACTCAACCCCAATCTGGGTGTGTGAATGTTGTATGAATGTTAGATAGTCCTGATGGGCAGGTGGCACCTTACATGGCAGCGCCTGCCATCAGTGTATGAATTGGTGTGAATGGGTGATGACATGTAGTGTTAAAGAGCTTTGAGTGGTCAGAAGACTAGAGAAGCGTAAATTACACCCCAGTGTAAATGGTATGTGTATGGTGTATGGACACCCATCCATACCTAAAATAGTCTTCTTTATGTAATTAATGAATTACAAGCAACCAGGTGGCTTTATCATAATGTAATAGATAAAGAAATCTACATTTTTTGAGAAATTCACTAAAGCTGAAATAGTAATGATAAATACTTTTCACTTGATGTCACCTATTCATCGATCGGCGCTTGCTTGTCCCAGAGGAAGTTGTGGCCATTCGGAAGCTTAATGTTAATGACACACGTCTGGGTCTGTGTGTGAAACGGCACCGCACTATTTTTCTTGACGAATAAACAATGAATAGTTCTCTTCATTGTGAATGACCTGTTTTAAGGTTGTGATGTCGCTCATAAGGGAGGACAGGGTGGGGTTTCACACATGCCGTTTTTGTGCATTTTTGAATTTCATATTGCAATTCCACACAGAGAGTGAGCTGTGATACACAGGAGCAACATAATGCAACAGCTTGGAGAAGCACGTCAAGCGGTATGAAGACGGCTGTGTGTAGTACTATCTCTGCTGAATGCAGACACTGGAGGCTCCTCCGATAATTTACATTATGAAAGGCCTACATACACGAGCTGTTCAAAATGGCTTTGAGCGGGAAAACTTAATCCACCATAGAATTTTATTTCATGCTTTATGTAGCGAGGATTATAGTATTTCCAAGGAGGCACAATGAATAATCTCACTCGCTGCTGAAAAACATTGATATGGAGAGAATAGAAATGTTATTGATCCTACAGGGGAAAGTCACATTAGAGGAGTAGCAGATTTTGAGTGAGAATGTAATAAAAAGAGCTAAATTAAAGTGAAAGCATTTGTAACATAACATTTAGTTCTGAGGTGGCTATTTAGTATTGGCAAAAAAATGCTTAATTTTTACCATTTCTATTGTTTTATGTGCTGCCTGCAGAGCTGCGGGTGTATTTACGAATCCGAGGCTGGAAATAGTAAAAACAGCTCCTCAAATGCCAGATAAAATGAGGAGTGAAAGCGAGAGGAAGGCCTCAGATGTGAAAGCCCAAGGGCTTATCCGAGGATAGGGAAAGGTTTATGGAGCGCTGCGCACAGAAACGTGATGCACAGAGCTGACACAATTGGCCATTCAGCGTCACAAAGGGCCGTGTCTAGTCTGGATGATGCATTTCTATCTCAACCTTCGGTAGCGTTCCACCCCTTTGAACAGGCCCTTGTTTGTGGGGGCAGATGTCAGTCAGTTAGCCCCCTGAGGAACATGAGCCGCTCTGTAGGCGGCCCTGCATATGGCCTCACTGTAAAAAGACAGTAGGAATGAATTGGGCTAAGGAGAAGCCCGCTTTGGGTGCTTGGAGCAGAGTTTCAAAGAGGTCAGACGTCTCTCAGAACGATGAGTTACAGAGACTTCAATCAGAGTAAACCTTGAGGGGGTAAGCCTGAATAGTTGGTTTCCGCTACTTGATATTTGAGCCATTTTCTGTATGTCCCATTATCTGATGTCCAGCTGCTAACAGTAGTCTATTAGGACAGACTTACATTCAGCAGCAGGACTTTGAGTTATGAACCAACCCCAACATAGAGGGGAAAACACAGAATATGGGCTCCCTAATACTCAAGACACTAAACGTCCACCCCCACCACCATGAAGATACCACTCAACGCAGTAGACACAATTACAATATCTATGAGCCACGTGACCCCTGGTCTATTTTCACAGCAGAAGGATGACAGCACTGGATCTCCAGGGAAAAGAAATGTGTCTACATTCTCTCACATCAAAGCCATACTATCCTGGGCTATGCATGTTAAGCTACCCGGCATAGCTTGATAATGCACAGCAGCCCCTCCTCGATGCTTTTGTGTAAACATGGGGGCCAAATATTGGCCAGATATAGATAGCCTTTGTTCATTTTTGTTCCATTGCTTCATGGAAGGCTTTACTGTATACAAAAACAGGTAGGGTAACCTCTAGAAAGGACTGTTTCTTTGTCATCTGCAGAAAGAAACATCCCATGGCTTTAAAAAAAAAAAAGACAGTGACAACGTCAAATGATCAGATACAGATGCTTTGACATCACGTAAAAGAAACGTTCACTAGTTATATCCAGAACACTTACACACAAGGTTATACTGGGAGGACACCAGTTTACATACCATTAGCTAAAACACGTATCAAGGCCGGAGTAACACTCTAGCAGACCTTGAGGCACAGTGGACTGTGGTTTTGCACTCGCCACCTTTGTTGAGGAGATTCAGGAGCACCCCAGGGTCAAGTTAGTTCACCTCTAATCTTCAGCATACCTAAACAAGATGGTTTGTTTCACACAACCATCGGATAAGCCATCGTTGGAAACTGTCTGGAAAAGGGGCAGGAACTTTGTTTATCATATTCTTCTATATACCCTTTTATATACTATTCTGGTAAAATCATTCACATTTTAGTTTACGCTAATCTGTTAATCCATCTATCACAAACTATTTTTTTTAGGCCCCACTGAGGGTCTGGGTCCCAGAGGCAGTTGACCCTGTTTCCTGTTTGGTAATTCAGCTCTGCATTGTATGCTTCTTTAACCAGCTTACCTAGCAGCTGCACTCCGCGGGTCAGACCGTAAACATCGATGATGGCCCAGAGGGGCTCGGCTGTGCGGACTCCACTGAAGAACAGCATGGGACTGGACTCATTAATGCGGTAGAAGACTCTGCCCTTCTTGTCAACCCAAAAGGCAATAATGTTGCCCTCGTTGGCAAACTCCTCAGGCAGGGCCTTGGCCCAGAAGCCGGTCTGGGACACCAGGTCGGGGCAGGCGTACTTGGGCAGGTTGTCTGGGTTTATCCTGGAGGGGTCTTTGGCGGTGAAGCCCAGACGTAGAGCCCCGCTCCAGCAACACTGCTTTTTAGTAATCTGGGGAGAAGATAACCATATGTGGCTTTATTGGTATTATTTGGAAAATTGTTTCCTTGAAATTTGATAAAAGTAGAGACTGCCATTTGACATGAGGCTGTGAATCATCCCCAACTCTCAACTTCTACATAATATTTGACTCTACATGGTTTCCATTCCAATGCAATCACTCTGTAGTTGAATCTTCACTGAGGAACTCCACATATTAAGTGTAAACCTAAGATAAAAACGGTACAATCATTTTGTCAGCTTTAAAGCTCCCAGACTTTAAGGAGCTCAAGTGCTCCACTCTGACATAGAATACCTTGAGGCGGACTTGCTCATAGAGTGCCATGGGCCTGTTGCCGAAAGTGATGGCATTGCAGAAACTGGCCTGCCTCTTGACTGTCTTCTGGGCAAGGTCCATGACGATTTGGGATCCCTTGGCGTTTGGATGAAAGAGCAGTGGGCTGATGGGAAGGGGCCCGCCAACGCTGCCGCACTGGATAGGCAGGCACCTCTTGGGTTTGTGGTGGCATCGGTGTGACGTGGACGGGAACGGGCCACCCAGGGAGTCTGAGCCAGACAGAGACAAAAGGAGAACAAAGTTGAGACAGTTGAGCTTTACTGTGAAACACAAATGCTCCTAATAAGGAGCAGCAGGTTAGGTTTGATCACTGTACTCAGGGTCTAATGTGTTTCTTTCAAATTTGATGAAAAGCTTTACATCACAGAAAATAACATCAGATATTACCACATGATCTAAGATTCCTGAGTTCTTGTATTTGGGTTCTTTGTTGATTATTTGCGAGCATGGACTAATAAGCTAATCAGCCATAATCACATGCAGGGTCCTGCAGGGTGAAAAGCAAATCTCCATGCAGGTCTACATTGCAACACATGTCCAAGTAATTATGCTCCTCAGTTATTCACATACGGAACTGTTCCAGGACAAAGGGCCCTTTTAAATGTGATATAATGGTCTGTTCAGTTGGACACCTGTCCATTGTTTGATCCGACCATCCACCCTGACCTCTGCCTGAAGCAGACTTTATACTGCGTCCGTTGCTCTGAGCGTCTAATACTGACGTGGATGGGTTTACATTGGAGTTAGATGAGAGGCCGGAGCGTCTCATACAGACACTAAAGCGTGTCTCTGTGCGTCGTATCAGACACAGAGGGGCATCAGTGTTTAACGAGTTGAGCACGAGAACATATTGACATATTACATAACATTACAGTCATTTAGCAGACGCTTTTATCCAAAGCGACTTACAATTCAGATTCTATCACATACAGGAGCCATTTTGGGGTTAAGTGTCTTGCTCAAGGACACATCAACATGCGACTGGCGGAGCCGGGGATCAAACCGCCGATCCTCTGATTGAAGGACGGCCCTGTTTTCCACAAGAAAGCAGCCCAAAAAATAATTTCTGTTTGCAATCAAACTTGCAGAGGAAGGCTCGACTGACTTGATAATTGCAGCATCTAGATGGCAGTAAATGTGTCTGAGTCTGGGTGAGAGTGGCTGAAGGGGTGTGAGCACTCGAGCAGCTACTAGAACATGTACTGGAGCAAGAGCAAAGATTTTCCAGAGCTGGAAACCGCCAGATTAAAATTGATGAATTCGTATTCTGAAAGCAAGTTTAAGACTATGTTATATACCATCATTCTGGGATGTTAAATGATTTCCAGAAGTTTGAGTATTTGTGTTTGAACATTCCAGTATTTTGTGGTAAAGTGGTTTGATTTAATTTTTGTTTCTCTTAACTTGTCTGGTCTACTCTGGTCTTACATCAGTAAGTGATCAGCATTTCATGCAGGTTGAGATATAGAGTACAATTTCTGACTTAAAGCACCACATGTTTCCCAGCTGTGTTGGATTATAGAACATTCAAGCTACTGTCAGTGGAGAAATGTCAGTAGATTTCTCCCTGTATGATTTATTGGCTAAATCAGAGGAACTGATGCATCAGCATAAACATCAGCAAAACCCAGTGTTTACGCTGATGTTTCGGTTACTTCATTTTTTTTCTCCAATCAAACTCTGGTCAGCTATGCTGGACACATTTCAACACCAAATGTTTGAATACCTATCTATGGGAACTGGAATCACAGGCATCACACTTCTACAGTATGCCTCTTTAGCCAGTCAAGTTGTAGTTTACATCCATGTCTGTCCAAAAATGTCATCACGTCATCATTTCAGCATTTCATCCAGTCAGACATTTGTGTCATAAATATAATTTGAATCATTGCGTTATGGCCACAAAACTGATCAGTTCATCCTTGAGTCCAGTTGGTGATTGGGCCAAATTTGAAGAAATTCCCTCCAGGCGTTCCTGAAATATAGCGTTCACGAAAAGAGACATTATGCGTTAAGGTCGTCTGTCCGGCCACGTCGGTCGCCGGCAAGAAGACATTATAAGAAAACGTACACCATCAACACATATGCCACTGTCATAATCAACGAGGACTGTCTGACTAACAAACGGATGAAAGCTGACACAATGGCAGCAGCAGATGTCCTGTGGAGTCCTGATAAGACCATGCAGCTTTATGTTTCTCTCTTTCTTTTGTCTCCGTCCTCTCCCTCTCATCTGTGTTCATCTAGTAATGCCCATTCCAGTTTTTTCCCCCTGTACGCATCTACCGCTCAATCTGGCCCCAAACTCCGAGCACTGCTGAGGCCTTTTGTTTTAGGCAGAGCCACAGGAGAGTAGTTGTTGAATGTGGTGCACATGGTCCTGGGCAGATTGAGCTGAATGCATTACTGGGCTCTAAAGAGGCACAGCTGCTGTAGAGAGAACAGGCTATGTGTAAATTCATGTTCCTTAGCAACCCCATGTATCTAAAGGTCTTGATCAGCGCACTCTTTCACTCTGCGGCTATCAGCTAGGATACAACAGATGCCTTTTGTTTGCTCTGATACAACAACAAGATATTTATGGTCTTAGATGGTAGCTTTTTGCAACTAAGCTTGAGTGTGGTTTCTGGGAGTCCACTCAAACAAAAAGCGAATATCAGTTTTTTAACATCTTACTTTTAATTTCTGCCACTCTGAAAAATCTCTCCATCCTTTTCCCAAATATCTTCACTAACAACACATCCTTAAAGACACAACATCTTGGCAGGTATTTTCATTTGCATATACTACTCGACTGCTGAGCAGCTACACCAGATTAAATGGGATTTAAGTGTCTTCAAGTGCTCTGTGACATATTGACCCTTCCTACTATTTAAGTTTATGTGCACAGTGGAGGGAGTGTGCGGTTTCTATTTTTGAACTAAATTACACTTAAAGTAAAAACAACCTTACTGGTTCACTCTCACCACTCCCAACCTCATTTCTAGTTGCTGCAGTGAGATGTTTTCAGCAAAAAACTCGAATAAAACCCAGAAAAGTTAGCAACACACCAGTGAACATTTGGAGCATATAGCACAGGCCTATTCAATTGACCCTTGGCTAAGCCCCGCCCCCGCTGCTAGAGCTAAAAGTGATTACATTTGACATTGGAAATATCAATGTTCAGCCCTTTTTTTTTAAAATCAGGCCTTTGTTAAAAAAAGTTATGGTATTGACCTGATTCAGCAGGTAAAGAGACATTTCCTTTCCCGGTTGGTGGAGAGCAAAACAGAGCTCAAAGGAAAGAGGTAATTGAAGCTTCATTAATCAGCATGTTAAATGATCACATAAGTTGTCAAATGCAGCCTCTTGGTCAGTGGTCCTACGCTTCAAGCTATGACGCTCCAGGCTCCCCTGTAACATCAGCTTTTGTCGTGTCAGTGACGGCGTGTCAGTTTTCACTCATAGACAGATAGTGAACTTCCGTCTTCCCAGGAAATTAGGTTTAGACAACAAAAACACTGAGCTAGGCTAGTGAGACCCGGTGGGTCAAATCAATTAATGTTGTTTAAATTGTTTTCTACACTGAAATAAAGAGAGATATTCACATCAGGTTAAAGCTGTCTGGTAAAGTGAATGTTCCAGGTAGAACACCTTGTAGCTTGTAGCACAGTGCTAATTCTACCGTTGAGCTGAAAAAAAGATGATTGCTGGACGATAACTTTTCACAGTTGTTAAGTCCTACTTTAAGGGAGTATAAACTGATAAGCCAACAAACCAGACTTCCTGGACTTTGTCTTTAAAAATAGTAAACAGCAGCTTTGGTAAGTGAACTGCTTTAGTTTTTTTACATCTGCAGTAGCGTTACTACTGTGTTCATTTTTCTATGGTGTTGTTTTTATGACACGGTTAATATTGTTCCCTCTGATGTGAATAATATTTGAACGGTGCCCTTCAGTGTGTGGTGGAATGCGTGTTTTAGCGTCGCAGTGTTGCTGGAATGTGCAGAGGCCTGTTGAATCGTGTTATTTGGGTTTTATGTTATTCTACCTGCTTTGTTGTCATATAAATAAATGTGACTGGTTCTTATGAGTTTGTTCTTGTCATTGTGTTAATTACATTGTTTTTGACTATATGCATTGTCCGTTAATGACGAAGCATCCCGTCATGCTGGCGTCACAATGAGGTTATTAGGAGCTGGTTCTACTGTAGTAGGACAGCACTGAAGGCCCAGGTATAAAATACACGGCCCGCCACTGGTAGAAAGACATTTGAGCAAAATTGCTTTTATTGACAAGAAAACTATTTATTCCATATAGCAGTTCAACTGTTAAAGATTCAGTGTGTACACTTCAATCCCATGCTGTAGTTTAAAGTTATTAGACGGACCAAAGCAGCATCGATCCTAGCGACTGATCTCAGTCCTCCAATTACCTCAGCAACACAAATCCTAGAGTATAGGCTCACGTCCACAGAGCCTGATATGTGACCCCTTGATGTAAACAGCTTGAAAATGGCTCCTGTTATCAATCGGACAGCTGCCTCTTAAAAAAAATGCTGTTTGTGCACACAGATTGATGCATGTGTTATCTGTGAAAAAGCAGTTTAAACAGCCTCGCAGGAGCCATTTGCTAAAGGTCAAGAATGTGTTATTATGGAGGAACAGGGTAAAAAGCCTGTATCCCTCTGCCCCAGAGAGAAGAGGTCTTTATCCCACTGCTGACAACACTACGAAGGCTTATGTGTGCAGCTAATATCTGTCATACGCCAACGGACAGCTCTGTGGAGCAGTAAGCTAATCTCAAACCATTTCAGAGGTGAGCTGTGTGTGTGTTCTTGTGTGCGTTTAGTTATCTAGAGTTGTGTAGTTGTTACTCACCAACATATCACCTAAGTGGTTTACCATGCAAATAGGATTTTATAAAAGGGAGAAAACTATTGAAATATTTACTGCCTGGTGCTGGGGAACAACTGTAACAGCTATTCTCCAAATGAAATGGTCACAGAAGGTAACAGTTAAGCTGTATCATATATAGTCATATATCACATATAAATAATCAAGGTTTGATATTTTTTCAAACGTGTGCTAAGTGTTGTGTGATTAACATTTGCAGGGTGTGGTGAGTTGAAAGAGTACTAAATGGCCAGGCTGTTCATACTCACACCTACAACAAGTAATGTACTAGTTTGTCAAGAACCCACAGAATTGTGAGCCACTTAAAGGGAAGTCAGGTGACGTTGTGTAAAAAGTGGCAAAGTTGGTGTGGGCTTGAGGTAGAAGTGGATGGACGGGTCAAACAAACACAGGGCGGGAAGTAAACATTGACTTATTCACCTTTATTTGGTTGTTAACGCCTCGAGAGTAAGTTACCTAACAAACATACTTATTTGAACCCAAACCACGACTGTCTCCCAAACCTAAGCAGCAACATGTTCTGCATAGGGCTGCAACAACGAATCGTTAAAATCGATAAAAATCGATTATCAAAAGAGTTGGCAACGAATTTCATTATCGATTCGTTGTGTCGCGCGATTATTACGCCACTCAATAAGTCGTGGAGATGTTTGAGTGTTCACAGCAGGCCCGGTCGCCTGAACACCGCAGCTAGGAATAATGGAACAGGACTCCGGTTCTGTAGCTGACGCTGACCGGCGTATAAACGTTGCCATGACAACACCGGAAGTTGATTTACGCGATTTGTATTATTTTTTGTTTATTTCTGCAATTATAATACATTACATGTATTGCCATTTTGGGTACCTTGTGTTAAACTCGTAACTGCTTCGCCGTTGTTTTACTTATGATAGACAAGCTTTTGTTTTTGTAACATGACCATTAAACCGGAAGTTAAGCGGAGCTCAGAAAGATGAGAAATGGCGGTGAAAACAGCGAACTGTTTCTTCCCTGTCTGTTATTCTACAGCTGGTCTACCAGGCGAACACGGTAAAGTTTATTCAGTTAACTCATTAAAGTACTGTTATACTTGTAGGTGATGAGTATTTTGGGTAACCCACTGAACCCCACTCCTGATATTAGTCCATTTCTTTTTTTAAATTATTACTTTAACAGCTCAGGGATGTTCAAGCAACCTGTTTGTGCACTCTCTGAAGATGTTTTGCACTGTGAATTTACACTGTCAGCTCTGTTTTTGAAAAAAGGGTTAGAAATTAATGCTTTTTTGTTTTTTTATCCGATTCATCGATTAATCGAACAAATAATCGACAGATTAATCGATTATTAAAATAATCGTTAGTTGCAGCCCTAGTTCTGCACTGCACGTGGCTGTGCAGACGCACCAATCGCTCATGTGGCTGAACATTCGTAGAACGCACAAAACTGCTCTATAAGGATACGGTGTAATAAGGAGGCATTCTGATTAACATACATGTAAGACATGTGTACAAACAATTATTTTCTTTTGTGAACTGAAATTGCTCTATTGACTAGTATTTGCAGATACCATCGATCCAGATCCCCACCATATATATATATAAACATTAATGATTAAGGATTTTAGTGCCGTGGAAACATGATGAGTCTATGACATTCAGTCACAACAGCAGCAGCGCTTATGAAGCACAGGTAGCCCACATAGCAACCCACTCCCTCTTCTTGTTGCTATGTACAGTCCAGTTAACACTCTTCAGAGGAGACTAGGGGAACACACACACACACACACACACACACACACACACACACACACACACACACACACACACACACACACACACACACACACACACACACACACACACACACACACACACACACACACACACACACACACACGCAGTCTAGTGCTAGGTGTTACATAAAATAACAAATGATTACAATCATTAATGTACTGCTGGGCTTTAGATCCGTTACCAAAAGAATATGGTAATAAAAAACATATTTGCATTATTTGAATATCATGTTGACTCATGAAGTTCTCCTGGAATAATTGCAATCATCACCATCTCATGAAGGTAAACGCATGAATTGTGTCTTTCACAAAAGATTACCAGTGTAAAATGTTCCTCTTGAGTTCTGTATTTGATGTTGCTCTCTGTAGATCCATTGACGGTGGCATTTACGACGCCACGACGAGCATGGAGGCCAATGACAAACAGCATCTTAATGATGTTTACATAGAAGTGTCTGGATGATGTATTCAATCCCACTGACTCGTGACAAAACGGCATTCCAGCCTGATGTAACAGCAACTGTGAAATGAATCACACGATAGTAGCGGCCATTAATCACACACACATTATCATTTAGGCTTAGATGCATCAAAATACAGCGCAGGGTGGCTTTACGCAGCTTATAGATATGTGCCTTTTACACTGTAGTTAACAGGGTATTACATTTCCTGTTCTTCCTGATCTCTGTTCATACATGTGTGACGGACGCCACAGGCCCCGGGTGTGAAACCCAATCGGCTGTGTAGCTCAATGACAGGGAGCTGCTATTCTACCTGGGGACAGGTACCAAGAACTCATTACGGGCTCATCACTCAGTTTGTTGGTGGTAACCAAAGGACTTGACGTGCTGCTAGGCAACATCATGACAAATCTATTGGTTCAGTGTTGATGATGCATTGATAGAGGAGCCCACGTAATGTGGCTTGACGGGGGGTTTCCATGATGACTGCGGTCAGAGGAGCCTCAGGTGATCCTGTAATTTAAAACTGTTAACACTAGATTCGCTGCTATTGGGTTGCTGCTTTCTTGCCTTACGATAGCTTACATTGTAAAAATAAGGCTGACGTGCAATTTAGCTTTGTCATTATTCATTCATCCTGACTTTGTCTTCATGATGCAAATTTGATCTGTTGTTAAGGAGCAGGTTGGGTTTTCAAAGACATTTTCATGATTTCACAAATGCCTGTTCTGCCCAGAAGGATAAGTCCAACACTTCCACACATCAGCTTTGCTCTTGCATACGTACATTAGGTCTGTTGCTGAGACGCAGACACAATGTTATGTTTCTACAGTAGGCAGAGAGAATAGCTCTATGGGACCGTGAGAATACGAGACTGGGTTGAGTGATTGAAAATATATATTGGCTTTTGGCTTTTTGGGGGGATTTTGGTCATTGTATTTTGCGAATGTAATGATCTGCCTCCAAAGAACGAGTGAGAGACGCTGCTCAGCGGCCGAGCAATGGCAGAGAAAGTTTAGTTCTTTTTATTTAGTTTCTTCCAGTTATGAAGTTAAAGGCTAATAAGCTTGTCTCAGTTCAGTGAAGGGGAGCAACTTGAATTCAGAAGGTGTAAAGTCGTATTTTTCTGTTTAATAAGAACAATGTGTGTCAAAATATTTCTTTACTAGACTAAAGAAGTAAACTCACTGCACCGGTGAGGATACGTTGTAATAGCATGTGGAGGCGTTCTGACTCACATACATGTAAAACATAATGAATCGTCTGGGTACAATCAATCATTTTCTATGGTCTGAACTTGCTCTACTGACTAGTATTTGCAGATACCATTGATCCAGATCGCCACCATAATCTAGCTATAACATTCGATTATAGAGAGGGGACAGATGAGAAAGAAGAGAGGAGGCAAGGATAGAGGAGAGGGGAGCAGGAACGGGTAAAGATGGAACAAGCGTCCAAAAAGACAGCAAACACAAGACTGGACCCAAATAGGCCTGAAGGTTCAATGCTTGGTTGTACTATACTTCAAATGGTACGTTTCAAGAACAATATTATTTAAAAAGCTCATTAAAAATGACTTTTCTTACACTATTGATGTTGTTGTTGTCAAATGTGACAATCTGCTGCTTTTCCCAGTCTTACGTTTCTCAGGGAAATTTGTCTCACAGCCGGCTAAAACAAAGAACGCAGAACGAGCATAAAACATAATAAATGCATAAAACATATCATGGAATATGGTTATGAGCAGTAGACACTAACTAAAGGAGTATCTCTAGTTCCCTACCCTGTGCTTATCCTACTGTAGAGGCACTCTATCAATATTTCACACCGCGTTGACCTGGCAGTGAAAGGTGAGACGGCAGAGATGATGAATTTCTGGCTGCCATCACCCACTAGTCTTCCCGCTGTTACTGCATTCTCTTCACGAGCAAGATTACACAACGTTATCAATAAGTAATAAGATCCAAAGGCCACATACAGTGGAGCACAATGTAATCCAATGATGCTTCTCTGGCGGTGAAAGAGAGCAGGCTGGTGGAGAGGCGTAATGATATGCAGTGTGCATTGACTGAAAACAGTGCTGGCTGGAAGTCATCTTGAGGGCGCTGCCTTGAAGGTGACGTGTCATGAGGATTTAGCATGCTTGCTGGACAAAAGAGGGTCAGGGTTGGTCCACCCTGTGTGTCTTGACTGGGGCTGCACTGTTATGGCTAAAAGGATAATCACTATTATTTTGATCCCCATTATTCATTGATTTTAGGGACGACATGCGTCCATTGTACTTTCACATTTCAACAAACAGGGCACTGCTTTCACTTCCATGCTGTGCTACATCCCTGCTTATGTCCGAATCGTAGTTTTGCAGACATGCCTGTCTGCGCTCAGCGTCTCCTCGTCATCATCGCTGTGTGGACGTACCTCAAAGTAATTTCTGGGCCCTCTCCCTCTTGACAGCGGGAGGCTGGTGTCTCTGTGCATTACGCACCACCTCTCCGGCTGAAAGCTTGTGCGTAATGCAGCCTGCGGAACCTTCCACTCAGCCCCTTTCGGACCGAGCCCTGCGTGGGTTGTGCTCCTACAAAAGTAACAGCAGCGAGGGCCCTGGCTAAGCTCACATCTCATGACATGACTCGGGAGGGACTCAGCCAGACGTTTCCCCGTTCTCGGCTAAAATGACGGCGCATCTTTAATTAAAGGAATTCATTTGAAATGATTCTGTTATTCTACAGTATTGTTGTCTGCATTTCTATTTGTTATTGAATCAGAAGCATTTTCTTAAAGGTTTGGTGTGTTTGTTAAAAAAAAAAATATATATATATCCGAATAATGAATTTAAAACTGAATACCTACCCAACGAATAAATATCTTAATAGTCAAATATTCGGGTCCAATAAAATTTTAACAAAACTTTTTACTCAAAATGAAATGAACATTTTCATGCTTCATTCCGACTGATTAACAAACAGCTGCATCAAAATAAATGATTTAAATAAGGTTCTTTAGTGCATTTTAGTTTAGAGTAATATACTGTACATCACTATTCTACTCTGGACGGCTGGCGTAACATTTCTCACATGCTGCTGCTGCTGCAGGGTGCATACACAGCAGCATGACAGCTCCCCAAAAGTGAAGCCACAACATCTCGATCAGTCGGCTGACTGGTAGTTTAAGAAGCGCTTGGTTTGATATGCAGCAGAGTTTATTTATGAGCGGAGCACACAATTTTAAACGTCAATGTCGTGATCGCGATTAATTGCAGCCCTGTGACCGACTGTTGAGGAGGAGGAAGTTAAAATCAAACGGGAGACACTGACGCACACTCGAAACAATACCACCTGACCCTGAGACATGCGTTTCTGTCACTCCATAGCAACCGGTCAGGCCTGATCAACGCTCTGTCTTCCTACCTCCTGCTCTCATACACACAAAGACAAAGAAAAAGATAGCGGGAGAAGAAAGAGGAGATATTTTCAGTGGTAACTGTTGGTCTGCATGCTGTATTAAATATCCATTGCCTTTATTACCGGAGGCATATCCCTTGACATCACTGTGATCCAATCTGATTCCAAGAAGTTAAGAAACGTTACTTTGTTACATAGCATCTCTTCAGCTCTGCAGTCTCTGCTTTGTATTTGGATACTGAAATCCAATTGACATCGCGTGGAGCCAGACGCTCCATCCAATCAGCCGGTGCGGCCTCAGACACTGGCCCACTTTCAGTCAATCGCGAGCAAAGAAGTGGAGCTCCCACATACTCGGCAGGCTCAATTGTGCAACCAACTTAGCAAACACTGTTCTGATGTGCTCTGATGCTTCACAGCTGCCTGAAGTCGGAGGAGCAAACATCGGAGAGCGTTATCTGCTCCTCAGTCAGTCACGCCTTTCTCTTACATGAAAACAGTACAGAACAAGAACTGGGGTTCTTTAGCTGCTGCATTTACAGAAGCATACGTATGGAGGAAAGTGGAAATATGATTCTCATGGTTTCTTCAAAGAAGCAGCTGAAGAAATCAAATGCTCTCCATGAATGGCTGTGGATCACCATAGCAACGCTTGTTCTTCCCATTCACTTGTGATCAGGACTTTTCTAAATGTAGACCTATATTAGCCGTGATCATCACATAAAATACACTTATCTATTAGTCGATTTCTGAACACTAAATTGTGTCAAAATACTGATTTATTTCCCAATAAGTGATGTAATACTAAGTACAGCTTGTTAGTATTGCAAAAAATATGAATAATTGCAATATGCAACAATAACCAGGTCACTGTGTATTTTGTATAAAGAACTCAAGAGCCAACTAATCAATACATATTTACAATACATAATACTTGTGTGTGAACAATTTAACGGATTAAACAGGACTTCTAAAGGGACACTGGGGACAGAATTCTACAGAAGACAGTACACAAACTAACAAAAGGACAACGTAATATATCATTTTCAATGAACAATAGAAAGGGTTTAAAAAATATCTGGTATGGATGCAACAGTTTGTAAAAGAACATAAGCTTCTAACCTTTACCTCCCAATGTATTGGACGTCTCGTTAAAAAAAACTGAATTATAGATCCTCAGTCTTTGTCTGTATACATTTATGAACCATAGGACTCAAAAGTGCTTGATATTAATATGATTTGGTATTGAATTGTCTTGATTTCTTTCCTACTTTTTTGTTATAGTAACCTTATTTGCAATATGATAGATTGGGCATGTAAAAGATATGCATATTAATTGATACTGTTTTTTGAAGCCAGTGATTGTTTCTACCTCATGCACCGACACATGTATTTTAATTTGTATTTACTTTCTCTGTCTGACCTTTACTATCATGAAAAATGTGCAACTAAAACATAATACATAGACCTCTAAAGTAAAAACACTTTCACCAAACTTGTCAAAGGAACGGCAGTCAGTTGCAATGGCAAACCTGATTGCTTATTTTCATTAAAAGGTCATTTACATTTAAAGCGGTATTTCTGAAAACTTTGCTTGAGTATAATTGTTTCAACCAACACACCACAGCCTTACTGATTGTGGTTGAACAGGTTAGCCTGAAGCCATCCACCAATCAGAGCTTCGTTGACTTTTGAAACAGCCAGTAACACTCATGTTGTTACTCATGGCTTACTTCCCATGGCTCCTCCCACTTCGCCATTCTATTGGAACAGATTCAATAAAAAAGATCACGGTTTGTGGAGTGGGTGTTCCCAAGAAGATCGGCTTGGATACATCTTGTTAAGGAACAAATGCAGATCAACTTCAGATTTGTTATTTAATTAAATTCAAAGAAACAACCTCTCTTTATTTTTAATATCACAGATTTAACTATGCTACATTTACATCCATTAGTCCATTTACTTCTGCTTATCTGGGGCCAGGTCGCAGGGGCAGCAGGCTTTGGAGGGAATTCCAGACGTCCCTCTCCCCTGCAACGCTTTCCAGCTCATCCTGGGGAACCCCGAGGCGAGACGAGATATGTAATCTCTCCAGCGCGTTCTGGGTCTACCTCGGGGCCTCTTACCAGTCGGACGTGTCCGGTTCAACGCTTGCAGCCCTGCTGACACCCACCGAACCGCCTGTTCATCTCGCGCTCCATTTTATCCTCACTGGTGAACAAGACCCTGAGATACTTGAACTCCCTCGCTTGGGGCAGTGACTCATTCCCAACCTGGAGGGTGCAATCCACCGTTTTCCGGCAGAGAAACATGGCCCCAGACTTTGAGGAACTGACTCACATCCCAACTGCTTCACACTTGGCTGTAAACTGCCCCAGTGCGTGCTGAAGGTCACGTTCTGAAGGAGCCAATAGAACCACATCATCTGCAAAAAGCAGGGATGCAATTTTGAGGTCCCCAAACCGGACACTGTCCTCCCCACAGCTGCGCCTTGAAGTCCTGTCCACGAAAATCACAAACAGGATTGGTGACAAGGGACAACCCTGGCGGCCAACACGCACTGGAACGTGCTTAACTTTGTTGGAGTATCCGGACACAGCTCTTGCTTAAGCAAGGCTAAAGAGCTGGTCAGCTGTTCCAAGGCCAGGACGGAATCTGCGTTGCTCCTCCTGGATCTGAGGTTCAACAATTGGTCAGAGCCTCCTTTCCACCACCGTGGAATAAACTTTCCCACGGAGGCTGTGTGAAAATTGGAGCAGACTCCCAGATCCCTCTTTTAAAAAAATGGGAACCATGTGGATCGGCCAGGTACAGCCCGAAAAATCTTCACGGAGCAGCATTGGGGTCGGGTGCAATGTGAGCTGGGCGTCAGTCAAGAACGGGGATCTAGGCATGCCGACCCCGGCATCGCAGACTAGCTCTACATTGACATCCGCTCAGATTTTTCTTTTCAGTGTTATTAGCATTAGCATACACTGATAAACGGGACCATTTACAAAGTGTATGCTTGGCAAAAACACAGTCTGCACACAGAAACCTACCATGCCAACACAAGAAATAAATGACTTAGTATTTGGAGCAACTGCTATTGAGAGTCACGTGGCATAACAAGAGAGAAAGTCCACTTAGCGCAGCGTCATCATTTCGTTGTTACATGATTTCGACAAGAACCAAAATCTTTTTTCTGCTGACTGGATTGTATGGGGAGAGCTCAGAGGTTTTATGCAAAATACACACTGCTTACACTTAAATGATACCACAATAGTGAATCATCTCCGAATTTACCTGGAATTATTGTATTTGAATGCTTATGAGGTGTTTGGCCTTGATCCTAAAGATAAGGGGTTGTAGCTTCCTTGGCCTGCTGTCTTAGTCTCTCAGTCTTTAACTAATTGGATCAATCCTGAGGCTTTAATTAGAACCATCAGGTGGTCCAAACTAAAAGAGGCTGTAGGAACAGGATTAACTCCAACAGGCTCACACATATGTGCACACATTATATATATCTATCAAAATAACATGTTATATAACAATGGCATGCTATTAATAATTCCATAGAAACAGGGAGTGGCTTCAGATGTATGCCATTGGCATTGTTTATCTTCCATATCGTAATAGAGGAAGAAAGAGAGGAGGAGCAGAACTACTTTTGTTGTAAAAGAACATCATGATGTTGTTTGTGTAACGTTTGTCACCACTGGGAGCATCAAACAAGGCACACAGAGACTAAAGCTGGCTTACGTTTAGCCCATGAACCAATACAGCAGCTTCACTGATGAGATCCACTGTTTATTGACAGTAAAGCCACAAAGTCCCTGGAGGCTCTTAAATACACCTGGAAACCTAAAGACGGTCGTTTCCACACATAGAACCACGAGGTCCATGTGCCACTATATTAAAAACAGCACCCTACTTTAAAGACAAAATACCGAACAGGTTACTTTTGATTTTTTTCACTACAGTTAGCAGTTTTGCTCATAGCCATAACTGATCACACTGCTTCGACCTGTTCCTGGTACAGGATCGATGGATCGATTTCCTAAAGCGCAGCTGCACACTGAGTCTCCTTATGAACAAGGGGAAACCACAGCAGCGAGCAGAGGGAAACCCCGCAACTTTCCTACTGACATGTTGGCGCTCCTGAGCCCTCGCCATCTGAACACTTCACAGCAGTTTTCAACGAGAGATGGGTCTTCTTCATAGGAGCGCGAGGAGGGGGCGTTAATCAAAGTGAACACAGCTGCGCGTGTCGATCCTTTATTCTAATTACCGGAGTGAGTGACGTAATTGGGACCAACGAATAGGCTGTAGTGGCAGTATGGTACCTGATGGTGATAACACAGCCAGTGCTGTGAGCATAAAGCTAATACTACACTTTATCAATTAAACACAGGAGAACCACATGACCACAGCTGGGCCGACACAATATCCTTTTAATACAACGTGTATTCCCCAAACATGCAGCCACACGGGTTTCTTACCGTAAAAGGCATTTCGCGTTATCTGGCCACCCATTGCTTTATTCCCGTAGAGTCCGCCTATCGCCTGTATGGATTATTCAGATGCTCGCGTTTGCACAGTCCGGCGCTCGTGACATGATTGCACGTTCGCGTCCGAAGGCAGCCTATCGCTTCTATCCCTTCCGAATAGATGCAAACGCGGACCCACTCCCTCTTTCTTGTGAGCGCAGGGACGACATCCGTGAAGGCAACTCCCCCCCCCCATTCACTGAGCGCTCTCTCCGCCTCCGGTCCCACTCACTCTCTCTCTGTGATTTACATAAAAGGTGGAGACTGTCTGAGCGCTTTTAACGCTGTCGCTGCCGCACTGAGCGGACACTAGTGGGGTCTCTGTGGAGCGCGAGGTGGGCGTAGCGACCAGTCCCAACAAACAAAGTATTGGGCTGTGTAAAGGTGTATTGACCTGTGTTACATGTTTTATATTAATTCAGTCATGAAAAAAAAAACGAGACAGTGTACATATCCATGTAAGACTTTGTTGTTTAAAAAATAGTATAGGCTAAGTATGGATCCAGAACCTCAGTGGTCACATTCTTTGCTCTCAGCACTCTCTCTTCACCTTCCATACTTCCTCATGTGCCTCAGGCCCCTGGCAGACAGAGCGGGTGACCCCTCAGCAGTCAGGCCTCTGACTTGAGCTGTCATCGCGTATCCGTGGTGACCTCGCGGCCCTCGATCTCAGACACCTCTGTGTTTACTTTGGGCACTCTGGCACTGTGAAGGACAGGCTGAGTGAGATAAATTACATATATGAATTAATGACCAAAAGGAGACTGGCTGAAAGTAATTATGATATCTTTTTCCACTCATCCATGTTTGGTGCTATTGTTATTCACCTGATGTAAAAGGCCTGTACTAAGAGGAGAGTTACAACATAGCCCGGGTCTCTTTTGTTATCTGGCTTAACTAACCCTAACAACAACAATCACACTCGTCAAGTACATCAACCCGGGGTTTCTCAATCTGGCTGTGAGTGCGTTCACATAAAAGGGGCGGTGTTTGCAGCATGTGACCAATCACAAAAATTAAAAATTCTACTCAGCAAACTGTATCATTGGTCAAAGTCAAAGAAGTTAAACGCATAATCCAGGATAAAATGAACACAGCTGCAGTCGCCAAATGCAGGAAGGACAGCGGGCAAGAAATCACCGACTGTAAATGAAATAAATGAATAGGAAATCAATAGACTGATAATATCACTGCCCCATCCAGAGCATGAGTGGATCTGACTTCAATTACATTTGTGTATTTCACTCAATTCATTTCTTGCCTAGATATATTCTCATAGAATGGAATAGGCTAGAATAAAAGGTACTCTATTCATCCCCTTGGGTAAATTGTGGGTTGTTTGATCATTTAAGCTTTATTCTTTCATCTGCAACCCCAGCGGTGTGAAAAGGACTTGGGAGCAAATAAAAAATAGCATAAATATAAAAACATCATGCAAAGCTTTAGGAAGGCTTAGTTTTATTTCTTAATCACCGACAGCATACATACAAGTACAGGTAGCATATGACTCTGACGTGTCATACTGCTTATTAAGATGCTATTTCAGATGACTGAATATATGATATGATGAATATAATGGTTGTGTGTTTTTGTTGCCATATAAATGTAATTCATGGTGCTGTTGTATTGCAGCTACACACTGTAGTTATGTACGTAATCATCAATTTTAGACGATTTCAGTCACATTTTGGATCATGTTGAAATACTTGAAATTATTCGTAATTTTTGCATCATTCATGTTCTGGAAATTAAAAATTAAAAAAAACATCTATTGGGAAAAGGAGACTTTTCTAATTGTTCATCAGGACTCATTTAAGGAAATGATGAAATTACTTGAATTTCAAAGGATAATGAGTAAAAAAACAACTGGCTACATTTTGCTGTACATTCTCTGTTAAAGCATTACCTGGTTAATCGTGCAGGTAATAATATATATTTTCCCATCACTTTTAACGATTACGACCATATAACCATAATAAATACACAAGCCTTGCCTGGGATGTTGATGAAAATGAAATCAGGACCACAACCGTAAGGTTCGGTTTGCTAAATGAGACACTTTAGACACACACATGGCGCACACATTTGAGGTGAAGACAGTTGATGGGAAGTACTTGTAGCAAAATGAGGGGCTAACCACATTTGGTTTCATGCGGCACCTCAGCTGACAATTGTAAAAATCTGGATACAAGAAGCCTATTTGACTTAAGGGAGCAGTATTTAATATTCTGAGCAGAGAATAAAGTCTCTCTCTCTCTAGTGTGTGTTGCTATCACAGCTTCTCCTCTCTTTGTTCACATAGCTGGCCCCCCGTGTGCCTTTTAGTGCATCTTAGTGCACGTGAGCGTGCCTTAGCTCACGGCCGCCGTTCTGCTCTGCTCTCACACGGCGGTTACAGCTGATAATGCCGTCCAGACAGACAGCGTCGTCCCTCCGGTTCCCCCTCAGGTAAACACTGCTGTCAGCACTCGTATACACTCGTTAGCACTGTTAGCTTCCTTGCAACTTAAAGCCAATGCAAGATTACTTTCAAGACATCACAAGCAACTTGAAATTAACTTCCTGATTGCGTTCATCAGTATTTATAAGTTAGATAAAATCCTTCCTTTTAATTTTGATAAGATAGAATAATTAGTTAACAGCATAGAATGATTTAAAGTCTAGAGATAATAACTTGGTCTGGACTAACTCTAATTCTGACAAGAAAGCTGTGATAAACGTAACACCAACAAGTCAGTTGAGTCTTAAAGGTCTCCCCAGGGATGACATCATTACACCAAGGTATAACAGCTCTTTGTCACGCAAGGGATGCGGCTGTAAGAAGAGCTGTGACTGGACTCTGGCCAGACACGTTTCAGGAAGAAACATCAGACCGGGTTTTTTAATGTAGCCATGTCTTGTAACCTTGCTGATACACAGTAGAGGAAAGGCTTGAAGTGAAGTGCACTTCCTTGCCTGGTTTGACGTTGGTGTTGTAAATGATTGCATTGCTAGAACATCCTTCCTTTGTACAAAGCCTTTTACTTCCTGTTTTAATAATGCAGCCAACACTCTGTCGACCTTAACCTTTAAGCATCCAAGCCTCCTTTGTCCCGCAGTCCTCTCTGCAACATGCTTGAAGTGCATGTCTGAGAGTCTCACTATAAAATTACACTACATAACTTACTCAGATAATGAGAGTTTTAAAGATAAAAGTTGCCGATATTTGGTGGGACACAGTATATAAATGACAACACATTTGTTTTTATTACATGAACAGTTTTGCTAAGAAGTCTTTGAACTGTGATGATTGGAAATGCTGTCACATTCTTGTAGTCCTGCAAACCTAGAGAGTTCAGTGAATGGAAGCCAACATGGACCCTTACCCTAAACCTCTTTAAAGCATGACCAACATCATCTTTCCCCAAATGTTCATTTTGTGAGCTATTTTTTTTAAATTTAGTCTTAGTCTTGTTTCAAATGTGCTTGTAAGCTTTTATCAGGTGGTCCTTGTCTAACCTCAACCATTAGAGGTTCACGTCTTATCTCAACCATTAGAGGTTCACGTCTTACCTCAACCATTAGAGGTTAATGTCTTACCTCAACCATTAGAGGTTAATGTCTTACCCCAACCATTAGAGGTTAATGTCTAACCTCAACCATTAGAGGTTAATGTCTTACCTCAACCATTAGAGGTTAATGTCTAACCTCAACCATTAGAGGTTAATGTCTAACCTCAACCATTAGAGGTTAATGTCTAACCTCAACCATTAGAGGTTAATGTCCTACCTCAACCATTAGAGGTTAATGTCTAACCTCAACCATTAGAGGTTAATGTCTTACCTCAACCATTAGAGGTTAATGTCTTACCTCAACCATTAGAGATTAATGTCTTACCGCAACCATTAGAGGTTAATGTCTTACCTCAACCATTAGAGGTTAATGTCTAACCTCAACCATTAGAGGTTAATGTCGTACCTCAACCATTAGAGGTTAATGTTTTACCTCAACCATTAGAGGTTAATGTCTTACCTCAACCATTAGAGGTTAATGTCTTACCTCAACCATTAGAAGTTAATATTTTACCTCAACCATTAGAGGTTAATGTCTTACCTCAACCATTAGAGGTTAATGCCTAACCTCAACCATTAGAGGTTAATGTCTTACCTCAACCATTAGAGGTTAATGTCTAACCTCAACCATTAGAGGTTAATGTCCTACCTCAACCATTAGAGGTTAATGTCTTACCTCAACCATTAGAGGTTAATGTCTAACCTCAACCATTAGAGGTTAATGTCCTACCTCAACCATTAGAGGTTAATGTCTTACCGCAACCATTAGAAGTTAATATTTTACCTTAACCATTAGAGGTTAATGTCTAACCTCAACCATTAGAGGTTAATGTCTTACCTCAACCATTAGAGGTTAATGTCTAACCTCAACCATTAGAGGTTAATGTCTTACCTCAACCATTAGAGGTTAATGTCTTACCTCAACCATTAGAGGTTAATGTCTTACCTCAATCATTAGAGGTTAATGTCTTACCTCAACCATTAGAGGTTAATGTCTTACCTCAACCATTAGAGGTTAATGTCTAACCTCAACCATTAGAGGTTAATGTCCTACCTCAACCATTAGAGGTTAATGTCTTACCTCAACCATTAGAGGTTAATGTCTTACCTCAACCATTAGAGGTTAATGTCTAACCTCAACCATTAGAGGTTAATGTCTAACCTCAACCATTAGAGGTTAATGTCTTACCGCAACCATTAGAAGTTAATATTTTACCTCAACCATTAGAGGTTAATGTCTTACCTCAACCATTAGAGGTTAATGTCTAACCTCAACCATTAGAGGTTAATGTCTAACCTCAACCATTAGAGGTTAATGTCTTACCTCAACCATTAGAGGTTAATGTCTTACCTCAACCATTAGAGGTTAATGTCTAACCTCAACCATTGGAGGTTCACGTCACGTGAATGGCAATACATCCCTGGTACACAGGAAACATTTCAGAAGCTTATTCGTCTTGTTTTATTAATTTCTGATACAGTTTAGAGTTGTTTGCAGCTCATTATGCTTTGTGGCTGTACTTAAATAGGGTTTAGGTTAAGGTTAACTCTAATCCAAACAGCTGATAGAACGTTGTGTTTACTCAGTTCTACTCGTTGACTTGAATTGCTAAATCTTTGAATAATGCAAATCACCATCTATGTGAATAGTTGACGTCCTCACACCCACAGTTGATACACAGTAAAAATGGGGCAGGAGGTGAGTTTGTCACCATTTTAACTGTGACATCTTTGACATTTTTCTGTCTCTGCATACAAATTAAACTGTTTCAGGGTTTAGAAACTGAGTGCCGTCAATACATATCATGTGGCTACAGATTTGACATGGTGGCTGATGATTAACCAACCGTCATCACCGCATGTCCCAGCATGCTTCAGTGTTTGAGCAGCTGCAGACCAGACCTGACCAAGGTTTCCATGACAACCAGTTTGAGAGGACATTAAGTACAGCTAACAGGGAAGCATATGTAAGCACACACACAGAGTCCATTAGTCCAATGAAACGTGATATCCATGAACAGTAACCATACAATGAAATAAAAAGAGACAGCAAAGGACGATGTGAGCTAACCCTATACCGATCCACAGGAGCGACATAACATCCTGCCAGCAGAATGGGGCCTGCCCCCTTTTTCTAAGTGATTTGTATGGAAGTGAAAGGGAATCTGGCAGCAGATGCCGAGTGGTGAGGAGGTCAGCAGAGAGGGTCTTCTGCATTTGGTATTGTCTGAGAGTGCTACTTAGCGCGTATATGCAAACGAACCATCCCGTCCAGCATAGCCTCTCTCCCATCATAAGGCCATTTGCAATATATGAGTAACAGTATATGACAACTTCAAACTATCCAGAAACAGAACAAATGGGAGGAGAGGAAGAGAAAATGCAGGGAACTGAAACTCTCTACGTTTTTACAAAAGTGACTTTGGATCATTGTCCAAAGAAGAAAAAATGAGAAAAATGGAAAAAGAGAGGGGGGCAAGGTAAGAGATACTGCTGCAAGCATTGGAATAATGATGGCCTCCTCCTTTCATGAATCCAGCCTTATTGCAAATCCCTTTCTGTCTATTCTGAGACATGCCCTCAGCAGGTATTCCAAATAACTACACTCTTAGTTATTAGCAAAGGTGAAAGTTAGTTTGAGGGCAGAGGATGTCTGATGCAATGTAATACTTTTCATCAGAGTTGGAGCAGACAAAGTGGGGAGGTGATAATTAGATCTGTCACTCTGCTTTAATATCTCACAGACCAGCTCGGCCCACGGCTGGATTGTTGCAAAGAAATACCTCATTGTCTCTGCTACTCAGGAACTGAAAATACAGTTTCCATGCCTGATACACTCCCGCAAAATGTGCTGGTGAGGAGTGATGGGCTTCAGTGGGGTAACACTGTGGATATGGAAGGATTTTAATGATCAATTTGATATGCTCTACATGTTGCCTGGTGTATGAACAATACTATATTCTTTACATTATTAGTTAAACAAGAACAGTGGCGGGCCATGTATTTCATACCTGGGCCTTCAGTGCTGTCCTACTATAGTTGAACCACCTCCTAATAACCTCATTATGACGCCAGCATAACGGGATGCTTCGTCATTAACGGACAATGCATATAGTCAAAATCAATGTAATAACACAATTACAAGCAATTATATGACAACAAAGCAGGTAGAATAACATAAAACCCAAATAACATGATTCAACAGGCCTCTGCACATTCCAGCAAAACTGCGACGCTAAAACACGCATCCCACCACACACTCGAGGGCACCGTTTAAATGTTATTCACATCAGAGGGAACAATATCAACCACATCATAAAAACAATACAATAGAAAAATGAACACAGTAGTAACGCTACTGCAAATGTAAAAACAAAGCAGTTCACTGAACACAGAACAGAACACGGAACATAGAATATAGAACACGGAAAGCACACAGAACACGGAACACACACAGAACACAAACAGAAAACAGAACGCACACAGAACATGGAACACACACAGAACACAAACAGAACACAGAACGCACACAGAACACAGAAAACACACAGAACACGGAACAGAACACACAACACATGACACACAACACACACAGAACACAGAACACGGAACACACACAGAACAGGGAACACACACAGAACAGGGAACACACACAGAACACCAGAATCAGAATCAGTTTTTTTGGCCATGTATGCGTGCGAATTTGACTCCGGTTACACATTGCTCTCATCATACATACATACATAGAATATACAATAAACAAGAGAAATATAAAAACAAGGACATTAAAGACAACAACAAAGTAGAACAGAGAAACTAAGCATAAACATTAATTAACATTTAAGTACTATGTACAATATAAATATATATCGAAGAATATATATGAGCATAAAGAACATAAAGAACAACAACAATGACGATGGATTCGGGATATTAGTGCAGAAGGTGTAATAGCGCAAATAGCGGAAATGAAGATGCAATATGTCTGATGAATTGTTCATCAGAGTGACAGCCAGTGGAAAGAAGCTGTTCCTGTGTCTGGTGGTTTTGGCGTACAGAGCTCTGTAGCGCCTACCAGAGGGGAGGAGTTGGAACAGCTTGTGTCCAGGGTGTGAAGGGTCTGCAGTGATCTTTCAGCCCGTTTCCTGACTCTGGAGGTGTACAAGTCCAGGATGGGGGGCAGGCTGGAACCAATGATCCTCTCTGCAGTCCGTTGTAGTCTGTTTCTGTCCTGTTTAGTGGCCGATCCAAACCTCACAGTTATGTAAGAACAGAGAACAGACTGGATGATGGTGGAGTGGAAAAGAATCAGCAGCTCCTGAGACAGGTTGAACTTCCTGAGCTGGTGCAGGAAGTACAACCTCTGCTGGGCCTTTTCCCTGATGGTGTCGATGTTGGGGGCCCACTTCAGGTCCTGAGAGATTGTGAATCCCAGAAACCTGAAGGTCTCCACAGCAGACACAGTGCTGTTGAGTACGGTGAGGGGGGGGCAGTGTTGGGGGGGCTCCTCCTGAAGTCCACTGTCATCTCCACAGTTTTGAGCTTGTTTAGCTCCAGGTTGTTCTGACCACACCAGAGGACCAGCTGTTCAACCTCCCGTACGAAGCTGCCTGAGTCTTGCAGTAAACCAGGTTTATTGTTGTTGTATGTGCAGAAGGTTTTAGTCGGCACACACATAAATCACAAAAACTGATGTATGATGTCACAGTGTCAGTGAGCCCATCCAGGTCTGTAGCAGCAGCCTCAAAAATGGAACGGAACACAGAACGGAAGACGGAACAGAACACAGAACGAAAAACACAGAACGGAACACAGAACGGAACACGGAACACGGAACACAGAACACAGAACACAACGTAAAATACAACACGGAATACGGAACTGAACACAGAACACAAAACACACATATAACACAGAACACAGAACGTATACACACACACACACACACAAAGTTCAACAGCTGCCAGATCTATACATAGGTCTTTCCGTCTTCTGTATGTGTGGTCTCTCTAGTTCGGGTTGTTGCTGTGTGTCTATGTGAAAATCTGCAAAGGTTCTCCTCTTCATCTTCTCAGACTCGGAGAGACCAGAGCCTCATTCAGACATATGTGCGTGTGTGATTATTCTCGCCTTGTTCCAGTCACGATTAAAACAGTTGAAAGAGCAATTAAAAACATTTAGATATACATGAAACATGTGCTTTTAAGGCAGTGGCAGGCCGTGTATTTCATACCTGGGCCTTCAGTGCTGTCCTACTATAGTTGAACCACCTCCTAATAACCTCATTATGACGCCAGCATGATGGGATGCTTCGTCATTAACGGACAATGCATATAGTCTAAAACAATGTAATTAACAACAACCAGTCACATGTATTTATATGACAACAAAGCATGTAGAATAACATAAAACCCCAAATAACACGATTCAACAGGCTTCTGCACATTTCAGCAAAACTGCGACGCTAAAACACGCATCCCACCACACACTAGAGGGCACCGTTCAAATATTATTCACATCAGAGGGAACAATATCAACCGTATCATAAAAACAACACCATAGAAAAATGAACACAGTGGTCACTTACCAAAGCTGCTGTTCACTATTTAAAGAGAAAGTCTATCCTCCTTTCTTTGATGACAAAGAGATCAATGACACGGTTGTACAGTACATCAGTGCGGTTCAGTTCCAGCAAGAGGTTCTCCTCGATTCATGGACGGTGATGACAGTTGAGCCTCCCCAGTTGTATTTCTTGAATACCTTTTTCACTAGCAAGGACCACACCATCAACGGAATGCGTTTAACAATTTATTTGTGAGACATGAAGGATAGCGAGGATTGTACGCGACTTCCGTCTAGTTGGTCGGATGAGTTGTGGGAAGCTTCGTCGGAGGATCCGCCATGGCGCCGGGCACGACGAACCCCTTCAGGACCCTACGAAAAAGATAGAAAGAGAGAAGGAGAGAGGAAGTGGAAAAAGGGGTTGGGAGGGTGAGGTTTGGAATACGTAAACGGGACGGAATGAGTGAATTAGGGATGTATTTATAGGAATACCGGAAGAGGTGTTAGAGGTGTGGTTGTGCTCCCGGAATTATGCTAAGTAACTTCAATAATGCGTTTGAAGGCTGAAAGTATACATGTACATTAGGATTGTCATCGCCAAACATGCCAAAATGCATAAAAACTTCTTACATATCTTTAAACTTTGCGAATGACGCGCGGGGACTATTTGTGTTCATTCGTGTGAATCTCGCTGGACGCCATCAACCGTGGAAAAATAACCTCTATTTCTGCCTAGTACATGTTGTGGAAGTCCAAGATATCACGGGAAACTAAACGCCGCCATGTCTGGTTCATAACATAGTCCGGAGGAGCTCCGTGGATTTCATCAAGCTCACTGTGTCTAGCAAGCCGTCAAGGCTCAAGGCGATCCGCTCCGCCGTCAATCTCATGTTGTGTTTATTTCAACACAGCAAATGTGAAAACCATTTCGACACACCAGCTGTGTTACATGGCTTAACATATAAATGTGTTATTTCTGCAAAATGTGTGTCACAAAGTGTGTAATGGAAGTAGGCTACCAGGTGACTTTAAATAAATATTTAAGTCAAGTGCCGACGGGCTCCGCCGATGCCGACAAGCTCCGCCGAACCGACAGGGCTCCGCCAATGCCAACAAACTCCGCCGAATCCAACAAACTCCGCCGATGCCAACAGGCTCCTCCGATGCCGACAGGCTCCGCTAATGCCGACAGGCTCCACCGAGGCTAACGCTGGGCGGAACCTGTCGGATCGGCGGAGCTGCTCCGCCGAGCGACAGGCTCGGCAGAGCCATGAAGGCAAGGCTCCGGCGTCAAGGCTCAAGGCTCCGGCGTCAAGACTCAAGGCTCCGGCGTCAAGGCACAAGGCTCGGCCGTCAAGGCTCAAGGCTCCGCTCCGCCGTCGAGTCAAGGCTCCGCTCCGCCGTCGAGTCAAGGCTCAAGGCGATCCGCTCCGCCGTCAAGGCTCAAGGCGATCCGCTCCGCCGTCAAGGCTCAAGGCGATCCGCTCCGCCGTCAAGGCTCAAGGCGATCCGCTCCGCCGTCGAGTCAAGGCTCCGCTCCGCCGTCAAGGCTCCGCTCCGCCGTCAAGGCTCAAGGCGATCCGCTCCGCCGAGTCTCCAAGTTCAGATGCAAAGTGACAATCTGAGGTCCGCTGACCTTTTATAGCGCCGTGGTGGTGTCGTTTCCATGACATTTACTGACGTATGTGCGTCCGTTGTCATGCACCCGATAGCAACAGAGACTCTGTTTTTATTTAAAAATCTAGAATCATAGAAATGCTCATCAAAGCACTGAACTTCAAGCACTCTAATAAGAAAGAGTAACTTCTCCTCCTGGGGTAGAACATGAATTATCTGACCAAATAAGTGCTTCCCATGATACTGTGTTTTTAGTGGCAGCACAGATCCAGTCCTGTATGTCTGGCCATTTACAGTCAGTGAATGTGTAACATAAATGATGCTGATTGTGAAATCTTTGTGCATGGATGACTTAAGTCCCTCGAGTATAAGATCAGCTTTCTTTAAAGAACCAATGTTCACAGGGTAGGCATTGCCGACATTGTATTTTTTACAAAACGGGTCTCCAAGCTTGAAATTATACATTTGTTGAACCTGATGTTTATAGGCGAGTGTTTTGGCAAAATTTTTTGAAATTGCATACCACATGTGCTTGCCTCTTTTAAGGAATCATGCTTTGCCTCAAATCTCACACACCACAAATGAGAAAGAGGTCCAAACATACACAGCATTCTTGGATCATAAAATGGTGCTTAGGAATTAGATTTCGTTCAAACAACTTCTTTTTTAGTACATGTTGCATGTTGCACTGATCTAAGATAACTGGCACAAGCGTGTGACAGACAGACAGACAGAGAGACAGAGACAGACAGAAAAAGAAAGAAACAATAATGTGACGGTCATTACAGATTTGGGAACCGAATCTTCGGGCCAATCTGGAACAGGGACAGCGTGGCCTGTGTTGTTCTTTAAAGAACTGTTTGGGACTTAGGGACGAGGAGGCTGCTTTGATGATTTTGGCATCATCCGGTGAGTGGAGAGAAAAATAAATCCCTAAAGTTTGTCTTTGAACAACCTCTTGGACCCGAGCGAGATATTTAATCAAAGAGAGCGTCGCAGAAATCAAAGTTCATAAAGAAATTTAAAAATTTTTTTATCGAAAAGTCTCCTTAACTTAATCATCTAAACCATTTTACACACTGCAAACACCATTATAAACTATTCTACTAACTAACTAAGAAGATCCGCCACAATAATAATATGTATTTTATGCCACAGACGGCGAGCCAACAACTCAGAGAATGCTTCGAAAACCTAGGCCATAGCATCTCCCTATAGCATATCACACAGCTAAGAGCATTAGCATTTCACACAGATTTCAGCGATAGCGTCCAAATTACTCTCTGTGAAAGCGTTCAGGAGTTACAGCCAACAAGCCACAGAAAGCACAACTCCCACACTGCCAAATATTAGAACTGAGTCAGTTTTCAGGGCGAAAACGGCGTAATCCAAAATGATTCCTTATGACCCTTATGAGGGGGTCCCAAAGTTAGAAAACATTGGATGAAACTACTGCCCTGTATTTAAAGTAGTCCACCAGCTGCCTCAGTGAAATGCTGCTCATCAGTACAATCAAGATGTCCAATATCAGTATTCAGATGATTAACAGAAAGGGGACCAACCACCAATTCCAGATATACAGTAAAACACAGTAGAAGCTCCTGTTTCTGCTTATATCGTCCCCATTTACTTAAACTGCACATGGATTCACTTGTAATGCTAAAGGGCCTCCATGCAGATATATTTACTTAGAGACAACATAGGGGTGAAATCTGATTGGATAAAAGCTCTACTTAAAACAATCAGCGCTGGAAGCAGCCTTTCTAGCCAAACTGCATTTGTGGGGCCTCCCTACATGCATTTGATATTTGGTAAACGATCAAAATGACTTTAAACTTCAATGAGAATAATATCAGCAGCAGAGCAGAGAATCGTGATTGTGGAGCTATAAGGAGGCTGGATTGTTTTATAGCAGGTGCTAATGAATTTTGACATAACAAACAATAACAAATAATAGCCTATTACTACAGCAAATGAGATTCAATGAACCCGGGTTAATATGTTAATATGTTTAGAATTCTACAGCAATACAAACACAATGAATTGAACATATATTGAGAACTTTGATAGTGCTGTTCTTATGTGCTTTTTTCGCTTTAATGTTTTATTTAATTATTAATATTATTATTCAATTTTACTAAATTATTTTATTAAATTATTTTATTTATTCTATATATTTGACACATTTTATTTCTTTGTTTATTTTATCGTATTGATTATCTTTTGGTGTTTCATCTATTGTACTGATTTACCAGGTTTAACTCTTACCTTAGTTTGCTTTGTTGGGCCTCACTGTGGAGCTTTCTGTTGTTTTATTGCCTCTTTTGCTGCTTTGTCTGCCAAAGCATATTGTAAACTCTGTTTTTAAAGGTGCTATATTAATAAAGTTATTATTATCATTATTATGAGGTTGTTAAAGACTGTTACAGCACAAGTCGAATATGAGCCGTTTAGGGGACCTGTGTAAGTTGTAGCATAGAAGTCAGTCTGATGTCTTCATATATATATATTTATGTTCTATTCATTTATGTTTCAACAGTTTTCATTAATGCGGGCAGTTGATGTTCTTTACCCCTCTGTCTGGGCCCCTACCGTACGCTGCTCTCCACAACGTTCTCTGAGGGACACGTCTTCCAGCAGAGAGTCAGGCAGAGCCTTTCTTTGGGCGAGTGTCTTTAGAGGGAGACCTGAAGGGAGGGGCTGGGATTTCTTTTTCTTGGTTGGATGCTTTCAAAATTAGTTTACTCTTAACGGTTTGAAGAAACCGAGTCATTACTCTCATGTCTGTACAGTAAATGTGAAGCTGTGCTGCCAGGGATCAGTTAGTTTAGCTTAGCATAAAGCTGGGATGAGGAAGGAAACACTAGTCTGGCTCCGTCCAAAATCCTCCTCTTAGTACCTCTACAGCACACTGATCAACCGTGTCTCGTTTCTTTAATGTGTACTAAAACCAACATGTAAAAAGTCTCAGCTGGTTGCCTCGGACGAAATGTGTTAATTTGTGAGTTATAGGGGGACATTTGCCATCTATCGAAGCGCACCAGGGCTAAAAGCAAATGAGTCCAAAAACAAAAAAAACTCAGTGTTTCCTGACGGGGGCAAGACTACATCTGGTTGTAATTCCTCTCAGTACAGATCACTGAGACTTTTAAATCGCAATTCCGATCATGATGGAGTGTTTATTGCTCATTACATTAGATTAATATTGGACAGCTGCTGCTAGCGGAAACATATGAATGCGTTTGCATGGATTTTTGGCGCCATCAATCAGTGGCCCTGCTGCTTTAGTGGGTTCCAAACTGTGCCCTCTGTGAATCAGCGCTCTGTATCCTTCATGACACCCACCGGCTCATGTCACGTTTAGCAAAAAAAAGATACTTCCAAAGGCTGAGACAGATTACCAGTGCTTTCTTTTATCCATTTATGTGGCCCTCACTTTATCTTTCCTCTGATTTATCCCATTTACAACCTGGGTTTGTCGTCTCTCTAGGTTCTTAGGCTGCGTTTAGGTCCTTAAGGAGCTGCTGAACTGAGCAAGATCAGAAGAAAGGAAACTGTTGTGATTGTCCCATAGAGCTGGCACACCTCAGAATGAAAATCACCTCAAACACTGCTTTATTTATACTCACTAAAACAATGGCCTTTTTAATTATACACTGGAGAGGCCACTAAAGATATTACCGTGGGCTAATCTGTTGCTCGACTCATTCGAGACCATTACAGAGATAAGCAGATTGTTTTAAGGGCATCTTTTCCTCTTGTTCCCATGGCGCCGATCTGAGAATTAGTTTCTCTTCCAGCATGAAAAACACATGAAGATGTCTCATGCTTTGCTCTGAGCCTGAGAGAAAGAAGACTGAAAAGAAAAGAGGAGTCACAGGATTCAGCTGAGATCTGGTAGCTTCAGGGTGCAAGAGCCAGGAAGTCATGAGGAGCAACGTTGCACATTGTGCTACAGTATGCTCGACGAAAACACACGTTATCTAGGAACTCTCCATGGAAAGGGACTATAGTTACCTGTTTCCAAAACTTTTTTACAATTGGAACACCTGTTCATCACTTATAATGCAATACATAATATGAAGAGTAATTGCTTCTGAATCACAGATAGACATTTCAAGAGGACACACACCAACTCGTATTAAATACAGAGGGGTGGATTCACAAAAGCTTGTGCGGCTTTTGCAGCCGCTGAACCTGCACAAATGAGACTAAAAGACACAAAGTGTAACTCTCAAAGCACCTGTAAAGGCTGAAATCCACCACTAACCGCGTTGCCAAGCAAACAGTGCCTCGGTGCTCCTGTGCTATTTGCTATTATTTGAAAATGCAGACATTTGGGGTAAATTGGCCCTTATATTAGTCCCATGTGAATAGGACGTAAGTTTATTTTCTTCCATTTTACGCGCGTTATTACAGTGATTGTGGTTTGTGTGTGTGTGTGTGGGAACATCTCTGGTGAACTACACTCAATACTGAAGCCTGAGCCTCTGCTTCCAAAGTTATCAGCACACACAGGTGGCTGCAGGCAAGGCAACCTCTCCCCCAGGTGTACCCCCATCCCGTGTCTTGGACTGTCATTGGCTGTAGATCCCTGACACATCCAGAGATATAGCATGCTACATATCTGGAATGCTTCTGCGATGTACCGGCCAGTATCTCGGCTCGCGTCTTTTAAACAGGTTACACGTAGCTACCACTAGGAAAAAAACCCAACAGAGGGTTTAAATCTTAAACTTTTAGCAAAAGATAAATATAGTAACGGCAAGTAAATCTAGTCCACTTTGAGAGTGAGATTAAAAGGCTTGATCTCTGAAGAACTTTGTGCTCTATTAAACTATTAAATCATAACGCAGTGGTTGTATAGATATGAATGGTGAAAACAGGGCAAAAGCCCACACAGTCAAAGAATACGCCCAACAAGTCAAACTAAAGATCTGATTGGTTGAAGACTATGACAATCAACAATATCGTCCCCATTTACTTTAATCTGTACATGGATTCACTTGTGAGTCTGCAGGCCTGGGCCTCTCTTCTACCTAGAGACACAGAGGTGAAATCTGATTGGATAAAAGCTCTACTTAAAACAAGCTGCACTGGAAACAGAGCACCTGAGGAGCACAGTAGCTGTGCAATGAGAAAATAAGATAATGGGAAAAATATTTTTATAAATTATGATACATGTAGTGTATTTAAGAATAATTATTAAATTATAAAATAGCTCTAACTTTGGGATTCTGTTTAGGCCAGCAGAGAAGGCTTTGCAGGCATTGACGGGCCACCACTGGCTGATACACATTTCATTTCAGCATTAACCCAGCTGAGGACCAACAACGTTTTGTTTTGTACGTTTCTATTGATTTCTTAGAGATGATACAGCACAGGGATATTGTTCAGACATTCTATAGAATCCTCTCTTCTGTGTCCCTATTCTGCCTCTCATCGTTAGTGATTGGTGGATTTGTGTCAGTTCAGTTTGCAACGCAACAGTTCTACAAAAAATATATCGACGTCCCCGGTGTGTGAACATGATAACATGATATGTGCAGCACCATTGTTATGTTAAGAGGTCGTGGTCAATTCACTTATTTCTGTGGGATCACTCCTACTTCACCATAATACATAGATGTCCCATGACCACTCTACTGATGACAGATGGTGAAGGCGGGTTGAAAACTCCCCAAATAAATATGTAATCCCTTCCTCATATGGGCCGTAGCACAACGCAGAGATTATCCCATCAGAAACACTCCAGAGCTCTGCAGAGCAGCGGGCCGGAGGGGAGATCCCTCTTTCAGTGTCTGTATGAAATGATTTGAAACAGAGCCTGTGTGACTTTTACTGGCTGCCTGTGCTTTTTGAGTGACAGAGGTGATGAGAGGCAAATCATTTGCAAATCATATACCTATCTATTATGTCGTCAACAGTGGAATAAAGAGCTTTTCTCTGTCCGCATGAAGGACAGATTTACACACCAACAACACTACAAATTGAATTCCTTCAAATGATTTATAGTTGCTATAGTTTCTTGGTTTAGGTGCCTATTTGGTATTTTCCCATCTGTATGGTGACCAGGACACAATTATGGCTCTTTTTATGATCATAAGCCTTGTAACTGTTGTCCAAGCACAAATATGCGGACTTCCCCTATAAAGATAGGAACATTACCTGCTTTCCTGCACAGTGACAGATGTGTTTTACTGGAACCATTCTGTGACATGAGCAGTGTGTTCTCAGCCCCTCCACAGAGTTTACAAGGGGAGATGGAAGTGGAGTAACAGTCGCCTCACCCACAAAAGTATGTTGTAATTATTAGCTGAGTGCAGTTTCCAGTTTATTACAACTTGAGTTTTGTATTCATGCTCTTGGCCGTCATCCCCAATATGATACATTGTATTGTTTTTGGGCAGAGTTTTTGAATATAAGAAACACTTTCATAATAGTTTTGTTGCCAAGATTTTCCCTTGAAAAAGACCCTTGAGGCTTTGCTCGGAATATATATCCTCTGTGGCAGCAAAGCACGGAACATGGGCTTTTGGAAAAATCCAATAGGTTAAACTGAGCTAACTAAACATTTGGAACATACTAACTCTGGAAGACACACTATAAGCACTTTTGAAGAAACTTGCTATCCTGGCAACATGAAGAGATGTGAGCGTGCCCCACTGGTTAGCTCACGGCCGCCGCTCTGCTCTCATACGGTGGTTAAGCTGATACCTGTGGTTGCGACAGCGAAGCATCCGCCCTCCGCTTCCCCCTCAGGTAAACACGGTTAGCTCTGTCAGCACTTTCGCCGTAGTTTGAACTGTTAGCATCATTAGATGCTGCCTGCCGGCCCAGCCGTAAGCGCCTATCCGGCCAAACCCATGGCGAACACTACTTTTGTTGTGAACACATAACCATATACTTCATTTCCAGACAAAATATTTTCTTTCATTTGTATCAATCCAGTAATTGCTGGGATCTTGGAACACAGCAATATGGTCACAACAACAACATCAACAACAACAACTTGATTTTAGAAAACAGACATGATGTCCGGACCTTTCTTGTGAGGACATTTTAATAACAGGACCTCTGTGAATGAAGTTGAGTAGCCGTGCTGTGGAGACAAAATGATGACACTGTAGTAACATTAACAGTTCATTTAAAATTCATTTTGAATCTAAAAAGAATCACCTTGCCTTCACAATGTTCTCAATGCTAGCATGTAACAGAACGCAGAGCAGCACTTCCTGACTGATTCGTCATTTTGCCAACATTTACTTTCAGTCCAACGTCTTCCTTTTTTTAACTGTGCAATCCAAACCGTTTGTGTGGTTGATATGCTTCTTTTGATCTGGTTCCATATAGAAAAGCTATTTGTCTGGTGGTCTGGTCGGAAAAAGAGAAGCAACACATTTGTTTTGACATTTTCAGCATTAGGTCACATTAGGACAAGGTACTGCAGGCCGTTAAAGTCAGTTCATTGTCTGACCAGAATGGCTCCACTCTGCAGAGCCGCTCACCACAAGATGCTTTATGTTCTATTCATTTCATCCTAGATGAGTAACACAGTTTGATTTGAACCATGTGTCAAATATTTCCATAACACAAATCATTAAAATCGTTTGTGCAACCGAATATTTAGTTTATGAAGATTATCTTCTTGGTCCATCCATCCATCCATCCACACACACACACACACACCCCCATCCATCCATCCATCCATCCACACACACACACACACACACCCCCCCATCCATCCAACCATCCATACACACACACACACACACACACACACACACACCCCCATCCATCCATCCATCCATACACACACACACACACACACACCCCCCCATCCATCCATCCATCCATACACACACACACACACACACACACACACCCCCATCCATCCATCCATCCATACACGCATATACACACATATTACTATTGCACCTGAAGCCCAGTATTCTAAAAATATGTCCCTGGAAAACCATGGCACTATAAAACCATCTGCATCTATAACACAACCCCTGTGACTATGCAATTCACCTTCATTGTGTTATTTTAAAAACATTCATGGAACCTGACCTGAATTTAACATCCTGCATCTGACGGTTCCATGATTCATCCAGTTTTTACAGAACTCACTGTGTGTATACAAAGCACATGATCATGATTCAAGCCGCGGTGACTTGTTCCTCATCTTCCCTCATAAAGTCTGTGGAGCGGCTGAGTACACAAGCTAAGCAAAGCACCACATCTGTCGCTGTGCATACAAGAGGGCAATATTCCCATCTTTATAGGGGGAAGTCGATAGATTGGTACTCTTGGATAACAGTTACAAGGCTTGTGATTGACCAAGTGTCATAATTCTGTCCTGGTTACCATAGCGTGAGAGCAGGAAGACAACTATTGTCATCAGAGCATGAAACTAAAGCGACTATAAAGCTATGACATGAATACATTTGCCACAGTGTCACACTCCTAGAATACAAATGCTCATTTTGATGAAATATCAGACAATACATGACATGAATAGACTCGGTTGTTGTATTTGTCAAGAGCAACACAATACATCGTCACCAAAGCACTCTTAGGCAATCTCAAAATGCATATCTCCTTGCCTTTGCATTGTCTTATATAAGTGTGTCTAACCTGATGAGCTCATCTAGCACAGGCAACTGTCTGGGTTGGAAAATGTTTACAAAGTGTAAACGCTGCATTACAGTGCCTGAGGAGCTTGAATCCTCCTAGGATTGACAATGTGTCGGTATTTGTGTTTCTTACTTAGGCAGGTGTTAAGAATGTTGGAGAAAACCCCGGGCAGGCAGCTGTACTGTAGCTGCCACGTTGCATAAGCAGGTCAAGCAGTGAAGAAAATGGTTGAAATGTTTTCTGAATATTTCCTAGGGCTTCTCGCTCGTCTCTTTTGTAGTAATGACTCCACTCCACTGTACAGTGCTTGAAATATTGTCTATGGTTCTCCAACAACACAAATACAGTGTTATTTAATTTAATGACCACTAAGAGTACACTTAGTATATGAATTTAGTACAAATTGTAGGTTTGTCTAAAAACACCAGATTTTCAGCTGTTTGTGACCCGAGTCAAACCCAGAAGTCAACGTTGACTTATTCTTCAAGTAACTTCTGTCCTCCACGATCTTCTCCTAAACCTAAAAAGGCAGATTTTGTTGCCTAAGGCAGTGATTTTAAACAGCTGTGTGCCGTGAGAGATCGTCAAGTGTGCTGTGGGAAAATGTCCAATTTCACTTAATCGCTCCAAAAAAATATTATTTAGTTGCTGCAAATAATTTGCTATTGTTGAGCGTCTGAGCTGCAACATAGTGGCTGGCTAAGTAATGAAATACTCTTCCATGCCAGTGGGTGGCAGTAGGTAGCGCATTAATGACAATCATTTAGAACAGTAGAATGAAATGATGCGGGTTGCTGTGACGAACAGCGATGGAGAAATATTCGAAAACAAAAAATGCAGACTCTAAACTTGGCACTGGACTAAATAACCCCGATGAAAAGCCTCCTAAGGGTCAACACATTGAGAGACTTGTCATTAAATTGTCGGCATATCTGCTGTATTATGCTAAAAGGTGTCATTTTGTAACTGTTTTGGTTGTTGGTGTGCCGCTGGATCTTTTTAATGTAAACAATGTGCTGCGGCTCAGAATAGGTTGAAAAACACTGACCTGAGATCTGCAGCTGCTTGCACAAACGCACTGATCACTCGTGTTACTCGACCAGGTGGGAACTTCCGCTTCTGAAAAGTGAAGACAATGCAGAAGTGCCTTGAATCTGAATTCTTTCCAATGGCCATCAGGGAGCGACGGATGTAGAGAAGTATACGGCCCAATCCCAGTGTCCCCCTTAAGGCCTTAAGACCTGAACCCCCAGGGACTTACTGACGTCACCTGTTAAATGCTTGAGTGTGAGAGACTGTGAGGGCTTGAGATGGTGTAAATAGGAATGGTACAGCACTTTGCTGCATCATATCACTTTACCATGACAAAGTGACAAAGACCATGATGTATAATTGTTTACTTCCTGATTTAAACGTCTTCCAGACACTCAGAAGATGAGAGGTCATTTAAAATAATTTATTTACTCGTTTTTGTCAAAACAGCTTCAATGACAAAAGGAAATGTTTGATGAATAAATCTGTGTAATATAATCTCTGATTTCATGTGTTTTAATGTTCCAACTTTAACCCTTAATGTTTCTGTGTAAATGTAATACTCCAGGCTGAACACATGTGTTGTCCTCTTTGTTTACCTATTTTTACGTCTCCATGCTTCCACTGGTAACTCATGTTTAATGTCACGATGCTATGAATTGTGGGTAATTCCCTTGGGCAAAGTCTGCATCTAATGCTGATTTACGGAGTGTTCATAAAGGGCTCAAAATATCTGGCAGAGAGCCCTCACACACTCGATGGTTTAGAACAGCCCTAAACCCTCTCGGACGTCAAAGTCCGTGAGTCCATGAGTGTGGAGATTGGGATTGGGCCGATGAGAAAAAGACCCTACTTCTGTTTGTTCTCTTTGCAAATAAACAAGATGGAGATGACCAAATTGCCGAACTTGAGATTTCCAAACAGTGGTCCACAAACCAAAGGAAGATGTCACGGTGACTGCATCCACTTCCTATATACGGTCTGTGCTGGACATTCGCAAAACACAAAAGAAAATAACAAAATAATAGATATCATACTAACTGTTGTATGAAGATACGCTGAAATAAGTATTGCAGACCAGATTTCAGCAAATTAGCATACAATATTATACACTGTGTGTGTGTGTGTGTGTGTGTGTGTGTGTGTGTGTGTCGGTTCGGCGCTGTACAGAGTGCTGAAACAGAGCAGAGTTCGATGGACAGAAAGACAGAACATGGTTAGTCTGCTTACTTTTTGTAGTAAATGGAACTTTGGGCCCTACTTTCATTGCCCTGTAGCAATCCACAGACAGAATGGAGACAACAGGGAAGTGAAGGGACAGTCAAGGAGAGACAAACACAGCAACAACATGAGAAATCAGTCTTTTCTATTAAACACCTGCAAACATACCAGGCAAGGAACCAGCTGATGCTCAAGCCCTGATCCGGCAGTAAGGCCTGCTGAGTGTGGCTCTATTGGCTGCATGCCACATGAAAACTCCTCTAAAAGCTGATTTCAGAGAATCATTCATAAAGTATCAATATATCTAGCGCTCTGATGGTGCTATGTTCTTATGTGAGTGCTGTGATTAATAATGTGTTCTTTGATTTTGAAACAGTAGCCTTATGATGTTGTTCTTTAGCCTTTCTGGTCCTGCATTTAGATTAGATCATCATAGACATGGTGAGTTATTCACGCACAATAAGCAATAAAGCACACGAGTTATGTTCAAATCTGTACGGGTATTAACTGTCGGAGACCTGCGATCTTTCAGTGGCTGTAGCTGCCTTGGTTTTGAAGCTAGAGAGGACGTGCTGTTATAATATGAAACCCGACGACCTGATGAATCTTTGATTATAACCATGTCATGATAGCTTAGTGGGAAGGGACCCGAATAATGTTCCAAAGTTAGGCTACATTTTGGTGAATGAAAATGGGTTGTATGGGTAGCAACAAGTCTCCCCTCTATAGGCACGCACACTTTATGGTGATGGCATGCAGATTTTTGCATGCAGTATAGATGTGTTATTATCACCTTTTCTAAAATGGTGTATTTGAATAGTTCTGCATACTGGGTCCCTAACAGTCTGAGACTTGTGGATCCGATGAACTGTATTGTGTGATGATGTTCACATAGTGAGACCATTGACCTCATTATAAATGACCTGTTGTGACCTCTAGAATGATCACAGCCTCATGAAGCGTTATAGCTACAAACTACAGGCCGAGGGCGGTCAGAGGATGTATGGCTTTCCCAGGTGTTTTGACAACAAGGGAGTTTCTGAGCAGTTTCCCATAGTGTTTTATTTTCAGGATTTATTGGGAGAATCCAAGCATTGGAAAGCAGACATTCACTCCTCCATAAAGCTACAATGGAATGATCCTTGTTTCATTGCCACATTTTTTTTGGCCACTGCAACAATTGTAACTATAGACCGATAAGTATACTGCCAGTTCTGTCAAAGATTGCAGAGAAAGTTGTCATTGAACAACTTACAACTTTTCTTAACACAAGCACCTGTGGTCTACATCGTATGCAGTTTGGCTTTAGAACAAATCATTCCACTGAAACGGCTACCTTGCACTTAATAGAGCAAATTAAATCAATGCTTGATAAAGGAGGAGTAGTTGGTGCTGTATTTTTAGATATACGCAAAGCTTTTGATACAGTCAATCACGATGTGTTGATATCAAAACTCTCTACATTCAACTTTTCACCTAGAGCGCTGGCATGGATGTCCTCATATCTATCAAATAGGAAGCAATGTGTTAAAATTGGTGACGCACTTTCCAGCAACATGAAATGCACAATGGGTGTTCCACAAGGGTCAGTGTTAGCTCCTCTATTATTTAGCCTATATATTAATGATCTCCTGCAACAGTGTCATGACGTTGAACTGCAAATGTATGCGGATGACACTGTTGTATATACACATGCAAAAACAGCTGAGTTAGCAGCTGCCAAGCTAACAATTGCGTTGGAAAGGATCACACACTGGCTCGATCAATCATGTCTGACTCTAAATGTAAATAAGACAAAAGGAATGTTTTTCTCCAAAACCATCAGACAACCTCCTGATGTTGAGATCCTCATCAACGGAGAAAGGCTTGAAATAGTCACTGATTTTAAATATCTTGGTGTGATACTAGATCAAAATTTGACATTTAAGAAACATGTAAAGAAAATGGTTAAAACCATAAAATACAACCTAGCAAATTTTAGACACATCAGAAACTGTCTCTCTCTAACTGCAGCCAAGATATTTATGCAGCCATGATCCTTTCCCATATGTCCTACTGCATTACATGTTGGGGGCAGGCTGGTGAAACGGTCATAAGACCTCTTGAGTCATTATATAAGCAAACAATAAAAATCCTGGACAAAAGGCCGTTCACCTTTCACCATTGTAGGGTATTGAAGAAGCACAATCTACTGAGCTTTGACAATTTTAGATTGTTCTCAAATTTGTGCCTGGTCTATAGACTTTTAAATGGTTTGGCCCCTCCTCCACTCCGTGACTTTGTATACACTCACTCAGTCAGTTCCATTCGATCATCAAGAATATCCTCTACACAAGACTGTAAAATACCATTTCGCTGCACTACTTTTGGACAATCTACCTTCTCTGTAAAAGCAACACATCAGTGGAACACCCTGCCTGAAAGTTTGAGGAGCTGCAGCTCTATTAGCACTTTTAAATCCAACTTAAAAGGTATTTTAAAAGCTGCACAACACTGCACACACTGACCTCAATTCTTGTGGTCTTTCTGACTTGATTTTAGTGACATACATTATTTTTTTATGTTATTTGTGTGTAGTGTTGTATTGAGTGTCTATGTTTTTTATGGTATATCTTTGTATTATGTCTTTTACTTTTACTGTTATTGTCCTGTCCTTGTTTGACCTGCCAAGGGACTGCAGATGCAAATTAGCTTAAGCTATAATCTGGTGCAGTGCATCGAATGGAGACATTTATGTTTGAACTGTACATGGTCCCTTTTAAATAAATTTGATTAAATTAAAAATTAAACTCTGAGATTGGAAGTCAAATCAGGCTCTTTTCATTGAATCGCCAAATAGTGGACTACTTGGGGTCACCCCTAGTGGAAATATAGTTTAGTGCTGCTTTAAGCTGAATGCAATGCTTACATCCCATTTCTTTTATTAGATGAAAAAGTCCACATCAGCCTCGTCACTATAGTAATTTACTTAATTAAATTGAGGAATAGTTAGAAACTGGGAGTCGCGATGAGGCAAAATAGGTTGAAGACAGTACATGTGTGAGCGTTTGCCATACACATTTTACAGACGGGAAGTCTTAAGATTGTGATTTTGGGCTATATAAATAATAAGACTAGACTTGATCTTTGGTTTGAAAGATAATAACTTCCAGTGGTCACCACTATGTTACTGGACAGTAGTGAACTAGTCAGTAAATCTGTCTGGATATGTATAAGTGTGTGTGTGTGAGGTAACAGCATGCCCTTGTGGTGCCCTCGCAGTAGTATCATGTAGCAGAATGAACCACGCTGCAGGGTCAGTTTGCTCTAATGAAAAGGCGCTGATGTACAGCTCAGACGGGCTGTTTGACGCTGCACTCCTGTCTCCGTCTAAATGGACTGTGTCCCAACTCAATGAAGCAAACCATGCCAACCTATAAAACACTCTCCACAAATGTATTTCATGTCCTGTCAGAGGTGCTGTGAGATGATCAGGATGAAAAGCAACCGCACAACTTTGACCTCCTGATGTTACGATGCCATTCTAAAGCCTTGAAAGTGGATGTCTCTCTCTCTCTCTCTCTCTCTCTCTCACGGTTGAAGTGTCCTTGAAGAAGACATCAAATGAACTCATTTTCCTGATTTGATAAATGTTCAAAAGATGACCTATATTCTATTCATAAAACCTATTCAACAGTGATAAATGAGTTAGCTTACACAGTACTTTAGTCAGGTAGGGCTTTCTGAGAGAGGTGGTGTTCATCTCTAAAAAGATGGAGAAATGGTCTGGAACTAAGCTGTTGTTTACCCATGAGGAATTACTCTACATCGTGTTCCCCCCCACCCCCCCCACACACGCACATTACCTCCCTATGTCTTCTTCAGTTACATCTGTTTGTGTCTCAGTTTCTCTTGTCAGTCTGCATGCACCTAGTGTGAACATCCCGCAACTCTACTGTCAGACATGATGTTTGTGTAAGCGACTGAACACCATGTTCAAGTGCATTTGGTGCACTAAAGAAACGCTCTAGTGTAAACTCCTTTACCTGCATAACAGGGCCTGGTTACACAGCTGTATCCTCGTGTGTGTCCACACGTAACACTTCAATGCAACCTGCCTGATCGGATATATGTCATGGTCAAAGGAGCGGCTGTAAAACGGTGGACCAACATGTCATTTCCTATAAATGCTTCACAATAAAAGTCCTGCGTTATCTTTGCTGCTTTCTCTTCCTCCCTGCAGAATTAGCAGACTTGTTTTATTGAAGAATAGCCGCTAACAAAGCTCCGCTAACTCAGTGTTAAACACATGTTCCTATAAATTCTTCACAGTTAAAATCCTCCGTTATTGTGTTATTTAAAAGCTTTTATTTTGGAGCAGCAAAATCATGAAATGTTGTGTTTCCATCACCAGTAAGATAACAGGACTCAGACAGCAGGTCTACGCTGGCTCCAGTCTGGTTTCCTCCTCTCTTCTCTTTACTCTCCTCTAGAGAGGAACTCCTGTGTGGGAGGAAGATGATGGAGACCTACGTCTGATAAATTGTCCACATCGTGTCCACATGCTGTCCACACCTCACTGAGACCTGAACTCAATGCGAGCCAGTCCACCTCAGCATGTGGTCTGATCGGGTCCCAATGTGAGCTAGACCCGATCTCGGAATGTACAGACTTGACAGTTAATGCGTTGGCATGTGAATCGACAAAAGTCATATTGAAAAGACAAGTGATACCACAGCCTTCCATTCTAATACTGGCAAAGGAGTCCAGTACAAAAACAAAAAATACTGAACACAATCATTCTATGTTTTCAAATCATCCAAACCTGATGATTAATATAGTACAAGTATAATGATAAACAAATCTTTTGTACTTGTTCTGCATTTAGACAGGGTTCATATGATGTCTTACAAAGGTTACCTAGAAAGCCAGAAACACGTGTCAATTTCTGCTTAAAATAAACTTCCGTCTTCACAGGAAAAAACTCAGTTAGGCATCAAAACTACTTAGTTAGGTTTTGGAAAGATTGCATTTGGGTTATAAACTACGGATGTGCTGTAGTTGAAGTACGCAAGTACTGGACAAATCAAGGTTGACTTGAGGGTGGAAGGTTTTTATCTTCATTTCTGTCTTCCTTTGCTCATCTGTATGTATATCTGTTTCTGTTTGAACATAATATATGAAGCTGGACATGTTTGTACTGTAAGGTGCTGTGTAAATATGATGCAATGTCCCAATAAAACACACTTGTCAAATGTAAAAATAAAAGTCCTGCATTCCTGTTATTCCAAAAAAGTACTACAGTATTAAGAGTACTGTAACACTTTGTACAAACTTCTTTAATGAAGTATACCAAACCCTTTCAATGGTCTCCGTTCATTTTTTTTATTTTCTCCTATTGTCATGGTAGAACATAAAAGAAAGCAACATCACAAGGGAAGAGTAATACACAAGTAGAAAGAACACGATTATCACAGAAATTAAAGCTTGTGGCCTAAATGATGCAAAAGAGAACCCAAATAGCCCAAAGTATCTCCGGTTCGTAAAGACACATCATAAGATTCAACATTCCTGACACTAATATGTACCTTCAGATAAAAGATATTGCAATTTCCATATGTCGTACCATTTATTTTTAAGCTAAACTATAACATTTATTTTCACTATTGTTGCCACTAATCAACTAATTGGTCTTTAAAACAAACAATTTTGTCCATATTTTCGTCTCTCAACCACACACACTACGGACTGAGCTATTCCTCAGCTACACTCCTCTCAAACACAGTCCTCCACACCGGTGTCAGCCTGTCGCTGTCCCTACCACTACGCAGGACAAGGGAGCCAGACATGCTGCACATCTTCAACCTTTACAGAAAGAAAGTCAACAGGATAACAGGATATAGTGTTTGCATGTGCAAACATGTTAGCGGGATACCGCAAAAACCCAATCATGAGTGTGTTATTCATGTCTGAGTAACCACACTCTGTGACACTATACGTGGTCGTGGTTATGGCGGAAGTAAAGGAAGAAGTCAAGTGACGTAGTGTGAAGAGCAACAACATCTGCCCAGGTTAGGGTGGATGGTTGGTTCCAAAACCACTGTGTCCAGTGTGAGATCAACAATACAACGCTGTCAGATTTTAAGTTACGTACATAAGTTACGGTGTAACATTATGTCGTGGTAAAAAATGATGTTGAAATCAAACATTACGTTAAGTAAAATACTTGACTCACTCAGTATGTAACAAGCCAACTGTGTAACAAAACGACCTATTTTGACTCATACCACAATCCTGTCCTGAACCTAACCCTGTAGCTGGGTTACCTGAACCTAACCCAGTAGTTTTCCTGTGAACACAGAAGTTTATTTTGAAAAGACCGTGTATACATGTTACCAGCTGAAATGAATGCATAGGGGGCCACTGGGCAGCTGCCGTATTTCACGGTTTGGAATTGAGAACGTGTTGAATATATCACAGCATGCCAATATACTTTTGGGGTTTGTGTAATAAATGAGATGAAGATTGCTGATGGGAAGTCATCACCACAAAGTTGAGACAGCAGATAAGAGAAGGCCATTTATCCAGCTGTAAACAAATGAATGTCTGCACTGAAGAACTTAGTGTCTTTAAGACCTGGGTCGGCTTATAAGCTGCATATGTGACTGAGTGCATTCATCATCTTCTCGGCTGAGCATTGCTCAACAGTTCTCTGTTCCATATCCAGCCAATCACTGCACACTGTCCAGCCTCGTAAACAGGATGCAGAGCAGCACAAACACATCCCCGTCCTTTCATTACCGAACGGCTGCCAGTGACGTCGTCTGGGGCTCATCCCGATCAGCCATCCTCTCCCGCTGACAACGCACTCTGGAAACCATCACCATGGGAACTGTTGCACGTGTTGTGGGTGGTCGTCAGGGAAACCTGGCTGAATAATGGTCCCTCTTCTCTCGTGCACCGCCTTGCCTCTCTTTGCCTGACTCACTTGTTCTGCGCTGTGAAAAAGCTGTGCGCTCTCAGAGAGTGTGCTTACGGTGATTATCCCAATGACAGCTCCTTTTTAAACTGTTCCCCCAGGCTCATCCCCCCTCTGTAATCCAGATGTAAGAGTGGGAACAGCACGGGTGGATGTGGAGGTGGACTTTTTTATACTTCACATGATTGTATTACACTTGGGACTAAGCCCAGAAGGTCCTGGAAAGAGCTTTAGAGTGGCTATGTGAGAACATGTTTGACTGTACAAAGCACATTTTAACTTTTGATTAAAGTACTCGGATGGATTTTGTTACTTTAGTTTGGCTTTGTACTTATAAACACCTGCCTAACTTCATTATTTCTTCTCTGTGTACAGATGCATTTTTAGCATGCATCCCAGTGAATCCCAGCTAGCATCTGCCGTGGAAGATACATTCTCTTATTGTGGCCGAAGGCAATGAAGATGGTCAGCATCATCTTGCAACTTGCAAATACAAACACATTTGCTTGATAATGATTCCATTTCTAACACGTACAATCTTGCTTGGTTTGACAGCAACTGGACTTTCACCCAGGAGACCAGGTTTGTGTCCCGTGTGAAACCAAGTCAACATTGACATATTTCCCCATAGTTTTGCTAAGTATGTACTTTATTCACAGCAGTTACATAACAGACATCCTTATTTTAACCCCTATCACCATCTTTCCCTCAACCTTACCACATTTTGTTCCCTAAACCTAACAAAGAAAATCCAGAAACTAAGCAGACCAACAAGCATACGGTGCCTTGCTTGTAAAGAGACACTGTAAAGAGACACTGTTTCCACAAAAGTTTATTTTGAAAAACAGTTTGTGTGTATAGAGTAGAAACTGCCGTGTCATCCCTGACACATCCAGAAATAGAGGGGTACCTAGAGGGTCACTGACCGAGCGTTGGTGTTTGATGGGTAGGAAGAGAGAACGTGTTGCTTTGAATGCTATTTATAATATTTCAACATTGTCCCTGTGCAAAGTGGTGGGTAGGGATGGGGTTGGATAGTATAGGTAAGGCTGGTACTACTCAGGGCCACAGACCAAGGTGCCCCGGGTCACCTATGAGGTTTTTGGTTATTTGATTGTCTATTCAATTGTCTCAGTAAAACATGAAAGTGTGACAGTGAACCAGCATGCACAATACCAGGACCCTGGAACTGAAGCACCTAAATGTAATTCAGCCATCGTTGACTTGTCTATGAGGCGACTGTGGATCAGTGGTAGAGTAGGGTCGTCCTTCAATCAGACGATCGGCGGTTCGATCTAGTAGTGTGGCAAGACACTGAACCCCAAATTGCTCCCGTAACTGTGCCTACGGTCGGTCAATGTTGTATGATCCTGTCGTGATGGGCAGGTGGCACCTTGCATGTTAGCTCCTGCCATCAGTGTGTGAATGGATGTGAATGGGTGTTAAAGCGCTGTGAGTGGTCGGAAGACTACAAAAACGCTATACAAGAACAGTCCATTTACTATTTAACATATATTCACACCTGTGATATGTCAAAATGGCTCTATATTGTGTACCATACAAAGAATCCTGCATAGTTACCGAATTGTGTAGTGGAGCTCTGTATCATAAACTCCTTCATTATTGAATGTGTTTTATTTGTACGTGGCTTTCGGAAAATGTAATGTTAAATATACACATGAGGCATCATCTATTGTTGACTCTTGTTGAATTTACGAGGAATATACAGACACAAAAAGACAAAGCAGTAAAATAAACACCTCAAAGATGTTTTCTTTCCACTAGTCTGACAGGAACGGAGGCAAAAACCCAAATCTTAAAATTGACCAGTGCATGAAAAACCAATAAATTCTCACTCGTCAAATCTCGCCACTTTTCCAGTTTTTCTTGGCAGCGGAGACCGACGCACTACGTATCCGCCTGCTGTTAGTTTTCAACCTTAATATACGCTTGTACATGCATAGTGTCCTTTCAAAATAAACGTATGTATTCACAGGAAGTAAGGTTTAGGCAACAAAACCATTGGTTGGGTAAAGGAAAAGAGCGTAGTTGATGTTAACTTGACTTACTCAGTAGCGACTCACATGACTCGTCTGACCAACAACACTAACAACATGAATGACTCGGATGACAAAATGTCAACTTTACTTTAAGTGTCGAACAGGACACAAGCACCGGTCTCCTGGACAAAAGTCCTGTGTTTGTTGGACCCATGAGGACGGCTCTTTTGGATGAGAATGAGGATGCAGCTAGTTGTCTATTTTATTATCGCTGCACAGAGGCATCGTCTGCGTTGTAACAAAGTTTCACTTCCGAGTTATGGATCCGGGAAGTTCGAATCTGAGAATATCTTTCAAACCTCACTCACTAGCAATAAACTGTGCGTTTAGGTGTCAGTGGTTTAGTTGTTTGGTGTGTTTGTGGCGTTTACTCACCTTTCTGAGCGTTCCGGAGTCTGAAAGCCCTGCTGGTGTCCTCTTTGTTGACCCGAGACATAACTGCCCATGACAAGATGCTGACAATGGTTCACCGCGGCTTTGAGTGAAGTCTACTTAAATATGATGATGAATGCTGCTGTAGGCTGTTCCATTGAGAAACTTCCCTCTGAAGTAGAGAAATAAACACTCAGACAGACACACAGTCTGAGAGCAGCGATGATGGGAGGATGATGAGTCCTGGATGGAGGTTTTGGCATCTCTTCAGCGGAATTTGACGACTGAATAATCCTCCTCAGCCTGTTCCCGGACGACAGCTGAGATCGCTGTAGTACTTTTTCATCATTAAAAACAGTGTACTAGTTTCAACACACAGCATTTTTGATTAAAATTGTAGTTTGACCACATTTCATTTCAATGTTCCGGTCATTATTGTGCTACAAAAGAAGACTAGAAGACAGAAGAGTAGTAACGAGTAACATTAGAGGTCTTTCATCCAACACCATAAAGCATCACTGCACTTCAGCATGGATTACCTGCAGTCCACTCAACAGTCTGATCACATGTAAAACACACATGTCTAATGAGCAAATATCATGGTTCATGAACAGTGTAAAGCTGCCATCTAGTGTAAATCAACAATCAACAAGAAAACAAAAGGAGCCAGTGACCCTCTTTAATTTATTCGAATGCAATGCAATGCTACAGGAATTCAAAATTGTTCAGTTTTGTTCTGTTGTCATTATTATTCTTGATATTCCTCTCTGCATTTGAAGAGGTGAGAAAATCTTAGTAAGCCATGACCTTAGATAAGGTCGTCTCTGGTCAGTCCTTGGTATTTTCTATTGTCACTTGGAGCTGTCTCCCACAAAGATGTAGCTGACTGTTATTTATGTCACATGTCATGTCACATTTTCGCACTTTATTTTCATTTTGATGATCCAGTGAAGATTGATTAAGAAGAAACACCTGTTTAAACTTGCAGCGAGATTAAAAGAATACTCCACCGATTTAGCATGAATATTGTAACTTTTATTCCATTTCTTTCTTGTCAGAACCTGGCACAGACACAATGCAACTCGACCGCCAACAGTTCACTTGGACATTCAGGCTTTTCGTTCTAGTAGCAGCTAGTGTAGCCTCAAGCAGAGATGAGAGGGGGCTTCAGAGGGCTGGGAAGCTTCTACTGCTGTGTTCGTACCCAATTCAAAGGGAGGTTTTGCCTTGCGTTGGGATCTCAAAGTGTTAATTTGCTCTAGACATGCAGAAGTCTATGGTTTATACACATACATTTATACACAGAGAATGTTGGGAAGACGGTTCAAAGTTAGGCTGTAGGCTTTTAATCATCATAGTACTTTGGCATTAGCCTGACCTTAGCCCTGTATTTTAGATGCAGTAAATCATTTTCTGCTCATAATTCTGCCTCTACACCACTTTCTACCGTTTGCTTTTACAATCTTCTTGAAAGTAGGAGATAAAAAAAGAAGCCCGAAATCAATAAGGGAAATGTTACTTTGTACTGCTGAACTAGCGTCAGAAAGGTAGAAATCCCCAGCAGGACACAGTCATACTGGCCATCGATGGCATATATAACTCCAGAAGTGAAGCACTTCAGCTCTGGGCATCTTTTTCATCTCTTTGCTCTTTGATGTTTCCTCCAGGTCTGCCAGGCCTTTAGAGACATGAAGGAGAAGTAGGAGTTGGAGAAGGTGCTGAAGCAGCGGCACTTTTAGGAGGCCACAAAGGCGGCCATCAAAAGCCTGACAGTGCAAGGCCAATAGGGCTGAAAAAGGAGTCCACGAGACTGGAGCAGCCAGTGATGGAGCTAAAGGTGAATAAAGGAGAGGGACAAGAAGGCAGACACTTAAAAGCAGCCATACACACACAAACACACTGATACATACTCTGATTCTCACACTGGGAATGTCATTTCACCAAGTACACACTAACATGGCAGCACTCAGAAGGAAAGCATGGTGGCTGATCTTTGCCAAACTCAAGAAAGTCAGGGGTCCACCCTGGGCCCTCTTTAATAAAAGGACATTTGGACAAACTAGGTTTTATTATCATAGTTTTGTCCAATATGATTTTTGGTCGAGTCACTTTTATTTATACAGATCACAATTGCACATTTCACCCAAAGGACTTAACAGTTACCCACAAAGGGCTCCCTTTATCCTAAGACCTTCAACTTCAACGAGATTTGGGAAACATAGACTCCGGCAAGAATGATGCGTGATGATGCATGATGATGAATGATAATGAATGATACATAAATTACGTTATCAATTACGCCTGTGTTTACCCTGCGATGACGTTTCAATATGGCTGCTGGAGCGGATTTGCCTTGGTGGAGTTCTGCCGTCTCCGAGTGCCCTTCTAGATTATAATGTGAAAGGAGTCGTGACGAAACAGACTTAGCTTTAGTTCCCCCCAGCTAAACAAAACCTTTCTGCTTTTTGCGGCCCGAAACGTATCTGTTTTGGTTCAGTCTCTCTGCCATTATAAGCGCCATGTACAGCTGCAGCAAACTGTCTTCGGTAAAAAAAGGTCTGATGAACCAACCAGCACCAAGGAGTGTAGCTTGTGTAGCTTTGAGTTAAAACATTTTTTTTAAACAATAATACAGAGTAAACTCAATAGGACCTGTTCATATTCACGTTTTAGTGAGTAGGCTAGCAACTAAATGATGAACACAGCATTTACCAGCTAAAGACAGATCGTTCCTTTAGGAATTGGTGGAATTCTGAAAACTTGACGTCACTTATTTTTCTACAGGTAGGGGTCGAGACTAACGTCCCGATGACAGAAAATGTCCCTGATCATGCTACATTGTGAACTACAAACCCCAATAGAAATCAGCAGGAGAGTTAATGTGAGCTGGTAGCTGGTGGGCAGAACAGAGCTAACAGCTAACGTACGGAGTTATATTCTCATTCAGTTATATTATGATGCATTTATGCTCGATTCAGTGAAAATGAGTATTGACTGACTGGTAAATAACAATGTTACTATATGTTCAACTGTAAAATGGAGTGGATGTTGAAGTGACCAAACCCTAACCTGGTCCAAGCTTGAAGCTTAACACAGAAGAAAAGCCTGGTGGGTCAGGTACCAGAGCTGTGGTATGTGTGCACAAATAAAGCAGGTACATCAGCTGGCAAGTTGACCTGGAAGTAGATATGCTTTTCTATTCAGTCTGCTACCACAGCTACAGAGATTGTCACTGAGCTACATCCAGAGTTTACTTCTGATCTGACTCAAAGAGGAGCATTTCTTCTCGCCCCCATGGCCATGCCCCTTGCCGGCTGGAAAAAACATGAGCAAGAGAGACCCAGGTTGTCAAAAATACCAGAATTCTCTCAAAACTGTCCCTATTGGCAACAAGTACTAAGAAAGGTGTTGGGAAGAACAGAACATCGTGTGTGTGACTTATCGCATCAACATTGTAATCACAGGAAATGACCCACACACATTCTCATATCCCTGTCAGTCTCTCAATCTCTTCTACTCGTCCTCTTCTTTTTCCCGAGGCTGTGGCGAGATGTAGAGGAGCCAACCCACCCAGCCAATCAGATATGTTGCTGGCTTGAGGATAACTGCTCAGCTGTTGCCTCTATCGTTTGGTGCACTCACTCTGAGTCAGCGTGCCATAGTTGATTTTCTCATCGACATTTGTGGTTTGCCATAGCTTGAAGTGTTCAGTGACATTTTGCAAATGGCCACTGCTGAGCTTGCTGTTGAAAACTGGTAAACAAACAAATCTAATCTTTTCTTTGCTGCTTCGCCCCTGCAACTATACAAGCTGCACAAACCTGCTGTGCAGACATCTCATCTTGCCCTGTGTTGTTTCTCCCCAGCACTGCAGCCCTCCCCCGCATCTGACAGATCTCGAATCACCCAAATCAAGAATGCCGGGGCAAGCGGTTCCCATCGGCCAATGAGCAGCTCCCACTGGAATGTCAGCAAATGACCTGAAGGTAAACTCTCCACCGCCAACACACTAACACACCTGAGCAGCGGAGGGACCCCTCAGCTCTGACGTTCTCAGTGTGTGTTTATGAGCATGCACATTTATGTTTATGCATGTGAGAGCCTGAGAGAGAAAGAGGAGCAGGAGTAAGAGATCTGACAGCGGGTCCACACTGTGCAGATGAAAGACACACACAGTGCTCTCATCTCAAAGCATGTGGACAGTGGTGCTGCCAGCAGGAAGAACTAAGTCGTCCTGGGAGTCCAGGATTGCTTTTATAGGTGCTGCCTCTCCTTTAGCCCTCAGCTAGGCAGGAACAGAATGATATTTGACCTTTTTGGAAAGATGGAGAGGCATCTGATGTTATTCCTCTTTGGGATAATCTCAACTCACCTCCATCGATAAAAGCCTCCTCGAGCCTGAGGCATCAGGATGGAAAACAGAACAGAAAAGCTTTTGGTTTGGCATTTGGAGCCTTGAATGCATCCAACTGCCGCGCTGTGTGCTTGTATCACGTAGAGCTCTAAAATAACCGCTCCGGAGGGTATGATTCACGCTTAGCTGGATAGCTTAACGGTCCTCAACCCCCCCCCCCCCCCACACACACACCCAAACTCCCCCACCTCCATTGATTTCACATTTATACCAAGCTACATTTCTCCAATATTTCTGCCATCTTTACTTTATGGCACTCATATTAAAATTATGACAAGAGGCAGAGCTCTGGATTCCTCATTTTAAACCTTCAAAAGGCATAAATATTTAATTTAATTTCAAAAAGAATAAAGGTGCAGTGGTTTCTTAGATTAAGTGTGTACAAGGTTTCCCCCTTTGAATGGAAATGTGTCTGAGGGCTTCATTGTTTGTCAGAGGAGGACTCTGTCACATGCAACCACAAGGGGGCACTGCTTGGACACAGTTCATTATGTAACAGACCCACCACAGCACCCACCAACACTTGTATTCCACAACCAGGAGATGGGAGATCATTTCTAATCTTGAGCCCGGAACATTTTCTATTTAACTTTACATTGTATTTGGATGCATCAACCGGAAAGCTTTCAAACCGGCACCATCTATGTGTCTTGTGAGGCGGAGGAGCATGCCAACACATTATGCTTTTGATGTGCTGGCACATAACGTGCATTCTGATTTCACATGAGAAGATCTCCTCATGCTGCTGCTGGATTGTTGTCATTTCCTGTGAGGTGGAAGTAGCAGTTTATGAAAGGGAGAAAGAGAACGATAAGCGGCACAGATAGACACAGAGATAGGGAAAGGGGAAGCAAGGGAGGACGGTGGTGAAAAACAGGAAGGGAAAACAAGTGTTAACGTTTTCCCAAACCTCTGTGATAGTCCTCGAGGAAGATCTCTTGAACATGGACGGGTCAACCAGAGAGAACAAGAAAACAGGCCGATAACGCTAAGCCCTGTGACAAACTAAAATCTAGCCACTAGTCTTTCTCCGTCTCCTCTCTCCCCATCTTTGGGGACTTCCCTGCCCCTCCCATACAGGTGTCTGTTAAAAGAAGAAGAGGTGGTCAGATGTGCCAGGGGATTGCCAAGCTGAAAACGAAAAAGAGTAACCCAGACGGCAGGAAAGAAATAAGACAGAGAGCTAAGAGACACACATAAGGGACACTGGGGGGGGGGGGGCACTGAAAACCCTGGTCAGCAGACTGGAGAGAGGAAAAGAAGACACACACACACACACACACCTTGGCTAACACATTGTTTTTTGTCCATCCACCACTCAAGTGTATCAGCAACAAAAGCCTCTTCACAGCCTCTTCAACTGAGTCTAGGAAAGAGCAAAACAAATCAAATAGGTAATTCAGACAGTGATGTCATGGTTAAAGGTAGGATCCAGAAACGCATTGAAGTTCACACATGACGAGGAGTTTGTTAATGCAGGTTCAACCGTTTGTATATAAATGTAACAACAACCCAATATGTTTTTGATGATATTTTCCAGTTGGTTTAAAAACATATATTTAGAGATTTCTTTTACATTCACAAAGTATTTGTGTGTGCCTCAGAAATATTTCGTCACTTTCCTAAAATAATGGCCTCAGTCATTTTTTGACAAAAATGATTTTGTTGCCTAAATCATCTCCTCATGATGCTGAACAACCTCTGGTAAAATCGCCTACATCCTCAGTTGAACAGATCATGTGGTTCTACCCTTGTAGTATAATGTCCTATGTCAAGAGTGTGACTTAGGCCATTTTATTTTGCCTAAGTCATAAGACCTGAAAAAATGACTTGGACAGCATCAATATATTCCCTTACATGCAGAGTGTTCCGTATTCACAGCAAGTTTTAGGTTTAGGTAACAAAACCACTTAGTAAGGTTTATGAAAAGAGCATCGTTGACGTTAACTTGACTGACTTAAGACTCTCATCCACCAACCCACACACTTGCCCTCCACAGGTGCTGAGGGGCACTGACCAATCTGCGTTATTGATGCGTTGGGGGTGAGCATAGGTGGCTGACACGTGGTTTCTTGGATTTAAAGGACAAAAAACAAAGCCACATGGCACTAAGCAAAGCACGGTGGGATGCTGTGGACGCCACCATACTGAACTGCCTCCCCTGTGGACTTGAGTGTGTGTCTCAGTTGACGATGCCAATGTTCCTCTGCCGTATTCACGTTGACGTTATGTTGAGTGTTGATGGAGCTGCTACAATGTTAGCATAGAATAGCACCGATCGATCCGAGCTCCATTGAGAAAACAAGTACAAATCGGCATCATTACGTAGTTATTTCGGAGTCCCTTTTTGTCGGTTTATTGCCGTTAAATCACAGCCAAGTCAGTTTATTTTGTGTTCATACAGCTGTAGTAAACAGCCGACGTGTGGCTCACTAGACACAGTGAGCTCGATGAAATCCACGGAGCTCCTCTGGACTATGTTATGAACCAGACATGACGGCGTTTAGTTCCCCGTGATATCTGGGACTTCCACAACACGTACTAGGCAGAAATAGAGCTTATTTTTTCCACGGTTGATGGCGGACAATTGAATGGCTTTCAGGGCGATAAGCCACGCCCCCTCTCCGGCGCGTCCAGCGCTATTCACGTGAATGAACACAAATAGTCCCCACCGGTCGGCGGCGTGAATGGCGTTAAATCTCTGTAGAGTTTGGGCACGGCTGTGTCGATGAAAAAACGCCGCGACGGCCTTCCTTGTTAAATAAAAATCGAAATAAGTCCAGACGTCTGATTCAAACGCGGACGGCGCATTTCTGATTTCGTTCTCCGATCGATGTCTCTCTTTGTTTTGACCAACTTCCTACCAATCTCACTGACCCATGACCTCTTCTGACCTCACCAGAAAACCACTCAGCACCATCTAGTGGACTGAAAAAGCAATTGATTTTATTTTTCTAGTACCAAAAAGTTTATAGTTTATAGAATAAAAAATCGATACTTGGCTTCCGTGTATCGATACAATATCGCCACGCAAAATATCGCGATACTGTGCTGTATTGATTTTTTCCCCCACCCCTAATACATAGTGTCTTTGTAGTGACACATAGTGCCACAATATGTCTGGATGTTTTGGTTGCCCATTTATTTATTCAAATCGACCTTGTGGTGCAGCTACTGACAAAGAACCAAGAAACACAGTTCATCTAATTTGGCTACTTGGAGACCCAATAACCCTTTAGATTCCACACAGTATTTCCTTTTAAGAGAGTCAGACAAGGTCTGATTAATCAATTGTCTGACTGTCTAGTCTGTGCTCCTTACCTGAGTACTGTGTGGGCCATCTGATGTTGTGATGGATGAGCTAAAACGTGCTGCCACATTCATCCGTCTCCCTGAGGTGATGGATGGGAGCCCAGGATCTGACAGGGAGGTCAACAGCCACGATCCACTGCACAGTGACCGAAAGGAGAACACGAAATAGCCATTTCTCATGACAACCCACATGCTCATGCTTTCTGACACCATATGCACTTAGCAATGTTCACTGGTCTCTCTGTTGCTTTCAAAGTCATGATCAGTTGCTTGTTTTTTTCCTGTTTCTTATGTCCCTCCTCCCCTCTATGCCTTCATGTTGATCGATCTACCTGTCATACTTGAGATCTCTTTGTTTTCATCCAGGTTGACTTTTGCTCCAGACTGTTTTTCATACCTCTCACCTTTTTACTTTTTCAAAAGATTTTTGATTTTCAACTGCGTCCCTCCTTTCACCCTCACTTCCACTTCGTATTGTTTGTTATGAATACTCATCATTTTCTGTTGGACATAAAAATAATAGGCTCGTTCTCACCACTGTGAGCTTTCTTTCAGACTTCATAGCTCCCACGTTGCTACAAAATGAAATGGCACACTGACACACTCCTCGTCATGTAGAAAAATAGCAGTTATCAAAATGTCACAAGCAAATTGTTTTGACTACAATACGTAGTCCCTGTCAACCTCCCCTGGCAGAACTCAAGAACCCCCGAAAGTAAAACCGAGGCTGAGAGAGAAGCAGGCCCAAGAGACTATGCGAGGTATATGAGGCTGTCACTTATCTACCTCTTCCTGTTTGAGCCAATATGAAGACCATTCCTGTTTCACTGTAAAGGTCACACCTCCTGCAGCTCCATCATGAAACTGATACACGACAATTACACTTACCTGGCGGGTTATTTCATGCAAAACCATATGTGTCAAATTTCAGGAAACATGTGTTTTTTACTTGGACATATTTACAAAAGCTTTACTGCATGTAAATAAATTATATACTTCTGTATTCTGTATCTATGCAGCATTAGCTCTATTCTTTATTAAAGGGTCAGTTCAAGCAAAATTACAACAAAGGACAAAAAAAAGGAGAAACATGTTTACTTTTAGTGGTTCTTGCCATGCAGACAGTGTTGCTTTCATTTGCGTATAGATTTTGAGAGATTTGGACAGAGGTGAAGGGAAATGTGTTTGTGGTGCTCACAACAGTAAAACATATGACAATAAATAAATAAGTAACAGGACAGCATCTTTTTCCAATGTTGGTCTTATTCTAAATCTGCATCAACGCCCACATCTCCAGATTTTTCACTGATTCAAATCTAGCAGTGTTGGTCATTGATGGTTTCCTTGGAAATGTAACCAAGCTGATCAGAGATTTGGAGGCAGGATTAAGAATGGCAACGTCATCTTTCTGGGCCAGAAACTGAAAATTAGATTGATGCAGCTTCAAAGGTTGTTGTAAATAGGTTAACAGAAATAACAACTCCTAAATCAATAGGCATGATAAGCGTTAAAGCTACAGTTGGTAACAGGAGAGAGATAATATGTGAAAAAAAAAATCTGATTCCTGTACCTCCTTTTAGTACTCCTAATGGCATCTGCAAGATTCCACAGAACCTGAAGGAAAACAGCCAATCAGAGCCTTGAGTCAACAACTGCTTGTGTACTCAGATCAAACTGTCAAACTATGCAGCGCTGATCAAATATAAATTGAGAACGCATTGGCCATTTCTGGCCTCAAATGTTTTCAGAAACCTATTTTTGAAAACTGTTTTCAACATGGCGGCTGGTTTACAAACATTCTCAAGTTAATGACTATTTCTTTAAGCTAAGATCCCCTAGAAACCACTAACTTATTATGTCTTGACTGGAAATAGAGTGTCCGTCTAACTGTACCACAAATTGTAAACAAACTTCCACAAAATCTGCAAAAGAAAAGGTGAATTAATCTGAATTTCCATTCATCCTTATTGTGTGAATATTGGTAGTTGGTGCATCGAGATAAACATGTGGTGTTCCCAACTCTCCTTTCAGATGTCAAAAACAATTGCAGCAGAAGGCAATATAGTACAATACGATTGGTTAGGACAAAATGCTAACCACCCCAACAAAGAACCACCACAGAACACGGTTAACATGAACACAAGGCCAGGCTGAGTAATAAAGTGAAAACGGAATGTTATTTCACTCTAATTATGAGGCTATAGTTACTCTGCATTAATCCACTGGCCTAGTTTACAACAACGTCTTTGCACCAAAAAACAGCTGACGGTATGTTCTGTAGATGACCAAGAGTAATGAGGACATTGTTTCAGGAAAGATTCTTTGTTGGATTTAAAAAATATATATAATTAGTCAATGCAGTGCATTTAATTGACCTCCATTGTATTGAAGTTGATGCAGAAATATCAGAGTTATGTATTCTTGTAATTTGGGTTAACCAACTCTTGAAAGTTTCAGCATCTCAAAGCACAGCATTTTATTATTTATTTCCATATTTCTTTTATGTGTAAAAATCACATGGTGCCTATGCCTTAAGCCAATGAGGCTCCTTGAGTTCCCCTGATATAGAACCATATGCAGGAATATGCTGTAGAATTATGGACCAATGGCCTACTTGACACGACACAAGCCACAGAAATGGTTTGTAAGAGGCTCTGACAGGCAGGCTTTGATCTGGAGTAGTGCTGCTTCTAAACACAGTCCCAGCCGTCTCTCCTCTTCTGGAAAAAAGGGCCCTAATTGCTCTTCAAGGCTCTCAATATGAGATGCAAGGGAAGGAAGAGTACTCCTGAAACAGATCATCATGTTCTAAATATTGTATCATTGTTGTGTATAAGGAGATGAGTGCCCATTTATATTTAATTGCTTTGGGCAGCATTGCGCCTCACTCTGGCTCGCTAAGCGACACAGGTTTGTGTGAGCAGCCTTGAGTGTGTTGTGCTGTCCTGTTCAAAAATACCGATGGAATGAGAATCTGACTTATCAAACTTTTTGTGAAGAGAGTACATCCCAAACTGATACAAGCCAACGCATTAAGAAAATCAGATACCAATGTATTGGCTATTATATAACAAATGTAATTGATAGGGATCCATCTTCTTTGGTTATTAAATAATTGTGACTAGGATACAGCATGAGTGGGGCATTACAAAATCAAGTTGCCAGTGCTCTCTGGTGGACAAACAATGTAACAGAGACACTATTTCTGAATGACCTCTATTATATATTTGGCATTTCTGCAAGGTCGGGAAGTAGTGGCGCTAAATGTAGTAACTCTACGATCTTAAATCATAGTCTGTATTAAAAGTGGAGGTAGTCACCGTGACCTCAGCCATTGGTATGCAGACCACAGTTTTGAAGCCTCTGGTTTGGCATTTTTGGCTGACACCAACCAAAAGTAACCCAAGAAGGTGGAGCAAAGCACAACTGAATGCTGAATAAGACACTTTTAGGCAAACTAAATGTTACAATTAACATTGATGGAGTGAAAACACACGGACAACTCCCAGACCGGACAACGCCGTGGTAGAGACCTGTCAATCACAAGGTAGACCCACCCTAAAGCATACCCTGCTTTATGGTCTATAATGTATCTATATCTATAAATATATAGATATATTCTCTATATCTATATATAATGATATATATATATATATATATATATATATATATTCATCTCAACACATTCTTACAGCAGTTCTTGCAGTTAGAACATGGACACACATTTTCCATTTCTTTCGTATCCCAAATTTCAAACTAATGTATTTCAATTGGAAGTGTCTTTCTTGCTTGCATCTTGTTTTATTAGTCAGTTAAGACAACACTACGCAACAAAACCACTTAGTTAGGTTTAGGAAAACTATCACGGATGCATCACTTCCCAACAACACGTTGGGACACACGGTCACAAACACTGGTCTCGTGCTTGAGAGGGTTTGTTTGATCCATCCACCTCACCACCCGCCCATCAAAAGTGGTCTTTCTCTGTATTTAATACTACATCACTCGCTCTGACCGTTGCATGGTCTCATGGATGCGTTTAATTTGTGTGCCCACCACGATAAAGAACCCTAATTGACTTCCCATTATGATTGTTTTCATGCTGAGTGACACTAAAAAAGCAAAATTGTTGTCCATAAACAGGAATCACAAGATTTCAATCTCTAGACTATTTCATGAACTGCATTGACACTGGGTTGTATTAAGTTTTATGTTACCTCTGTTTGTTTATGTGCACGTAATAAAAACATCAACAAGTGATGGAAATATGCTCAAAGGTATGGCCTCCAAACGCACTGCCTCGTACATTATAGATGACAGCTCTTAATGTGCTCAGTGATGTGCACGTGCACACATTCACAGCCTACATCAGTAACTGTGTAAGTGTACAGGTGCATGCATAGTTGTGGACACACACACACACACACACACACCTACACACACACCTACACCTATACACACACACACACACAAACACACACACACACACACACACACACACACACACACACACACACACACACACCTACACTTGCACTCTGTCAGATTATTTATGAATGTGGATATTCATAAATATCTTTGAATTTGAGATGCTGTAACAGGAGGGTGTCCTGGTGGCTCAGTTGGTAAAGATGTTCAATGGAACACACATTAAAAAGTATACATCTACTCATAGTCAATCGCTAGTCATGCACTGAATATTAACCCGTACATCTGAAACACATTTCCTAGCACATCTAGAGCAATATAAGTCAATAGATCTCACAGACACTAGGCATCCCTCTGGCATTGTTGGGACAGGGTTTCAATACACGCTTGTTACATGCATAGTGTCCTTTCAAAATAACTTTCTGTCTTACAGGAAGTAAGGTTTAGGCAACAAAACCACTTAGTTGGGAGAAGAGCGTGGTTGACGTTAACTTTACTTACTAGCAACTCATGTCACGAGAAAGTGTCAAAAGAGTTTACTTTTATTTTTGCAGAGGACACAAACACGAGTCTCCTGGGGAAAAGTCCTGTGACCCATCCACCATGCCTCCCACCCGTCCAACACAGACTCTCATCGACTTCAAACCTCATGAGTTGGGAGTAAGAACAGGTTGTGTAAGTTAAGAAAAGATCCAGACCATGTGTCCCATAATCTTTGGAATGACTGGAACAGAAGTGCTAAAATCATGGAATACAAAATAATTGTTCCAAATGAATCTAAACGTCGGCTTGTTGTGCACACTCACTTTATGTCATGAGAGAAGTAAGACTTTATACGAGACTTGGCATTTGCTCCACACAGTAATTTGAAATGGTTTTGGGGATTTATGAATTTTGTTTTATTATTGTTATTATTCAATGCACACATAGGCCTACATACACACACACACACACACACACACACACACACACACACACACACACACACACACACACACACACACACACACACACACACACACACACACACACACACACACACACACCAATGAGCCCCTCACCAACATATGATCTAATGACGAGCTCCATAATTGTGACATGCGGGCGTTGAACATAAAACATTTACACTTGCTTGTTGATGAGGCAAAACAAATGAGACAGGAAGCAACTTGGCAATGTGGGAATTTATTATCTAAGACTCCTGGCTATATATGCTGGCAATTTGTCCGTGTTGCAACCAATAATCTGGACAGTCATCCTCAGCTCGCCACATCCGTCTTGCAAAATTCAACATACGTGGCTTCTGCAAACAGACACTGATGTTATGGAGAGGAAGCACAACCAGCCATCCAGGTAGTAATGACAGTACAGCAGAGCTCCTGCATCCATTAACAGTCATTTTCCCTGTCCCCCTCCACCACAAGTCATCATGGTTGTACGTGTCAGTATATCTAAAAAAGTGGAAAACAATTTGGAAAAAGGCCCTTGTAGTACGTGCACTATAGTAGCAGGCAGCTTTACTATCCTAAGCCGTGCACATTCATCTCTCCTGTTGCAGTGCTGTTCTCTAATGAGCAGTGGAAGTACACTGATTAATTATTATAAAAAGACTAGTGTTACTACACCTTATTATCCAGTTTTATTGCTCCTGTGTCATCGTGTTACTGTAGCACAATAGCAGAAGGAAAAACACCACCGTTGCTCTTTTCTAAAGCTGAGTTGGTGCTCGTCTCTGTAGCTTCCAAGAGAGAAAAAAAGCTTTCCATTCTTTCTTTCTATTATTAACCCAGTGTAACTCAGAGTCGGGGTTTATCACGTCCTTTTCCTTTGTACGGAATTTCATTTCCGTCTTGTAATTTTTTCTGCTCCTTTCTCCAGATGTAGTATCAAAAGTCAACATTCTCCTCAGCTTCCCGCCAAGCTTTCACTTTGATTTCGCTCACTTTCTTCATATTCAGCCTCCTGCACAGTGATATAGGCAGACAGTGCAAACTTCCCTTTTGTGAATCATAATTTCACATTTCAATTTGAACTTTTAAACCGACTGACAATATTCCCATGTTGGCCATTAAAGCAATGTCTTGCTATGCGTGGTGAATAACATCCCCTACAACCCCATGCTGCCACAACGAATGCTGTCATAGGGCGAAATGCAGGATTTTAGAACCAGCCTACCAGTAATGGTTTTGTGAATGTGCCTTTACCAGTGACTAGTCACCGAAACACTTAAACATTCATGAATATTTCCTTTCTTGCTTAAAAATCTGCTACCAGAGCACAAAACGCTGCTCGATAAATCAATCTGAAACAGTAGCTGAGGCAGTTTGAAGTGTTAAAACAATAAAATTCTACTTGAGCATGGCAGTGCAGATATTGATTTGAATCCAGTGTTCCTCCATTAATTAATCATCTTTCAGCAGCATTAATTCCTGTTACTTTGTGGCCTGGGGCGGCCACCTGTGAGGTGAAAGGAAATGGCTGTTCATATAAAGCTCTAGTGTAAGTTCAGTCAGGAAGACTCTACTCTTGCATGGCTAAGCCCGTAGTTTATTTCTCATACATCTGCCAATCACTCCTCACGCATGCTCACTCATTATTTCCTCGCTGTCATTGTCGGGGCTGTCAATCATAATAACCGCTGTTTAGATCAGCTGGTCTCCTCTATCCAATAGCACAGGGGTATTTAATTAGAATTCAGCGAGTTCCTTAAGAGAGAATTTCCTCATGCAAAGGTCCGGAACATCACTGTAATGTCTAACTTGCACTATGATGTTTCATATATGTATTTGAAGCAGCCTACACAGTTGTGTTAACATCTGTATGTAGTACAGAACAACTAACTGTCAAATCAAATAAAGAACCTTCAACTGAATAATATCTAAACAATATTTATTGTCAGATTTCATATTGAACTGAATGAATCATAAATAATAAATAATAAATGATCTCTCATTTCAAATAAAATATGAGCTGGATTAAAAAATAAAATACATAACAGAAAGTTTTTGAAAAATGTGACTCTTAAAATAAAGTACTTAATTTTATTAATATCCATATTATTCTCATCTTCTAAAAAGAGTGTGTGCAAATGTCACTGGAGTTGATTGGCTGAGTAGCATTATGTGATACGATTTCCAACGCATGTAATTGGTCAGTGTGTTTCCTGGACCGCTGAATGAGTGCCGTAAAGGTTAGAAAAGCTGGGCTGGTTAAAATAGAAGTGCTCTGTTAAAATTAAAACAATTCTCAATTATCATCCAGTTATAGGTCCAGGTCCGGATACAACGGCGTCTAACTCCAAAACCGGACTGCGGTCTGCCGTCTGCAGTAGCACGACGAAACAATGACATTGTTAGCTTTTCTTTTTTTTCACAGTTTATTTGGCATTGTTAGCTTTTCATCTTGCTGCGGTCTCTTTTAAATATGATTGTCTCTCTACCTTCAGTACATTCATGCTGCTGTTACGCACCCCTCCAGCTCTCTGACCACTATTTCATGTTCTACTCCCTATCCTCTCCCCCCTTACTTCCTCCACCTACCCACATGGTTCCTACCCGTAGTCATCTCTGCTTCCTCTCCCCCGCTGTTCTTTCCTCTTCTGTTACCTCTGCCCTCCCTTAACCTGAATCCTTCTCTCTTCTATCCCCTGATACTGCTACTGATCTTCTCCTCTGCACCCTTTCCTCTTCTTTGGACCAACCTTTGTCCCTTCACGTCCAACTCCATCTGCCCCATGGCTGTCGGACTAATGGTGCATTCCCACCAAATGCGGCACGAATTATTCGCGTGAGTAGATTACATACAAAGTCTATGCACAGACACGATGAGACTGGAATGAAGCGAATTTGCCTCAATCGCCAAAATGACCCAAACCCGTGAGTTGAAATTTTTCAACTTCGCCGAAAAAATCGCGTGAGACTGCGGCGCGATAGCCTATCAGCGTTGAGATGTTTCTCCTGTCATCACTGACGTCCTGCCGTTGTTGAATCAGGAAATAAATAATGTAGCCGTCTGTGTTCACCCAGAACTCTACGATACCTCATATCAGTAGAGACCGGACCAAACTATGTGTATAAATGTGTGTGTGTAAACCTTGCGGAGAGAACTAACTGAACATGAATTCAGACTTTTTACAAATTGGCATCATTACATAGTTATTTCGGAGTCCCTTTTTGTCGGTTTATTGCCGTTAAATCACAGCCAAATCTGTTTATTTGGGGTTCATACAGCTGTAGTAAACCAGCCGACGTGTGGCTCGCTAGACACAGTGAAAATCCACGGAGCTCCTCTGGACTATGTTATGAGCCCAAACATGACGGCGTTTAGTTTCCCGTGATATCTGGGACTTCCACAACACGTACTGAGCAGAAATAGAGGTTATTTTTTCCATGGTTGATGGTGGACAGTTACATTACATTACAGTCATTTACAACTTACAATAAGTGTAATCAACATAGGTATTCAAGAGAACTACTAGTCACCAGAAGTCATAAGTACATCTCCTTTCTTAAACTCTACTAGTATGAATACAATAAGTGCTAAGTGGAAGGCTCAGGGTAGCACTTCTTGAAAAGGTGAGTTCTCAACCTGCTCCGAAAGATGGGCAGCGACTCTGCTGTCCTGACGTCAGTGGGGAGTTCATTCCACCATTGTGGGGCCAGGACAAAAAAAAGCCGTGACCGGGTCGATCGGCCGCAGGGACCTCTGAGCGATGGGGCAACCAATCGCCCAGAGGCAGCAGAGCGAAGTGGTTGGGCGGGGGTGTAGGGCTTGACCATGGCCTGGAGATAGGAAGGAGCTGTTCCTTTCACTGCCCTGTAGGCTAGCACCAGAGTCTTAAACTGGATGCGAGCTCTTACAGGTAGCCAGTGTAGAGAACGGAGAAGGGAAGTTGTGTGGGAGAACTTGGGGCGATTGAACACCAGGCGAGCTGCAGCTTTCTGGACAAGCTCCAGTGGTCTGATGGCCGACGCCGGGGCTCCGGCAAGTAGAGAGTTGCAGTAGTCCAGGCGGGAGATGACAAGAGCCTGGATTAGCACCTGCGCCATCATCAGTGAGGAAGGGGCGAATCCTCCTGATGTTGTACAGCAGGAATCTGCAGGAGCGTGTAACCAATGACATTTTTGCTGAGAACGACAGTTAGTGATCCAGGGTCACAGTTGAACGGCTTCCAGGGCGATAAGCCACGCCCCCTCTCCGGCGAGTCCAGCACGATTCCCACTAATGAACACAAATAGTCCCCAGCGAGACTGCCGGAGCGAATGACACGATTGATGTGAACACGGCATAAGAGAGGCTGAGCATGGATGGAGAATGGAGAATGGGCAAACTCCTGGAGGACCTTCTTGACTTCTAATTTCTTCTTTCCACTTTTTCCTCCTGTTTATCTACTGCTAAAGCTGCTTTCCGCCGCTCTAAAATCCTAACCTCTGCTTCCAATCCTAAAAAACTCTTCAAATCTTTCTCTTCACTCCTCAAACCCCCACCCCTCCTCCTACTTCCTCCCTTCTCCCTGATGATTTTGCCAACTTCTTTGACAAGAAGGTAAACAATATCAGATCCTGATTCTCTCAGCCCCCCTCTACTTCCCTCCCCTCTCTATGCCCCATCTTACCCTATCTTGCTCCCCTCTCCCCTAACAAGGTCCTCAACCTTATTACATCTAACCGCCCCACCACGTGCTCCCTTGACCCGGTCCCCTCGCCTCTTCTTCAGTCCATTGCGAACTTTCCTCACCCACCTCATCAACACATCTCTTGTTTCAGGATGCTTTCCCATGGCTTTCAAGACTGCCAGAGTCATCCCCCTTCTGACGAATCCATTACTTGACCCCTCTGACTTCAAACCGGTTTCTCTTTTACCCTTTCTATCCAAAACATTTAAATGTGCTGTCTTTAACCAACTGTCTTTCTATCTTACTTACTACCAGAACAGCCTCTTGGACCCCCACCAGTCCGGGTTCAAGGGGGGTCACTCGACTGAGACAGCCCTCCTTGCGGTGGCAGTCGCTTTACGCCGCAAGAGCGAACTCTCTGTCCTCTGTCCCGATTCTCCTGGACCTGAAGCTCCACTTTCTCAGTCGGAGAAAACCAAGCTCATAGGATTTATTGCAAATTGTGTCATACATGCTTAATTAACCTTAGCAAACATTTGTGTATATTCTGCTGTGTAAATTGTGTCAATCTTCTAAGTTTGTATCCTTGTGTTAATATTATTGATACCGTTTTTTTCTTTTCATCATTTTCTCGATGTGATTTGGACAATTTTGGAGAAAATAATCCTGCAGGGTAGAGTGACTGCCTAGCAAGCAAAGAAAAAGGGACAAATTATAGAAAAATATAAAGTATGTGCATATGTGAACCTGTTAACACTCAGGCCGTCGGAGTGTTAACTGTACATCTGTGTTATGTACACAACTGCTATGTATAGGTAGACACTGATGCGACATATCTTTGGAAAGCTAAGATTCTTGTTATTCGATTTATGCAAACCCTTTCAAGATACAATCACAACAGCAGGTACAATCAATGCCTCTGTCAGACCACCAACTGACAAACAAACATTTACAAAATCGAGGCAACTCACCGATGAAGCTTCATAGAAATCCAGCCATCCATAATATTCCAACAAAATTGGTCTTGTTACATTGCCAAAGGTCCAGACGATCCAATCCAGTGAATATTTAGTCCAAAACACATTATTACGTCCATAAATACCCACAGACTGCTGTTGCATCATTTCAAATTAGCCGGCAGATATGCCTAATTATTTATATATTTTCGAACGTAACTTCGATGTATGTATGTAAACATTGACGCTCTCTGTGTCTCAAAATGGCGGCTGCACTCTGACCTTTCGATTGACACTTCACTTGATCCAATAGGAGATTCCATGTCCTGTCCACAGCCTACAATAGCCAACGAGAGTCCGCGTTGAACGAAAGTGCCTGCCCCTATTCTTTCGTGGAAAGCTCGAGCCAATTGCAACCGATCGTTCTAATGACTGACGCTTTGTACAGCCAAGGAAATTTCGAAAATAACGATATACAGCTTCAGTGGGTGAATTTACAGGCAGAACACAGAAGTCACTGCGTAACCGCGAGTCAGGTCCCTGCGTCTGTGCGTTAACTCCAAAGTGTGGTTTTTGAGAGTTTTTGAGATTTTAGGAAAGTAAATAATGGCGAAATAACTTATAGATTACTGTATATTGACATAAATAAGCTTAAATTTGAATTATGAATACACATTTCTACACAGCGTAGGTATGTTACCATGGTTACCATGGGTCTCCAAATGGGCTTTTTTGGAAAGCGCCTAGACATACCCTTAGTAAAACATGTGTAAAATATTCTTTTTTTGTGGTATTGTTATCAAATTTGAACTTGGACTAGGTAAGGGTTCATGCTGTGGTCCCATTGTGTTTTCTAGCTAATAAGTCCAGCTATAGTCATCTGCAGGCATCTGTTATATATTAAATATATTCAGGCGGAAATAAAAAGTGTGTTCAAACTTCTATTACTCAATGCCAGTAGCACTTACAGTGATAAAGTGAACAACTTCAGAGTGTTACCTTTCAAAAGAGACCAAAACCATGAAAGTACTCCAAATGGTTCAAGAACAGCTTTCAATTTACTTTGGGTATGCCTTGTATAGGCGTTTTAGGCTAATTTTACTGGAGTGGTAACAGGTTAATAAACACGTTTGCTGACATTTGTTTTGCTGTTGTTTTTGTTAACTGTCCTCTGCCTTAGGATTGCAAGTATCCAGGCTCTTTTCTCTACTAAAAAGATTAATTGAGAATTAAATAAATATATATGTGTATATATATATATATATATATATATATATATATATATATATACACACACATGTATGTATATATATAGCTACTGACGCAAACAGGAAGTCCTCTGTAGCATAGGCCGTCTCATTTCGGGGACCGCTCGGTCCAGCCTTCGTGGTCCTCAAAGGACGCGGCCGACATGGACTGCGAAGGCTGGGTCCACCAAAGGATGCAGCCGCTGGATTGGGACATAGGCAGTGTTTACAGTGGAAGCAGATACTGGGATCCAAGTCAAACCCACCAATAGAAACTCCTGGCTCATTCAGCAACGTATGCCCCGCCCACTACATCCAAACTCAACTCGTAGGTTCTTTTATTTGAAAGCGTAGGTTTTTGATTTGCAGTCAAAAATTGTAGTTTCATAATCAAAACTAACAAATAATGTATTCTCAGTTCATATATTTTTACTTACAAACTTGATTTTTGATTGCAGCGGGAGAAATTTGCTCATTTTTTTTGTTTACGTAATAAAGACATATATATCAAGTTAACTTTAAGAACGCAAGTTGTGTGACCAAAGTAAGGACATAAACAGCGGTCTGTTGTGTTTCTTTGACTCGTCCATCTCTCCCGACCTCACAATTATATGTGAATTACTGTGCATTACATTTCGTAGGTTGAAGTACAAACAGGGAATGAGAACAGCCGGGCTAGGGATACTTCAGTGTCTGTCACTAACAAGAATAGGAAGCCATTCTACGATTGCTTCGTTCATAAATTCCTCTGAATGAAATCATTTGATTCTGTGCATGTTATCTTGGACTGGAGTGAGCTGAGCCTCGGCACTCCGTGATTGGATTAGCAGATCCATGCACAGGGAGCTGTGTGATACAGCCCAGAAATCTAATTTGATTTGGGAGGGATTGATGAATGTAATGTGATGTTTCTTATCTTGCTTAGCTCCGGACAGAAGAGAGGTGGAAAAAAAAAACTATAAAAAAAAAGGAACAAGATAGTCTATGTGATAGCAGTATTGATCTCATACAAAATGGCATTGGCCTCGGCTGTTAAAAAGAAAGCCTTTAAACCACATCCCCAGCCATCCAACCGCAATAGGAATAAGCAATATGTTTAAATTGGTGTGATACAGTTTTTGACTGGCGATGAAAAACAAATATGAATCTGAAATGCTTTCCAGACAATCATCATCTTGGTCATCTCTGTGTCCATAATGATGTCCCCCCCCCCCCCAACGAGCGGCAACAGTGACACTGATGTGCAAAAGAAGGTGGTATTTATGTTCAATTAAAAGGTCACAGAGCACGGGCACACTCGCTGAGTCTGTTCGGGTCTGTCGTGCCCATCAGGAACCGTAACAACAGGTACAACAAAACACCTTTTCAGATAAGGATGATGTGTTGTGCCATTGGCTACTGAGGTGTTGCTTGTTAGTCAGTCACTCATTCTGTCACATACTTGTTTTTGCGCCAATCAGCCAGTCAGTGATGTGACAAATTAGTCATAATGTCATTTAAGTCCCTTTCATAGAAAATAAATATAATTGTGCTGGCAACTTTATATGTTTGTCTCAAGGTATTAGATGCCAATGTTGTCCTGCCTTCTTAAAATCTCAGCGTAATGCCAGTTTTTTTAGCTTTTAGCTTCTGTAATAAACTGAAATATCTTCACTGAAATATGTAGGAAGGGCATGATTCTCGAGAATCACTGGCTTGGAAAGGACTGTCAATCTAAACCCACAATATTTGTTAGTTCAGAAGGCAAAAGATGAGTGACAATTTAATCGATTGGACCGCAACCATGTAACCATGAAATGTCTTTGCCAACTAAAATGAAAAGACACGTTGTACTATAATCTAACTCACTGGTTGAAGTGCCTTGGTAGCGGAGTGGTTACAGTGCACGCCATGTAACCACAGCGTTGCTGGATTTCTTTTGTCATAGCCTCCTCCTCTCCAAACTGTAAGATTAATGTGAAAATTCCCAATTCATCTTGAAAAATGTAAGCAAAAAAATAACTCCATATGGTTTTATATGATAGCAGGGGCTACATGGTCATCCATTACCATTTATACACTGCAGGCACAGCCCTAGGGAGCAATCTATCTCGACCTAAAGGCCACCATAGTTCTCCGACATGCTTTGAAAGGGAGGGGTGAGTGGATGGTCATGTTGTTACTTGTTATCTGCAACCTCAGCACTAGATGGCACTACATCTCATACACTGCTCCTTACCAAAGTCTTACCAATCTCCTTTTGCTTGAGAAGCGTTTCTCTTAAAGCAGGGGTCTCAAACTCAAGGCCCGCGGGCCAAATCGGCCCGCCACGTCATTTTATGTGGCCCGCGAATCCGGCAGCAAAAACAAAAACAAAGCCTTGATACAATTTACAATTATCCTCTGCTCTCTGTATTGCGCACGGCGGAGTTCCTCCCCGGTCCACGCGCGCACACTCCCACCAGCTGATGTGGTGGAGATGCAACAAGCGCGCTCCTGCGAGCAGCACCCCCCCCCCCCCCCCAGCAGTAAACCTGGGGGAAACACTGCAGTCATTTACCAATATGTTAGGAGTAGTTAAATGAGTTTGAGACCCCTGCCTTAAAGAGTTCTCCCTTCTGCCTCATCAGAATGAGTCAAAAGAAGTGTACCTTGGATTTTTCATTCATTACAGGGGGTACTAGCAAGGTGAGCTCTTTACAGCTTTTGTCTCACTGACTGTGTGGCGCCATCACACAAGCTTACAGTGCAGTAGGAGTGCCCGGGTGCACTACGAGAGCTTTATCCTCAGAGGGATGACAGTGGCAGACACCTGCGAAGCGGTATCCTGAACTTGTCCATGCCCTTTTATCCGTTTCCTCGAGATGTCTCGAAGCATTCCTGTATTATTCAGTAATAAATATGCAGGTCTGCCAGATCTGGCACTTTTTTGCAGGTTTCAAATGGTGCACCTCTAATCTGATCACGGATTAGTGAACTGCATGGTGACCATTATGGTACATTATCGACGTCCAAATCTTGTGCAGCAGCAGTGCTGTGTGACGAGAAAGTAACTTTGTTCACGATGTTAACCGTGGCCCAGTCGTGCATCCCTTATTACGAGTGGCAGTTAGTGTTTGTGAACTGGTGTATGTTGTCTGCTTGTGGACCTTGATGTCACAGTGGGGCATAGACTACATCAGCTTTGTCTTTAACACAATGGCGGCAGCTCTTTGAGGGCGAAGCCTATAGGAAACAGAACTTTAGTTACATATTGTAATTCCAGATGCTATGAGCATAGACGTGGTCCCCTCTGGCTCCACCTAGGGCAGCTGAAGAAATGCTGGTCAAAATTGGGAGCACAACTATGGTCGCACAGTGGTTATATATCGCAAAATGCGAATGCAAGGGAGGCCTGTGTAGGGCACAAGGGCACAAAAAAATCATCCAGATTGCGCATGCACATAGGATAAACCTAATAGCAACAGCTCTTAGAGGGCTACTCCTATACTCATAGAATCTATAGTTACAACACATAACTAGAGATCTCATGGGAAGGCATATAACCCAGGTTCAAATCCAGCCTGTGGCCCTTTGCAGCATGTCCGCCAATCTTTCACTCCCCTTTCCAATTTGTCTGTGTCTAATTAAAATGGCCCCCAAAAAACATTAATAAAAAAGACATGGCATTTGTTTGTCAATATTATGCATTTTAGGCATTTTGCATGTTATTAAACGCCAAGTCGTTACAGCAAAAGGGTTGCGTTTATGTTTCGGCAAGAACACCACCGACGTGTTCTCAGATTCTTTCTCCCCTCGTTTGCTAAAAAAAAAACTTAAATCTCTTGATAAAACCACTATAACAATCAGACAATTTGGTCAGCTTTCACCCATGCCATCTGATTACACTATGAACTGTGCTTGGACCATGTCAGACTGCATAAATAAGGCAGAAAATGTTTTCGTTATGTGTAATAACTCATCCGAGATCCAGTAGTGAAAAGCAGGGCAAGCGTCAATAAAGTCCGAGACCCATGGGAGACATAGTCAGTCCACTCATTCACACTCTCACCAACTATACAGAGGGAAGGACACGGTAGCCTTGTGCAGGTCATTTATATTGTGCAGCCAAGCTCATTAACTCAGAGCCTAATGTTTGTTTGTTTGAGCTTGTTCCATTTGATCCCCATTAAAACGCTGTTCCAATCCAATTGGACCCTTCTGAGCTGCCAATGGGGGCTGCCAATATTAATGCACTGCACCAACTATTAGGGAAAACAGAAGTATGACTGCAAGAGGCTTTCATGTCACAAAATGCCATATCACAGGAAGAGTTCTGATATGGTATATTTCAAAGTCATTTTTGATTTCCTTTCTGGTTTCATCATCTTTTTATAACATGTCTTTGATAGTTTGAAAAGAAGGCTCGACTTCTCTGAGAGCGTCCTCAACTGACAAGCACAGCGACCTTGTCGCATTTTTTCACAGTTTTTGACCAGGGGCTGTAATTATTTAATGAGTCCCAGTGTACCCTGGCCTGACCCCACCTCACGCCTTTCCCTCCCTCCATGTGCTTAAATATCTCTACTTGGATCTTCACTTGTTCTTTTGGTCCATTCACAGAGACAGACAGAGAGAAAGACAGACAGACATTCTGCCCTCTTTCCTGTCAAGAAGAAATAGTAGCAATAACAAGCCAAAAACATTGTCCACCTTTTGGTCCATGTCAGTTTGTCATTGCCAGTATTGAGGCTGGGATGGGGTTTTGCCATGCAACACAACTAATGTAATAAATAGATCGGGGCCAGAGGCAAATTATGAAATAACAAAAAAATGTTTTCATTATTGCTTCGCTGTCTCATCTGAGGACTTGTATTTATTAGTATTTGTCAAGAAACAAGAGGCTACAGCAGCTCTTTGAGACTTTGGTACAGCAGTGTTTTGCATGTTGATTGTCCTAATCCCCTTTTTTTACCACAGGAACTTTCCCAAGGGCCCAGGCACCTTTTGAGGAACTCATTGTGTTTTGACTACAGGAACCATGTTAAACTACAGGAACATTCAAATTAAAGTTAGGCTACGCTGTCGGCTTTGAGACTCATTTAAAAAAAGGCAGCGTAGAAAACAGAGATTGAGAGGACAAGCGGTTGAAAAGCAAGACAGCTCAGTGGTGCTGTGAATGAGAGAAGAAAAAGAAGAACACTTTTCTGAAAGTTTCATGGCAGTTAAAACTCCAAAGAACAAATAAATAACCATCACTAAACAGATGATTAACTGTGGAGACTTGTTTCATTTTCAACCTCTGCATTTCATTCATTACTGCCAAGATGCATCAGTAAATACTATACTGCAGTAAATGTCGTTGCAGGGAGACGATGGCAAGGTTTATTTCTTTTTAGTGTTTTAGGTTGAGCTTGGGTGTAGGATAAGGACAGAGAGGTATACTGACAGCTTTCTCTATTTCAACTAGGTTTATAATGGCTTTTTTTGTAGGAAGAGTGGAAAGAAGGTGGGGCTGACAGGAATTCAGTGGAGATGGGTGATAATATGAAACCATGGATGTACTTAGGGGTGTCCCAGAAAAGTTGACCAATCGACAATTCCATCTAAGGAGCCTGATTTGATTTGACTGCTAATCTCACAGTCGTATCATCGCAGTGGCAGAGATACATTTGATCATTCCATTCTCTCCCAATGAATCATGAAATAATGCCTGTTTTGGTTTACATATCAACCTATTAATGACACTGTTAATAGACATTTGAAAATGACTCATGTGCTTTCAATTAAACCCTAGGCCTATTTTGAGACCTCTGCTCGAAAATGTCATACCCACACTCTAAGGGGCTTATCTCACTAACTACAAGGTCTATTTGAATAATTTCAGTGGAATTATAACACTAACACTTGTGATAGTTTTTTTTTTATATATGTACATATCAGTGTATATGTTACTAATTAATGCTGAATGAATATAACACACAGCTCAAATAAAAAAATGTCAGGTTCGCCTGAAAGAAAAAGCACTTTTATTGATTTGAACTGATGCAGACGAAGGCTTAAACTCTCTCAAATCATACCACAACACGTCAGCAGTCCTTTTAAAAAAAAGAATTGGCTTTGATAGAGTGAAGCATGCCTGAGAAATCAATGCCGGTTTACAGGTCAGCTGAGGTCAGCCAACGTCAATTCTGATTTTGGAAGCAGCCGATATAGCTGTTTTATTGTACTTTTAAATACTATATAACTATTTATTTCACTTCTTTTATCACTAATAGTGTTCAATCTATCTAATACAGCAGTTTGGCATCATTTTGAGAGCCTGGGCTATATAAAAACCTGTAAAATATGGCTAATTTTTGTCAGAATTTCAGTTTTACGGGATGTATTTGAACCTGACACAGCCTGTGATTGGCCGATTTGCGCAATTCCCACAGATTTGAACCCGGAAGAGTGTGGGCAGTGTAGTCATTGTAGTGTTCTTTGAGTTGTTTGACCGAATTTTAAGCCAATAAAATAATCGAAAACTGTGATCTGCTCCCATGGGTCAAACCCATTGGCCAAAACTAAAATTATTACTCTTTCGTCATAGTAGGTCATAGAAACTCAACTCGAAGGAGGAAGGACTGAGAGCAGCTGCAAATGCAGGAAATGGATTAAAAAATGTTCGGGCCGATTTTCTTCCAGAAAAACATCTAAAAGGTACGAAGCGTTTCAATATTTATGCTGTTAGGCTGTGTGTTGATCCGAAGTAAAATAATTGTAACTTTTTAACGGTGAAAAGTAGAAATATTGTGAAGCTATAGTTCGATGTAGTGTGTTCTGCTGGTGCTCGTGGATATTCTCTTTGTCTGAAAAGTGCCGTAGATCGCGGCTGGGATCGATAACGGTGAATATTGCTCGCCTTCTCCTGGTGAGAAATAGGTGAAATTGTGGTAGTACTTGTAGTACCTTGAAGTACTTTGTGTATAAATATGTTTTTGAGTGATTAAAATAGGTTAAATGGTTCATTTTATCAGAATCTCTTCATCATGTACGTTTTTTAAATATTTGAAAATATCATTTCATTCGTTCTCAGAAGTGATTTGTACTACATGTGTACACTCTGATCCACCTTTAAAGGGGGATCTCAGGCTCAAATGAATAAATCACTATGTATTCACAAATGAGCAGGACCACCGGAGCAGCATCTTGGCTGTAGCCTCTCAAAGGGTAAGTAACAAAAACAGAAGGCTGCTGTTACAACGTCAAATAATTCATGTATTAATCATAGCAGTCACATGAGAACAAACACTATCAGAGTGCTAGATATATATGAATTCATACTATCACAGCCATTCCGTCTGTACTGAAACTAATTCCACTAGGCTAGCTGTGTGGTAATAAAAGAAACTTGACTTGATAAGCTGCATACACACACACACACACACACACACACACCTACACACACACACACACACACACACACAAAGCTTAGATACAGAAAACTTCAACAGATTGTGATCAATGAGCAAAAAAAATAAATAATCATATCGATTGGCATTCAACAATCAGTCAACATTGGGCAAGACATGACCAATCAGATTTGAATATGTAAATACTTAGTTAGGGATACCCGTAAATGTATTTCAAGAACTGGATCTCGGACTCTATAATTGGCGCCCATTCACATGAGGGAAAATTACTTGCAGACTGCATTAGCCAAAAAAAGTTTAAGCTTCTGGATTTTCTCCTGAAATGTGCACGTGCACATCCTTTTTGGGTCATAGGGGATGTTTTAGTTGCAATACCGCCTCTGGCTAAGTGGTGACACTGTATCCTGTTCTCTTCTGTCACATTGTCCATTCTGGGAATGTCAGATTTATCACTAACAGTGGAAATGCAAATTTGTAATATTGACAGGAAGCAAACTAGCAAGAAAAAACAACAACTGCTGTGCTCAAAGTTTTGAAGTGCTACTCTCCACGATGACCTGGAGAATAGATCTCACAGTTCCTATTCATGTAACTCAAAGAGAGGACCTGAAGTTCTGGGAGCAGAAATCGGTTTGGAGGTTCATAGAACTCCTGAGCTGCTTACAGCACACTGCACTCTTGGCTCCATGCCTGTGACCATTTGTTTTGTCTTTTATACTGTTATCAGGATGTTGTTCTGAGAGGGGTGACCCAACACAAGATGAAATAATTAGTTTAGTGTTGGATAATCCGCCCGACATGTCAAACATAATGGATTCATGCCACTCCTAATGACACAATCTTGCTTCATATATTATGCTTTTTGTTGTGTTGTCCCCAAACAGCAGATACCATTACGTGAGTCACCAGCCAAAGAAAAAAGAAACTTAAGTAATGACTCTGAATGTCTGGACATTTTTTTAACATCCGTTTTCAGATCCACAGGATATACATGACATGAACACATGCTATCTGATAAATGTATGGGAGGTCCTTGTGTAGAAAAGACACATAAATATCTAAAACTAACTCATATAAAAATGGACAATGAGAGTCATTTGACTGAGGAGGGTTCATCAAAAATAGAAAAAGGAAGGAATAGGCATGCCCATTGTAATATACTGTATATAACATGTGTAGACTTTAGACTTGATATCGTCTTTTCTACTAAGTTTGTTTATAGAGTATAGTATTTAGAATTAATTGCTTTTTTTTCCAATAATGTGAACCATATCCAGTTAAACAAATTGGAGAATACGCAAAGCACATAGTAGACATTGACAGCTATTGGTAATATATAGGAAAAGCTGAGTCTAATAAATATCTATGATTTGTCTATTTGAGACATTACTTTCTTCTCTCAATTCACAGATTTTACTCCAAAAGTGAATATATTTTGATCTTAGAGTGTCTTATATAATATATAAAGCAAATCCGGAGAATCCTGGCTATGCAATGATGGCACTCTGATCCTGGTGTTATTGAGATGCTGAAATGGGCAACTAATCCAATATTGATATCAGCATTTAGAATAAGAAAAACAACTCAGATGTACTAAACTGTTTCAACATATTAAAAGTATAATATACAGGAAATTTCTAGAAAACAATATATATATACAGGACTGTCTCAGAAAATTTGAATATTGTGATAATCCCCATACGTGTGATTTAGTTTACTGAACCAAGCTGAGTGTTTTTCAAGGCTCAGGAAACCCTTGCAGGTGTTTCGAGTTAATTAGACGATTCAAGTGATTAGTTGAATACCCTACTAGTATACTTTTTCATGATATTCTAATATTTAGAGATAGGATATTTGAGTTTTCTTAAACTGTAAGCCATAATCAGCAATATTAAAAGAATAAAAGGCTTGCAATATTTCAGTTGATTTGTAATGAATCCAGAATGCATGACATTTTTGTTTTTTTAATTGCATTACACAAAATAAAGAACTTTATCACAATATTCTAATTTTCTGAGACAGTCCTGTATATTAAAAAAAAAATCATCACCAATAATCACCTCTGACCCACTAGAAGTGTGAGGTGGTGTCTGTATCTACCGAGACTCTGCCCTCTGCTCAAATGTTCTCCTTCCTTTTTATTTCGCAGTGTTTGAGACGTTTCTGGGTGTCAGCAAAGAGCCTCAGCTTCCTAAACGTGTGGGTGTAACCCCCAGCCAACGAGCAATACCGAGGCACATGCATAGCATCCATGGACACAAGGCCCACTATAGCTCTGTCAGATTTAAGGCGGCCATATTTGATGGAACTGGTTGTTACATTGCTGTGTGTTTTTATGTGCATGTGCTTTAGTGTTCCCCCTGCTCCTTTCTGTCTCCTCTGCTGTGTGGAGAGTGAGCGACAGCACCGCTGAGCCACACACACCGCCGACAGGATGAAGCCTGCCCTGCCCGCCAGCATTCATTCAAAATCCGACAAGAGCGCTTCAGCTAAAGAGTTGCCTCGTTAATTAATTAATGAGATCTGGCCTTGATTCTTCAATTGAAATCAAGGTCTGCAACAATATTTTAAGACTCTATTTGAGATGCTTGATCTCAACTTGGTATGAAGAATTTATAGACATTAAGACATGTTTTGTAAAACAAGGAGGCCATTCATAGACCCTGTTAAGAGTAGATAATGCCTGACAACGCATGCGTAATAATATACAGCAATCCCCAATGCAGCTGTATGATAAGTCATGTTGTCACTACAGGAACACGTATACATGCTAGCAGCGGCTCAAAGCATATGGTCGGTTGGTCCGTCACTTTGGTCCAGAATGAAAAATCTGAACAACCAAAAGTTTCAGAAATTCATGGTTCTCAGAAGATGAATCCTCATGACTTTGATGTTCTCCTGACCTTATCCTGTAGTGACACCATAAGATTGATATTCATCCACAATTTTAATGTTTTTAATAGAGGTATTAAATCTTGGCTAAAAGAGAAACAACACCTGTTCTCACACCTAACACCCCTATTACCACACTTGTACTTTGTGTATGTATCTGTATTTGTATTTGTGTATGTATCGGTGGATATATTTTCTATTTTAACTTCTTTTTAAAAAGAAAAAAAGCCTCCTGTGGACAGGTGTTGTAAATTAGCATTTTGCTACAAACACTTAACACAGTGCATCTGGACTTTGTGCATACATGTATGTTACAATTCTAATGCTACTGTGATGTCCATATCAAATAAAATAAACATAACATAACATGGTTTTGAGTGAAATGTCTCTGCTGGATGGAATGCAGTGACATTTTCATTCATGCCCCCCCCCCCCCCCCCCGGATGCTTTGTAATAACTTCGGTAGTTCCCTGATCAACATTTCAATTTGAAAAATTACCTGCAAAGTGAAAGACATTTCCATCAGCCTCAGGTGTTCTTTGTTTTCAGTGCTAATAAGCACATTTTAACACGCAAACACTCCAAACTAAAGCTTATGTAATATACCGCTGTGGTATCTCATTACCATGATTTCACAAACGTATTAAATAGCATCTAAATGAGATATTCATCACCATATGTATGCATCCACACATGCCAATCTTACAACGCTCTGTGTACAATACAGTGCCATGCATATTCATAGTTCCACTAAAGGAATTGAGGGAGAAAAGAGTGTGTATGTGAGAGAGAGTCAGAGACAGCAATCAGCCAGCCAAACAGACAGGTGTGTTGGTCCAACGGTTCCCCAGCTGTGTGGAGACATTGTGGGGCTGCCCAACACCAGAGGTCTGAACAGATGGATTTGGTAGGGCGCACCGGAGGAGAGTAGCCCTGATGTTCAACCACTGGGGGGCTTGCCACAGACAAAGATCAGAGGAAAATAAAATATGTGTTTGCTTTTGTCTGTGCGTTGGCGAGGTGAAGACAAAAATTGTCACATTGTGTTATTTCATGTTTTTAATGTTTTAGCTGTTGAACAGCAGGCCACGATTTTGAAAAAAAGCAATTATAATCCGTCTGACTGAGCACATCTCTGAAAGTGCCTTCAGCAAACAAAATGAGTTCCAGCCCAAATGGAGGGAGTGACACAGCACTAGTCATAATAATAAAAGGTGATATGTGAATCCCCCACAAATTCATTGTTCACATACATCATTCATTCAGCCATACTGGGGTACCACAAAAAAACTGCCACCACTGACTGAAAATGTGGAAGGAATAAACATAACTTCCATCAAAAGGTTAATAGAAGGGTGGGCAGTGATAATAATATCAGGTTATTTTGCCTGTGATTCACCATGTGGAGAGAAGGCCTTGTGTCACTGAGTTCAACTCACTAGCAATTGTTGTTTCAATAGCAACATAAAACTAATCTAAAAAAACTAATTAAAAGTAACTTCATGATCAAAACAGGAGAAATTAATTAGGTTAGTTATGAATTTACAGCTTCAAACTGTGTCCACCTCCCATGTGGATGCGTTTGAAATGTCTCCATTTGTGTCTGCACCAAAAAAGTACTCTACGGAGTGGTCTAAAGAAATGAATGGTCTTGACAAGTCTATAGTTGTGGGCTACACCATAGGGTTTATCATAGTTAGCATGCTAACATTTGCTAATTAGCGCTTTAATGGATATCAATAGGTAGAGTTATTTCAACCTGAATCATAAAATGCTTGCTGGTGGGACTAGATAGGGTGGGAGTAAATAGTTAGAGTACCACTAAAATGATGTGGGTTCATCCTCTTAGAACAACAAACATTTGTAACAATATGTATGCCAATCCATGTAGATGGTACACTGGGCAATTAACATCTCTTACCTGCTAAATAGCTCTAAATGAAAAGTCAAACAACTACCAAAGTCATTAGGGTTCCTCTGGTGACCATGAATGTCAGTACAAAATGGCATGTCCATCCAGCCAATATTTGTCAAGATATTTCAATAGAAACTACAGTGATGGTTGGATCGACCGACCACCATTTCCATCCCTGAAGCCTCACTGCTGGCATAGCTAAAAGTGCTTTCAGCTAATCTTCAGATCTACTTTTTGTTTACACTGGGCAAACTTTCACAGTACTTGTGGGTTTTGGTCTCAGTATAGTGTGGATAACACGTTATAATGCACACTATTCTCTAAAGGTTCATTCTGGAACGTTTTGCTGCAGGTTGCTGCATATTTTTCTGGTTTTCCTTGTGTTCCCCACTACTGCAGCCCAAATGCACTACCTACATTTAAATGAATGGGAGGACTGGCTTGCCTCACTTGGTGTGAGTGCAGCATCAGTCTGAGAGATTTTAGCATTTACAGCTGACATACATGTAGGAATTTCAACCGATATATGGACTGATAGTCTTTGCAGCTGCTGCAGCAAGTGACACCAAAACGCCGTGTAGGCGGTCACTCGGGCCCAGTAATAAGCAAAAAGTTTTGAGTTTGATGGTGGAATGAAAGTCAGCTGGTTTCTTGGCTACAGCCATTCAATCTCTCCCAAACCTTTTCACTCTCTCCCCTGTGATCTTAACTATCCTACTGCATGCATGTCCACCTTTCAACTTTGACGCAGCATGTTTCAGGATCCAGTTGTGCTTACTCTCATCTGACAAAGCATGATCAATTGGAAGCCACCAGCGATTGTTCACCCCTAGGGACTACTGCTTGTGGCCTCAGCAACTGATTAGCATGGCGGCTGCCCGCTACGCTGTTATCTGTCCAGTTTCTCAGGAAGAGGTCATAAAAACAGCAGGGAGGCTGACCTCAATCCCTTTCCTCACCAACCAGCGGCCCCTGAGGAGCCCACTCCCAAACCGGCCCCGCTCTAAAAACTCTGAATTAATAAGTGTGCAGCAAACTGTATGAAGAGTCGAACACTTGCTGCTGGCCCTGCAGAAAGATGGGCTTCATCTTTCTCATGACAACCTTTTACATGACAGGTTCAATAAGTATGAGAGGAGGGAGGTGATCCACTGACTTTGTTAGCTGTGAATTCAGAAAGATTACACCAACTAATGTTTCAGAAGACCTTTGAGATTCCTATTATTTTTAGAAGACACCGACGTCTGCACAAGGAAGCTACGACTGCAGTTACTTGTTGTGTAGGGACAACAATCTAAAAAAGAATTGAACATATTTTTCTTATGTTTTCACTTATTTTTGATTTGGAATTAACAGGTTTCAGTCGAAGTAGTAGATATTACGTTTATAAGTGACATAACTGAGAGTGCAACACATGATAGAGCTCTTTCTCACAGCACACTTTTTGACTTGTCAAATAAAACTTGGTGTAAATAACAACAATAATAATGGCTGAATTTGATTCAGGGACCTCTCTGCGTGGCGTAATAGCACACCTAAATGGAATGGAGCCATCGGCATGTTATCAGTTACACCTTTGTTTGACAAGACAGATGTCTTTAGCAAGGTCTACTCATGAAAAAGTAATCCTTATTCCTGTATATGTAGCCAGGTGTCATACCCAACTTTTAGACAAGGTTATCTGTAAGTGTTTTGACAGAAGGTATTTATAATGGAGGAATCCTTTATTGCACATTTCTAGAACAAAGTCATTGTCAATTACATTTTGTATTTCCCCCCCAGATTAAGTCTGTTCTTGAGATATCACAAATACATTTCTAATCATAGTTCATGGAGACAGGGTTGAATGGATGGCCAACAAAGACTTTCACCCAGGAGACTGCCGTTTGTGTCCTGTGTGAAACCAATTCAACAATTTTAATTTACGTCTGTAACTTCAATAATGCAATAACCATACTTAATTTAAGCCAAACCGGAATGTTTTCCTCAACCTAACTGACGAGTTTGTGGCGTTTATTTTAGCTTTGTTTCAATTTATTGAACACGTTAAATTGTCTCAAGTTCTGATATAACTAATGCTATTGCATATAAATAGAAGACTACATTTTAGGATGTTCCACGTGTCATGGTACACATTTTAATCTTTTCAAGTGTCATTTAATGCCACACGTTAACGTGAAATGATTGTGGTTATGTTTAGGCAACAAAACCACTTAAGTTTAGGAAACACATTGTTGCGCTTAAAATAAGTACTTAAACAATGTAACAAGAGTACAGAAAACACGACACAAATGTCACTTAATATAATAAGTCAACACTTTTGATTTCACATGGGACATGGACACCTGTCTCCTGGGTGAAAGTCCAATGTTTGTTTGACCCACCCACAATAGCCTTCACTTTTTATACTTGCTCTGAGTGTCGCTCATTATTCTACGTCACCAGCTCTGAGAATATATTCAAAAGGGATGGGTTTTCATTATAGTCATTACAGATTGGTGCTGAGAAATTAAGCCAGTGCAGAAGTGCCAAAAACTGCAGTTCCTCAAATGGAAACATCATCATCATCTCAGATCATTCCCAGCTAGCTGTCTGCTCTGCTGGATCACCCTGCCACATCAGCTTTACCGATGGACCACCTCTTTGACCATCTAGAGTTAGTCTGTGTTGTCACTGCTAAGATGGTGATGGCGGGAGAGACACCCACACCCACAGACTACATCCATATTTTATACAATAAATGCACTGCTCTCATATGGTGGTTACAGCTGATAACGCCATCCCAACCGACCACATCGTGGAATTGTAACACCCACCCTCCGATTCCCCTTCAGGTAAACACTGTTAGTATGTTTGCAGTAGTTTCTACTGTCAGCACGGTTAGCTACAAGTTGTCTGCTCAGGTGTCACATTGTTGAGTCGTTGAGAGGCAATTGAAATGATACCAATCTCGGATAATTCACCTTTTTTAAGAAATGTACACAATATGGTGAGACCTGGATGACCTCTTTAGGAGCTGCCGATGTTTTCAACAAACAGGGTGTTTCTTACAGTGAAGGATGCTTCCTTGGTAGGACAGGTCTTATCAAGTTGTGTCCTACAGAGGCTAGGCAAGACTCCTTCCCAGCATTCGGAGAGCACGCATTGAAACCGTCTAGTGGGTGTGCGGGTGTACAGAAGAAATAGAGGTGTTTTTTTATTTATTTACTATATTTAGAATTATTCAGCACATTACAATATCTAGTAGTATACTCAAAACAATACAAACAGATTTAAAATATGTAGGTTTAATACAAAATAAATTAAATCAGCAGCGATTTGGACAATTACTATAATTTACAAATGTGATTTGGTGGAGATGTAGAGCTGGGTGTCGTCAGCGTAGCAGTGGAATGGAAACCATGGTGTTGTATTATGTCACCAAGGGAGAGCAGGTCGAGGATGAAGAGCATGGGACCGAGTACTGAACCTTGGGGGACACCTTGAGAGACTGGGGCTGTGTCAGACTTGAATTTATTGATACTAATGAACTGTTCACAGTCAGAGAGGTATGATTTTAGTTGGTGGGCAACATTGTGTTCCAGTATTTTAGAAAGAAAAGGGAGGTTGGACATGGGTCTGTAGTTGTTGGGGATGTCAGGGTCCATGCCAGGCTTTTTGAGGATGGGTGTGACTGAGGCGGTTTTTGAGGGCAGGAGGGACGGAGCCAGTAGACAGTGAGGAGTTGATGACAGAAAGTGATTTATTGAGATCTAAGGGGGAGATCAGGAAGAATTGGGAGGCACAGTGACCAGTCAGTTAGTGGAGTATTTACAGATACAGGGTTGGACGGGGCGGGGCTGGAAGTGGCCAGTCGGTTGTAGATGGTATACATTTTTGCTTTGTAGAACAAAAGGAAGTAGTTATATGTCTCTGCTGTGGAGGAGTGGGAGAGATTGTCCATAGGTTTGAGAAGTTTATTTATTGTGGAGAAGGGGACCTTGGGGTTGGCGGAACCAGAGTGGATGATGCCAGAGTAGTAGGTGGAGCGAGCAGTAATGAGAGCCAGTTTGTACTGCTGTACTCCTGTATTCCTTGTAGGCCAGGTTGTGTACTGTGAGGCCTATTTTGTTGGAGAGTCGCTCTAGTCTGCGTTTCCGTGACTTCATGAGGCGGAGTTCAGGGGTGAACCAGGGAGCAGTGTGGGTGAAAGAGACAGTTCTGTTTTTGAGAGGGGCAAGCTGATCAAGGCAGGAGGATAGCGTGTTATTGTAGAGGTTGACCAGGTCTGTGGGGGAGGGGCTAAGGGAGGGAGTGAGTGTGGAGAATTTGTCAGTGAGAGAGGCTGACAGGGATGAGGGGCAGACTGACTTAATATTACGGAGAGTGATGGTGCTTCTTTTTTGGACATATTCCATTCCCCAAGAAGTCCTAATACTTGATTGCTCCAGTATTTCTCCATTTTTTTTCTTCAAAAGGAGTTCCTAATTTATTTTGACTCTGTTTTATACAGCTAGTTAGGTTTTTTAGCCATAAGATGTCTCCCCCTGGTCCAACAGAAAATAGATCTGTTAATGGGGATGTAATACATTATCATTTCCTGTATGTTTATGTAAGGGGGGCGTCTGACTATGTAACAAACAAAGTCCAGTTAAATCCCTCTGACTGGAGTGATTCTGGTTTTAATGCACAATATTTGCATGTTTGTTTTTGTGTCTCAGTTATTGGGGATCAGTGCTCTCTTTTTGGGGTCCTTATTTGCTGCAAAGGCATGGAGAGGCCGGGTATAATGTGTTGAAGCAGGTCTAAGTTTCATGGACATAGCTAGGAGGAAATGAGAACGTTATAAAATTGTGGTCTTTTGTGGCCATGGCTTAATCCCTTGTCCTGTTTACCGGTCTACTATCTGGCACTCTCAGGCTTTTAACTGACTATTGTTGATGCAAGAGCAGTAAAAGTTGTTCTGTGCTGTCTCTGAGTTGGGGCTAATCCTGTCACTGTGTGTCCTTCTACATGGATATCACAGCAGGTAAGAGTTTGTTCCTCATGGTCAGAGTCTGTGCATTTTAGCATTAGGTCTAATTTTCCTTTGACATAGCCAAATGTGTGAGTCACCCATGACTTATTATGTTTTCTGGAGTTACTGTGTGCAATTTTATTTCTAAATTCCTCTCATATTGTCGAGAAGTCACTGTGGGATCCCCTGTGCATGAAAGGCCAGTAGCCCAATCATGTGAAGTTACGGGGCATGCATAGTACTTAAAGGCTTATCTAAATTGTTCCACGTCTGCCAGGTGTCAACAATAAAATCACCTAACTGTGTGATTTTGCAGGGTTTCATCATCCCTTTTTCCTGTTTTACAGACGTCAGAATTATTCTGCATTTATCATCTTTTTTTTTCCACTGATAGCATATTATTTCAGTTAGTTCTGTTATGGTAAGGATTGAAGTTGTCCTGGTTAGAACATCGTTTTGAAACGGGTAGATGTCTGTTTGTCACATGTTGTGAGTTCCCTGTATCCTCTTTTGCAGCAATTGCCTGGAGGGTAGGTGTGATCTTTTCTGACTAAATTAGCCATTATTCCTATTTCTGCAAAGCAGGTGTCACACATAGTGACTCTGCAGTCCCCAGGGCCCTCTCTGTAGCCCCATAAGCAGCAGTTTTCAGGCTATTTATTTCTGATCTCATCCCTCATTATCAGTCTGTGTCTGTGTTGGTATGTTTTTTGTTTTTTTTCTCCACTCTAACTCTGTTAGGTGGTCAAGGGCTATAAATCTTCAGACTGCGGGGGTACTTTGGGTGCATTCCCCCCTCTTTTTTATTTCTAATCTTCCCTTTGGAGCATGCAAGGGGCTGCATGTTGACGGTGCAGAGGTTTGTGAGAATATATATATTCTGTCCTTTTCCCCCCCCCCATACTGGGTTAGAGTATATCCTAATTTTTGTGGGGGTATTTCTTTTTCTCTCTAAACAAATGTGACCCAGTGATTGGTAGAGGTTCAACAAAACTATTTGTCCTTCATTCTGAGGTATTGTACTTTTGTACTTTTTGACTTAGTTGATACTCTTAGTGTTTATTACTTATTTAAATTACTTGTTGCTCTTGTTTTTTTTTTTTCTTTATCTTGTGTGCACTGTCCACTTTGCTGCTGTGATCCTGTGAATTTCCACACTGCGGGACTAATAAAGGATTATCTTATCTTATTACAATCTGTTCATTTTGTTCCCATTCTTTTGGGGAAAATGCAGATTGCTCTACTCAGTAAGCTTTGTGCAACTGCATTTGTGTGGTTATTTTATATATCTCATTGCCCTGTTTGTAGGGTTGAGGAATACTAATCTTGGTACTCCTAAACTCAGATTTGTTACGTCTCCCTGTAGGAGCAAGTGGTCTGCACTCCCCCACTCTTTCCCGCACACCCAGCTATTCTGGTGTCTGTGGAGCGCTTTGAGCTGCAGCACTAATAAACGCACAAACACACACACTGTGCTCTGGTTCTCCTCGTTTTAAGCTGCAGTGGTCATTTTGTGGTGTTTTGTTTTGTCTCCACTTTGAAATCTCTGGGTCATTCTTTTAAGTCCCTGCTAATGTTTAATCCTCACGGTAATGGTTCCTCAGATAACGGGAGCTCTATCCGTTTCCTTCTCCTTGTTTTACATTGAATTCTACGGATTCGTATAATGATTGCCTACAGTATAGAACAGTTAGCGCGTCATAGTTTCACCTACTCTTACCTTGATCCTAAAGTTAGTCAGGTATCACCACGTGTCTAACACTCTTACTTAATGGATCGGTTAAGTAAGGCTTCTACTCCTTACCATTTTTCAATACCAATTTCAATTCAATGAAACAGTTACAGTGCTACTATAACTCATTTTAACACTCCTACTGTAATGGGGTTTTCCTCAGCTTTCACTGATTTTCTAAAGGAATAATGTCCAGGATCTCTCCTGGAAATCTCCCTCTCTGCTCTGCTGTTTTCCAGTAAGTGCAGGCTCTCACTGTCAGCTCTCTGACATTCCTCCTTTTTTGGGGGTCTATCTCTCCTCTGCATAGCAGAAGCGTCACCACATTACATTACATTACAGTCATTTAGCAGACACTTTTATCCAAAGCGACTTACAATAAGTGTATTCAACATAGGTATTCAAGAGAACTACTAGTCATAAGTACATCTCCTTTTTTAAACAAGCATCTAAGAGCATAAACCAGAGCAAATGTACAGTGCAGAAACAAACAAATACAAATACAATAAGTGTTAAGTGGAAGGCTCAGGGTAGTACAGGGTAGAAGAGGTGAGTTTTCAGCCTGCTCTGAAAGATGGGCAGCGACTGCTGTCCTGACGTCATTCCTCCATTGTGGGGCCAGGACAGAAAAAAGCCGTGACCGGGTCGATCGGCCGCAGGGACCTCTGAGCGACGGGGCAACCAATCGCCCCGAGGCAGCAGAGCGAAGTGGTCGGGGCTTGTAGGGCTTGACCATGGCCTGGAGATAGGAAGGAGCTGTTCCTTTCACTGCCCTGTAGGCTAGCACCAGAGTCTTAAACTGGATGTGAGCTCTTACAGGTAGCCAGTGTAGAGAACGGAGAAGGGAAGTTGTGTGGGAGAACTTGGGGCGATTGAACACCAGGTGAGCTGCAGCTTTCTGGACAAGCTCCAGCGGTCTGATGGTCGACGCCGGGTCTCCGGCAAGTAGAGAGTTGCAGTAGTCCAGGCGGGAGATGACAAGAGCCTGGATTAGCACCTGCGCCGTCTCCTCAGTGAGGAAGGGGCGAATCCTCCTGATGTTGTAGAGCAGGAATCTGCAGGAGCGTGTAACCGATGAAATGTTTGCTGAGAATGAGATTTGGTCATCCAGGGTCACACCCAGGTTCCTCGCAGTCCGAGTTGGCGTCACCACGGTATCGGCAATGGTGATGGACAGGTCTCGGTGCAGGCAACCCTTCCCCGGGAGGAACAGTAGCTCGTTTTTGTCCAGGTTGAGCTTGAGGTGGTGTGTCGTCATCCACTTCGAGATGTCAGCCAAGCACACAGCAATGCGTATCTCCACTTGAGTGTCACCGGGGGGAAATGACAAGACCAGCTGGGTGTCATCGGCATAACAATGGGAGGAGAAGTAATGCGAGCGAATAACAGAACCCCAGAGATGTTGTGTAGAGCGAGAAGAGAAGGGGGCCCAGGACTGAACCTTGTGGAACCCCCGTAGTCAGCAAGCGTGGTTCCGACACGGCCCCCCTCCATGTCACCTGGTAGGATCGACATGTCAGTTAGGATGCAAACGGGGAGAGTGCAGAGCCTGAGACACCCATCCCCTCAAGGGTGGAGAGGAGGATCTGGTGGTTCACAGTGTCAAACGCCGCATACAGGTCCAGGAGAATCAGGACAGAGGAGAGAGAGTTAGCTCTCGCGGCGTAAAGCGACTCTGTCACCGCAAGGAGGGCTGTCTCTGTTGAGTGACCCACCTTGAACCTGGACTGGTGGGGGTCCAAGAGGCTGTTCTGATGGAGATAGGAAGACAGTTGGTTAAAGACGGCACGTTCAAGTGTTTTGGATAGAAAAGGTAGAAGAGAAACCGGTCTGAAGTTCTTGACATCAGAGGGGTCAAGTGATGGTTTCTTCAGAAGGGGAGTGACTCTGTCAGTCTTGAAAGCTGTGGGAAAGCATCAAGAGAGCACGTGGTGGGGCGGTTAGGTGTAACAAGGTTGAGGACCTCGTTAGGGGAGAGGGGAGCAAGATAGGGTAAGATGGGGTATGGAGAGGGGAGGGAGAGCTGAGGGGGAAGGGCTGGAGAGGGTAGAGAGGGTGAACAAGCACAGGGGGGCTTAGAGAAGGAGGATCTGATATCGTTTACCTTCTTGTCAAATAAGTTGGTGAAATCATCAGGGAGAAGGGAGGAAGTAGGAGGAGGGGGTGGGGGTTGGAGGAGTGAAGAGAAAGTTTCGAAGAATTTTTTAGGATTGGAAGCAGAGGTTAGGATTTTAGAGCAGAAGAAAGCAGCTTTAGCAGTAGATAGAGAGGAGGAGAAAGTGGAAAGAAGAGATTGGAAGTTAAGAAGGTCCTCCGGGAGTTTGCCTTTACTCCATTTTTGCTCAGCCTCTCTTCGGCCCCGTCTATCAGTCCGCACAGAGTCCGATAGCTATGGGGCAGGTGGGGTTGGCCGTGCAGGCCTGGAGGTGAAGGGACAGAGGTTGTCCAAAGAAGAGGAAAGGGCTCTGAGGAGAAGATCAGTAGCAGTATCAGGGGATAGGAGAGAGAAGGATTCAGGGTCAGGGAGAGCAGAGGTAACAGAAGAGGAAAGATCAGCCGGGGAGAGGGATCGAAGATGACTATGGGTAGAAACCATGTGGGTAGGTGGCGGACGTAAGGGGGGAGAGGAGAGTAGAACAGTGTCTAGTGAAGATAAGATCCAGCTGGTTGCCGGCCTTGTGGGTAGGAGGAGAAGAGGAGTGGTAAAGGTCAAAGGAGGAGAGGAAGGAAAGAAGCGGTTCTAACTTATCAGTCTGGATGTTGAAGTCACTGAGCAGGATGAGTGCGGAGCCATCGTCATGGAAGTGCGAGACTAATGTGTCACCTCTGAGGGGTAAGACAGAAGGGTCTTCTTGTCCTCTATTCAAAGGGGGGTAAGACCCCTAAGGATCTATTCAAGAAGTCTATCCCATTCTCTCGTTGGGGAAATCTCCAACGAGAGAATGGGATAGACTTCTTGGGATAGACTTCTTAGGAAAAGCCCAAATCTCACAGTTTTTCTGCTGCTTTTTATGCTGATCTAAGGCTGGCACCTCCTTCATTTCATGTGTCACTCACACATGAGTCCTCCTCTTTCTTAGAGCTGGCACAGAATGTAACTGGTTTGATCCTGTTCAGAAGAGGAAGGATTGTATAAGTTTTGAGTGACTATTTTATATCAGGCGTCTATGCAGTTTATATGGTTAATCACATCTATCATAATGTAAAACAGGTTATAGGTTTAATCACTTATATTATAAATTAAAACAGTTTATATGTTAATAGTTATACTTTGAATCAAAAAGGTTACAGGTTATAATAGTTATACTTTTATGCTTTCATACTTTTCTACGATCTTTCAACAGCGTGAGTTTGGTTTCTAGGATGGGGATGTCGAGCTTCATGATGACGGCTAGGTGATCGGAGATGGTGAGGTCAGAGCCGGAGAGGTGGTGGATGGTGATTCCAGTGGAACAGACCAGGTCCAGGATGTGACCGCGGTTGTGGGTGGGGAAATCAATGTGTTGAGTGAAGTTGAAGAGTTAAAGCAATCTAGTGATTGGAACAGTTGGGATTTGATGACGTAGCATACCTGAAAATTCAGTAGTTGAAAAGGATTCTACATGACTTTGAGAAACGCCCAGTGTTTCTGTGAAAGAGCAATTAAACCATGCTCGTAGCTGTCAGTAGTTCCTCACATGATGCCTCTTAGTCCACACAAACTAATTACTTCAAGTCTGACCAGATAGATTTTCATGTGATCTTGTCATCCAGCGATTATTGCGTAATCTTGTGAGAATCCAACTGCAGTGCAAAATAAGTGATAATATGTGAATTGCACAAATCACATTCCCACAGTCATACCAGTAGCTATTGCTTCCTGACAGATCTGTGGGTAACAATCTTTCACTTTGTTTATCTGCTCAATTTAAAGCCATCCGTCTTTTCTGTGTCTCCAGCTGAGATTGGGGCAGATGTGGTTGGCTGACTTTCTTTTGAAACATCAAGGAAAAGAAGGAACAGGAAAGGGAGGGGATTCTGAATGAAAGAAGAGACTTATCTCAAAAGTTGATCAGCTAAAAGAAGTTTCGCGCTCTACTGACTCGCTTTTTCCCCCTTTTCAGATTTTCTTTTTCTAAAGAGCAAGAACAGCATTTTCTCTTGTCATGCCACTTTGATTTTACATCTGTCTGCATGTGAGATGGCAAAGAAATGTAAGAAATAGAGATGTGTTACTATTTAAATTTCTTAACAGAATACAATTTCAATATATGACCCTTTAAAAAGGCCACAGACATCCTGGCTCAGTATAAAAGAAAGAAGATGTTTCCTCAAGTCGTCCCTACCCATTTATTAGGTGTCAGCCGCTGCTCTTGTCAACCCCTCTCATATTGCACACGTCACTTAACAATTAGCCTTAGCAGTCCTATGAGAGGATGTCAATAGGTCTTTCTGAAGTGAGTAACAAATTCTGCTTCAGCCTTACACATCCAACAGAAACAGAAAAAACATCCTGTCATAATCCTCTCTACCCCTCTTTAGTCCCAGTTTTTGTAACCACTGCTGTTGAAATCTCAGGCTTGTCAAAAAGTGTCACCATCAGCAGGTTTTCCCCCAGAATTGCGTGAAAGCTCTAGTCATTTTCTAAACACAGTAGCACACAATACTGTTATTCCCCAGTGAGTGTTGCACCATACAAGTTTCCCACGTGTCTAAACCTTCCCTGTCACTTTGATTGCTTTGGCTGATCTCCCGACCTAAACAAACCTGACTCTAAATGTTACTATCATGCAGTCCTAAAAAACATTTTGTGTCATTGCCATAGACTCTATATAAGAAGAGGGTGTTGTCACTGTGACGTCACTCATTGCTTGTTCGTTTTGAAGCCTCATTTGGAGGCCAAAATGACAAACTGGAGGCTTGGTTATTGAGCGTTGCCATCTTGTTTTTTTGCAACCAGAAGTAACACATAAGGTGAAACGGTTAAAGTTCTGAGACGAAAACAACTCCCAGACCAGACAACGCCGTGGTAGAGACCTGTCAAACACAATGTACTTCCGCCCTAAAGCAAACCCTGCGTTATGGTCTATTTGACTCTAAATGGACCTTCATTTATTAAATGATCTTCATGCTGTTTGAAGAAGACTTGAAAATAGAGATTGAGACCAGAAATTCATGTTTACAATGTTTAATCAATAAATCAAGTGAGAAGTAGTCATTTTCTCATAGACTTCTATACAATCAGAGGAGTCGCCCCCTGATAGACATTAACGAGAATGCAGGTTTAAGACACTTCACTTTTCAGAGATGGAGGTTGCCTCTTGGTCATTGCAGGGACATTGATGTTAGACTGCAGATGAGAAGATCTTAAATGTTTGACTACATGCCTGCTCTCATCAGCATCCTTTTTAAGACTTCCAACTAGTTACTTTGATTTTCTTTGTACACTATAGTAACCTGTATGAAAGAGTTCTCTTGCCTCTCTTGTTCAGCTTTGAGCTGCTTATGCAATGAACACAAACAAATTAAACATGCATTAGTGCCTAAGAATTGCATTTTTTATTTACTAAACTCTGATGTTGCCTTTGTGGATATTAGGTGCATAAACATAACATGTCCACATACTTAATTAATTTAAATTGCTTTTTTGTTTTTCGGTACATAATGTTTGCCCATTTACCATCATTAAAAGGCATATGTTGCATTCTGTTAAACTGAACCTCTTTATCACTCAGTGGCCACCTGCTATTCTTTTTGGTGTACATGCTGTGTTGTGAAGCGGCACACAATGAATGCTCTATGGATGCTCAGCTCCAACGGTGTTTCGGTTAGTCTACCTCAATGAGGGATTCAACCCTCACCTGCTCTTTGCCGAACCTTTCAGCTACAAGAGAAGAAGCTTTTCTTTCTTTCTCTTTCTTTCTACTTTGATTGCCTGCAGAACAACAGTTTCCTTTCATTAAAGTCTAGTCTGGTTGTATATGTTGCAATTGTTATATTAGGTCCTAATCATGAAGCTCAGTGCCAATTAAAACCTCTTGGACCCGAGCGAGCTAAAAAGCGAGATTTTTAACCGAAGAGAGCGTCGTAGAAAGCAAAGTTCATAAAGAAATTTAAAAAAGAAATTACATTTTTTTTTTTATTTTATCGAAAAAAGTCTCCTTAATGTAATCACGTTAACCATTTTACACACTGCAAACACCATTATAAACTATTCTACTAACTAACTAAGAAGATTCGCCACAATACCATGCATTTTACGCCACAGCCGGCAAGACAACAACTCAGAGAACGCTTCGTTAATCTCGGGCATAGCGTCTAACCCGGCATATCACACTGCTAACAACATTAGCATTCCACACAGAGTTCAACGGTATCATCCAAATTACTCTCCGTCAAAGCGTTCAGGAGTTACAGCCAACAAGCCACAGAAAGCACAACTCCCACACTGCGAAAATATTCTAACTGTATCATACCTTGAGTCGGTTTTGAGGGCCAAAACGGTGAAATCCGCAATTATTCCTTGTTAGTAATGTGTTCGTCTGCTAAGTAGGTACGTCTGGAACTTAAAATGGAGCTCAAGCGCAAGTTCAGTCAGGAAGACACTAACGGGTATTCTCTGTCTCTCCTCTCCTTGTAATTACTCTATCAGCTGATTGGGGGCGTGCACTTTTAACTATCCAACCAGATTCGGCACAGTTTCCTTAAGCCAATCATATCTGTGCGGTCAACTTTAAAAGTGTTCTCTCTGCTGCTGTCAGTTGTCATTTCAGCTAAGCAGACGCGACCTCCTCCACCCCAGTCACCTCCAGTCAGCATCACATTCATGCTCCTGATTCATCATCAGATTGGTGCAACTCCCTTCACCACCACCACCAGTGTCTGGACTCCAGGGGGGATTAGGCCTATTGGACCGCAGTATCCCTACCCTCGGTGATAGTACTTCATGATGGAGTCCAATCGCCAAAGACTTTGCACTTTTCATATTTGCATGTGTAATAAATCATTGTTAAACTATAAAACAAGTCTCTCCTAATTGAAATGGCATTTCTCCATTCATCTGAGCCAACATGGTGGTCAGAATGCCAGCGGCGAATCATACAGGGAGCTTGGGGCTTGGGGGCTGACCACTGCACGGTTTTGGAGTTTTATTGGCTGAAAATTCTGTCAATCACTTCATGAAACACACGAGTGTGTTCGTTTTGAGCACCCGGTTGTAACGAGTGGTCACATGACAAGATCTGCCCAGCAGAGCCTGAGCAAGGGCTCCAGACAAACAGACAGAGACATCCAGGAGAGATATGACAGGTCAAAATGGGTCAAAATGGGTCAGAATTATGCCAAAATGATGCCAAACAGCTCTGTTAGGATAGATTGTACAATATGAGTGATAAATAAAGTGAAATATATAATTATAAAGTATATAAAAGTACAATGGAACAGCTACAAATTCTGGTTCGAAAATGAGAATTTGGCATGTTTGTTTTAGATAAACACCTATAACTGGGGTTTGCTTCACTTTATTTACACCAAATCTTTTTGTGAGGCACCTGCGCCCTTTGTGCTATGAAATGGGAATGTTTTTAGGCTAGCTAGGGCCTCATTTAATAAATTACAGTGCTTTTTCTTCAGACGAACTTGGGAATTTTCCCTGTTTGCCGTATTTGCTGTTCAGCTACTATTAACCAGTAACATATACACAATATTTACTCATCTCATCAAATCTCACAATCCCTAGTGTTATTCAAGCATCAACATTTTTAAAATAGACCTTGTAGTTACAGAATTGTAGTCTCTTTTGTATGGGTTACAATTATCGAGAAAAGGCCTAAAAAAAGGCTGAGGGTCCAAGAGGTTTTAAGGCTTGTGAAGCCTATTCTTCGTCTAAAGAGACACTTAGCTGTGGTCCTTTTGCTTCTTCATCCCCATTAAAGAGAATGTATGAACAAACTACTGTATATGGTAATAGGATTTGGAGTGATTATAGCTACCTAGCTAATTTCAGTACCTCAAGATATTACACCATGGATTGATTTAATTCTAGAACGAGGCAAATATGATTTTTAGTCTAGGTGTAGTTACTCTTTAACATCAATTTAATTATTAAAAAAATAAGAAGTAGTTTTAGTTAGGGCCTAATCTCTGAACCCATTTGCTATCAGTCTGAAGAAACTATTTCTGGGGGTCTGAACAGTGTAAAACCTTTTCCTGCTGCCTTCAGATTCTGCATATGAATGCAGATGTCATGGGATATGGTGCAGGGGTAGAGCTAAGACTCAAGCGCAGACACTGGAGACGAGGTCGAATGCAAGGTTAATTTACTGGCACACAAGCGGACAAAAACAAGAACCAAAAACAACTCCAACAGGGAGCGTGAAAAATACAGACTGAAAATAAACAGCAAAGTTCCAACAGGCAAAGTTCCAACAGGCAAAGACCAAAAAGACCAAGTCCAAAAAGACCAAGTCCAAAAAGACCAAGTCCAAAAAGAAGTCCAAACCCTGGGACGTGGAGAGAACAAACCTGGTATGAGTATGGCAGTCTCTCACCACCAGCCTGCCCTCGCCGCTTGGTTAAAGAATGAAAGGACAGCGGTGGAGCTTATTAGACAGAGGAAGTTACCTCACTATTCTCTGCTACTCTTTGATCCAGCAAAGATTTCTCTCAGTCTTTTTGTTCATCGTCATTTCTTAAAGGTGTTTACAAAGTTAAATACACAGCTCTGAAAATGAAACTGCAGAAATGATCATATTTGAGTTAATATTTTGACACAGACTGGCTGTATTGTTAAAGAGTTACACATAATAATCAGGGAGATGTCCAGTATCCTACTACAGCTGCTGGCATCTGTGCAGCTAACAAATATTTACCGGCAATTAAGTGTCTTGGTCAAAGGCTTGTCAATGCTCCAGGAGGAAAGACTAATTACTGTCCCCCAAACACATCACCCGGTCTAGTGATTCTAACCTGAGACAACTTCAGACGCACTGCCCTGCTTTTCTGAGCTCAAGGCGACCTCTGTTCCATATATGTCATTTTAGAGACATAACTCTGTTGTAAACCCTGTGTTTGCGTGATTATCTATTCCTTTCTTGTGTCTCGATTGAGGGAACTGCAGCTAATGAAGCAGCAGCAGGAAGTACCAAGGCAGTGCATTGACAGCCACAAGGCAGAGGAGCCGACATTACAGATGGTTGAGCTTGCATGACATTGTTTTTACTTGTGGTATAGTTCATTTTAGCTAAATGGTTAGAAGTTAAGCTCTAAACTGAAAAACTTAGTGACTTTCAGTGAAGCTTCTACTTGATGTTATACATTGTAACTGGATTGAGCAGAAGACAGGGTGAAAAGTGGTAGTGCAGCAACAGGGTTTTAATTTATCCTCAGTCAAAGTCTTACAAACTGAACAGAACAGCTTCTCTCTTAAGAGGAGAGACTGAGAGCTTCTCAGCTCCAGGTGTGTAGCTGCTAACACCTGCTCTCAATACTGTCACATGGGAGTGGGCAGGAAGGTAGATGCCTCCAACGCCCCTGTCTATCAGCCCAACATTTGGTTTCCAGAAGCAGTGAGTCAGTCAGCTCTCAGCTTTGAAATTGCTCTCAACATAAATCAGTGTAACATTTGCAGTGTCTCAACACAATTCACCATATAGGTGATTATAGTAATGCTACATAATTGAGTCCACTCATATTTTCATTGTAAAGGGAAATCTATGCGACATTTTCTTTGGTCCGTAAATTTGTGAGAATTTCCTGGTCATTTTCCTGAAAAAAACATTTAAATGTGATGCTTTTTATTGGTAAATAGTGACAGTGTTCTGTACAGGTAATACTTTTTCAATATATTCATTCAAATGAAATAGTAATCAAGTATGACAGAGAGCTTTTCGTCAGTGAGCACCATGTCTGTTGAACATGCAAATATGGGCATTTTGTCAACAGGTTGGCATATAATTTGACCAACGTCTCCTCATACAACAGTTTGTATGATATCTTAAGAGAAGTTACTTATCATTTTTTGTGCGTTATCCTACACAAGCCGGTAACAATTTCTGCTCGTAACATGCATAGTCTTTTCAAAATAAACTTCCGCCTTCACTTTATGCAACAACACTACTCTGTTAGGTTTAGACAACAACACTACTTGGTTAGGTTTAGGCTACAAAACTACTATAGTTAGGTTTAGTAATCAAAAACGACTTACTTAGGTTTAGGCAACGACACTACTTAGTTAGGTTTAGAAAACAAAACTACTCAGTTAGGTTTATACAACAAAACTACTGAGTTAGGTTTGAGAAAAGATCGTCGTTTGGGCTAAAATAACCACATGAGTGCTGTAACCACATTCCACAAGTTATGTGACAAATCAATCAAAATTGACTTATTTCATATGGGAATGAACAGCGGTCTCCTGGCTGAAAGTCCGCTGGTTGTTAGCTCCATAATCCTCATGTTTCCGCCCGCCCTGTGTGTGCTTTAGCGGTCTTTATCCTTCCACTTTCAGGATAAGTGGACAACATCCAAAATAATTTTGTGGGATATCTGCAAATTAAGGCACATTATTTTTCGTAAGGTAAAGCAACAAATGCTGGATGAGACCAGCCTAAATTTAACATATATAGTGAATCAAGTTTCTAAATAATTAAATAAATGATGAATAAATACATTATCATATTTAAGGAGGAAGTTCTTTCATTGCATCACTTCCTCTTGAAATCACCAGCTTTTAAACTCAAGACAACTAATTAATATAACTTCAGACTTTTTATATGATCTGTAACTAGTACCAGTCTAGTGTCATTACATAGTAATTTCCATGATTCTTACCAAATAAACAAATGTAAAATTAAGAGACAAGATTTCCTATTTTGTTAGTTTTATTAGTTCTTATCGTTAAATTAACAATTCCAATAAACTACATACATCCATTATTTCTATGAGTTCCATGTCTCATAGGAATGACAAAGACAAAGTGGGATCATGGAAATGGGAGGGCAGTAAAAAGGATTTAGAGGAATACAAAGATACCGAGGTAGAGACAGGCTAAAGACAAAACCAGGTTTGTCTTCATATAAGACACAGACATAAGACAGAGAGAAAGGTGTCAGACCCAAACCCATGGTGGATTTGTTTCAATCAAAACCTACTTCTGGGTTATTTCTGTAGCAGGGATATTGCTGTATAACCTTTCAGACTGCAGTCAGCCCCCAGCTGCTTCAATAAATAATGAGCCTGAATTATGCACTAATAAAAAGGCTTCTCATTTTGGATTATTTTATTATTAAAGTTTAGATACTTCAAAGTTTTCATGGGCACTCGGGGGAGATGTTATTACCAGACCAGAAGATCACTTCTATTTCAAGTAATAATACAAGTAGATCAAAAGTTGCAAAACAATTGTCACACACTTAAGGTGTGTTCACACCGAACGCGATGAACACACACATATGTATACACATAGTTTGGTCCGGTCTCTACTGATATGAGGGATCGTAGAGCTCTGGGTGAACATGGCGGCTACAGCATTTATTTCCTGATTCAACAACAGCAGGACTTCACTGATGACAGGGGGAGCAACTCAACGCTGATAGGCTATCGCGTTGGAGTGTCACGCGATTTTTTCGCAGAAGTTCAAATATTTCAACTTCTGCGTTTGGGGCGATTCGGCGTTTTGACGCGTCAAACGCGCCAAACGCGCCGCGCCATCGCGTTCTTCGGATCCAGCAACCACAGGAGCAGTTACGCTGACCGGACATAGCGCTCTGCTTGAGGCACACCAGCAGATGCTCATGGACATGCGTGAATCACAAAGATCAATGGCAGCTGAGGTCTCTCAGATTAGCCTCATCGTGCAGGGACTGGCTCGGACAGCTCCGGCTCCAGCACCGGCTCCAGCGCTTGCACTCCCCTCTCCAGTCCTCGTCCCGCCGGGTCGGGAATCCCCCGTGCCGTCTCCGGATCCCTATGACGGAAGTCTGGGGAGGTGCCGGGGCTTCCTGTTTCAATGCTGACAGGTATTTGACAGTCAGCTTCAGACTTTTTCCTCGGACAGATCCAAGGTTTCCTACGTGGTCGGATTACTGCAGGGAAGGGCTTTGGACTGGGCTACTAATACGTTGAGCATCGACCAGCCTAATTCTGTGTCGTATGTGGACTTTGTGGAGGATCTGAGGAGGGTTTTCGATCACCCGGTGGACGCCGAGGATGCAGCTCAACGCCTTCTCCGCCTACGACAGGGCCAAGCGAGTGTAGCAGAACACTCTGTGAATTTCCGCATTCTCGCCGCAGAGTCCAGGTGGTGCGAGACGGCGCTCAGGGGAGTGTTCATTTACGGACCATTTGAAGCCATAAAAGATGAGTTGGCCACCTGTAATAAGCTTGGTTTGTTGGAGGGAGTGATGAAGCTCACGATTAAGCTGGATAATCGGATGCGGTAGAAGCGAAGTGAGAGGAACTACCGATCCCAAGGGGAATCCCCCGTGATGTCATCTTCCTCCAGCTTTTGCACTCGTGCTTCGGCGCCAGCCTATCAGGGCGAGCGGATAAATCTTCAGGCTCCAAGCTCGTCTTCTTCTTCCTTCTCGGAGATGGAGCCCATGCAGCTCGGCCGTGCTCACCTTCCGCCACAGGAGAGAGATAGGCGGATCAGAGCGGGCAAGTGCCTGTACTGTGGCCGCCTGGGACATTCAGTGTCCTCCTGTCCAGCTCAGCCAAACGGGGGCGCTCGCCAGTAATGGTTGGGATACTGGTGTGCAGACCCAAACCTTCTCTCAACCCCCTACCAAGACTGTTGTTGCCTGCATCTCTCTCTCTGCACATCCACTCTCTCTCTCTCTCTCTCTCTCTGCACTAGTGGACTCTGGAGCGGAACAACATTTCATGGACACGGAATTTATAGCTAGAGCCCAGATTCCCTTTGAGACGTTAGTGTCCACTAGTGGTCAATGCCCTAGACGGCAGCTTCCTGGCCAGAGTCACTCACCGGACCCAGCTGCTTCGGCTCATCCTGTCTGGCAATCACAGAGAGAGAGAGACTTCAGTTTTACGTTTTTTTCTTCTCCCCAAAACCCCCTAGTTCTGAGCCACCCTTGGCTCACCACTCATAACCCTCAGATTGACTGGGCGGCCGGGAGGATTACCGCATGGAGCCCCCACTGTCATGCTAACTGCCTTAGATCTGCGCAACCCCCTGAAGGACATCTCCAGGGCTCCCCCTTGCCGTCGCCAGATCTCGCCTCTGTTCCCACCACCTACCATGACATCGGGGAGGTGTTTAGCAAGGCTCTGGCTCTCTCCTTACCACCTCACCGCCCCTACGACTGTGCTATTGACCTCCACCTGGGTGCTTCATTCCCTTCCAGTCGGTTATATAACCTGTCTATACCGAAGAAGGCGTCCATGGAGAGGATTACATCTCAGTCTTTGAAGGCTGGAATCATTCGTCCGTCCTCATCACCACTCAGAGCCGGATTCTTCTTTGTCGCCAAGAAGGATAAGAGCCTCTGGCCCTGCATCGACTATCAGGGTTTGAACAGCATCACCAACCGGAACAAGTACCCTCTGCCACTGATTAACTCTATGTTCGAACCCCTGTCTGGAGCCACGATCTTCACCAAGCTTGACCTTTGCAATGCGTACCACCTGGTACAGATCCGAACAGGGGATGAGTGGAAGACAGGGTTCAACACCCCCCTCGGTCACTTCGAGTACTTGGTCATGCCCTTTGGACTAACCAACGCTCCCCACAGTTTTCCAGGCGTTGGTAAACAACGTACTCCGGGACTTCCTGAACCGTTTTGTGTTTGTGTACATAGATGACATCCTCATCTATTCTTCGGATCTTCAGGAGCATCAGCCCCACGTCCGGATGGCCCTCCAACGCCTACTGGAGAATAAGCTTAAGTTTGTGAAGGCAGAGAAATGAGAGTTCCATGTGACCACAGTTCAGTTCCTGGGATTCATCATTGAGAACAGTCAAGTGAGGGCTGATCCAGAGGTCAAAGCCGTAACTGAATGGCCGATTCCCTCCTCTCGGAAACAGCTCCAACAATTCCTGGGGTTTGCCAACTTCTACCGCCGATTCATCAGAAACTACAGCAAGCTAGCAGCTCCCCTCACTGGGCTCACCTCCTCCAAGATCATGTTCGTGTGGACGCCAGAGGCTGGTCTGGCATTCAAACTCCTCAAGGAACAGTTCTCCTCCGCCCCCATCCTGATTGCGCCTACTATTTCCGCCGGTTGAACCCGGCAGAAAGAAATTACAACGTGGGAAACCGGGAACTGCTGGCAACCAAGCTGGCTCTCGAGGAGTGGAGACACTGGCTAGAAGGGGCTGTTCATCCGTTCGTGGTCTGGATGGACCATAAGAACCTGGAGTACATTCGGACGGCCAAGCGGTTGAACTCTCGTCAGGCTCAGTGGTCACTATTCTTCGGGCGTTTTGACTTTTCCATCTCATACCGCCCTGGCCACAAGAATACCAAGCCTGACGCTCTCTTGCCAGTTCTTCCAGTGCTGGCACCATCCTCCCGGCAACCTGTGTGGCAGCCTCTCTCACGTGGGAGATTGAATCAGTGGTGCAGGACGCTCTCCGGACCCAGCTGGACCCTTGAGGCGGACCTCCCGGCCATCTCTTTGTTCCCCCGCCTGCACGCTCCCAAGTGCTCCAATGGGCGCATACCTCCCGGTTCTCCTGTCACCCGGGCATCAGACGCACCATTGACATGCTTCGGCGAACCTTTTGGTGGATGTCGCCGGAGCTGGAACTAGAGCTTTTGTCCTCGCCTGCTCAACCTGTGCCTGCAACAAGATGTCACACCGACCCCCCGCCAGCTTGCTACAACCCCTTCCGGTGCCACATCGTCCCTGGTCCCATATCGCTCTGGACTTCGTCACAGGTCTGCCACCCTTGCAGGGGAACACGGTCATTGTTATGGTGGTTGACCGCTCCCGTTGAGGGGGGGTACTGTCAGGATCCCTGTCTGACCCATTGTGTGTTAACCTCTGTTTCCCCCCAATCTCCTCTCCTCATGTGTCTGTCATTTCCCTTTTTGTTATTGTATGTCATGTGCTCGGTGTTTGTTTTCTCGGACCTGACTCCAGACGATTCCCATGGCCACACCCCTGATTGGCGCACAGCTGCGGACAATCTGGCTCATTTCCACCTGATCCTGATCCCACTGATCACCGCCTGGGTTGTCAGTCCGTATCGTCTTCTGCCTCGGTAGTCTTACCGCCGTTCCGTAAGTTCCCACTTGACTTTCCCTGGACTAACGTCTTTCCTCTCTGCTACGTGTGTAGAGTCTGCTGAGCGGCCAGCCTCCGGTGTCGAGCCTCGGGACATCACACCGCCGACCAGCCTCCCCTCCAGTGTCGAGCCTCGGGACATCACACCGTCGATCTGCCTGCCCTCCGGTGTCAAGCCACGGGACTCACATCGTCGATCTGCCTGCCCTCCGGTGTCGAGCCACGGGACTCACATCGTTGATCTCTTGAACTCCCGTGACAACAACTGCCCCAGGGTCCAGGGCCCAGGTACAACAATGTGTGCATAACTAAAGGCTGCTTTGCTTTTATACCTTGTTGGCACATATTGCATACTATTTATATATGTATTTATTATCACTGTGTGTAAAGTGTTGTAGTTTTGTTTTCAGGCTTTGGCAGAGGCATCTATTTCTGTAGAAAAGTTGTGTTTGACAGTTTTTGATAAGCAAGGTCTGAAATGGTTTAAAAAATAAACAGAAGTTAATGTCATATTTTCATTCTTTTATTTCTATCCTGAAAACAAATCTATCTCAGCGGCCAGAAGCATTTCCTCATTATTAAAAAACATCTTCTTCTTTAAACCCTGTGGCCAAATTGGCCGTCATCTGAAGTGGACTTCTAGGAATTTCATAATGACATGAGATGAATGGTGGAAGTTCCCAAGCTTTTCAGCCCTTTCTGCATCCACTGTCTTTGTACATTCCACCCCAAAGAGATTGTGTAATCATGAAGCAGCTTTGTGTGTCTTAGTAGATGCACTTCTGTGCTTTTTCTCCCCAAGCTGACCCACCCACCCTCCGCATCTCTCCCAGCTCTCATCAGCGATAATGGTGAAGCCAAGAGAACCATACAGAACATGCCATATGCTGCTCCCAGTAATCGGCTCATTAGGTGCCAGCCTACTTAGTCTCTGCCTGAATGGAAATGCAAAACATCATAGACAGCCAGATGCATCCTGTGTACCAGACACGTACGTACAAACAAACACACACACATGCATACATAAACACAATCACAAACATAGAAACTAAATCTGCTGGACACACACTGTATGCACTTGCACATACTTGCAGTACACTATTGCATGCATTAAGCATCATGGTCTCATGGTCCTTAATTACCATATTACCTTGTCATTCTCAGACCACTTCATCCCCCCAGAGTGATGTGCAAATTTATGTTTGGCCCTAACCTCCTCTACATTGTTTTGTTCCATTGTTTCCGTTATACACATGTCTGATTTTTCAAAGGACTTTGGAGTGATCTGTTTTGAGGGCTCTTTGGTTGTCTGCATGAGTGTGAGAGAATGAGAGGATGGTAAATGCTCAATGGACTTGTACTTGTATAACTTGTACTTGTTCTTGTAGAGAACATTAAAGGAATAGTTCAACATCTTTAAAAATACTCTCATCATTGCTTGCTTTCTGCTCGTGAGATGTGAAGATCTAAATTAATCTCATCACCGTGTTAAACCTGTATTCATCAGGGGGTTTTTTTTTGGCCACTTGGGGACAGCAGAAAAAAAGATGGTTCTACGAGCAGCGACAGCTTTCACTTTTTTGTAGTTAGTAAATCTGATGTCATAATAAAAATCATGATTATCAGCTTCAAGGACCAAGCTGGAGTCGCTGGACGCGGCTAGCGTTTCTCAGAATGACTTAGGAAGACTGGAAGTATGGTGAAACAGCCAGTTTGGCCCTCTGAAAATTCAAAAGACCTACCAGACATTGTTTGAGTTACTGAGAACAAAACGCATTAGATTCTTGGATGTATAAAGAGAACTGGTTACAGCGTCAGTAACATTTACAATATGCTAAACTATCTCTTTAATGCAAACATCGGCATCAAAAGTTGAAAATATGTACCCAGTTCTAATTGTAATACTTTTACCGTCTTGTATTACCCCTCGTACCCTGTGCTGAGTTAATAATGGCTCAGTACTTCCTTAGAGCTTCCTATCTTTGTGTTGCTCATAAGACATATGAATGATGATAGATTTAAACATTTTCTCTCAGAGTAACTGTAACCACTGGCTGGGTCAATTCTATATCCCACATTGAAATGGATTTCAATAACAAAACAGATTGCCCAAAATTGTTTTCTATTTCCTGCTGGTTTCCTCCTGGTCTGATGAAAGGATCAGATCAGGGATAGACAATTTCCCAAGAGACATCTCTGTCCATGCTGTCACGTGTACAGCAGGCCGTGACCACACAGCTTTACATGAGCTTGCACAAGTACAATTGACATAGATGAATGAAAATGTTGGAAGCTGAACTAAATCTCTGGCTTCCAGTCTAAGGTAGTGATTGCACTTTTAGCCGGGAGGCTACTAGCATTACAGCCGCCTCACTTACCTCAATGACTCAATCACACATAATGTAGACACCGTGCGCACTCTGTGAACACGCACACAGACACACCTAAATCTATTTGTGCAGCACTCTTACAATTGGCAGGACTTAGCAAAGTTGAAAGCTTTGTAGACAGATATGTTGACGTCCTTTTCCATACATCTGCTTGCATGAGGTCTGTGACATTGATGAAGATTAGCTGCATAAGAATAAGGTCAAAGTTGGGGCCTCATTCAAGGACATATATGATTTGATATTTCTGAGTGAAGTAGATGCCAAAGGATAACATCTTGATTGTCTGTCTGTATTTACCTAATGAGGTGTTCATTATCAACATTAACTCCTCTTCATAAAACTGTAAAGTCTCTGGTGTATTTGAATTTAAATGCTTGTATACGTCTGCTGTGTGCCTCTCAATCGGTCGGCATATGGCTGGCTTGACAGCAAAAATGCATCATTTGAAAGAAGGAGGAAGTTCGGCAGAAGCATCTTGCATTGGGAAAACAGACAAGTGTTTAAAATGCCTGGACGGTAATGCAATATCTGAAAAGCAATTGATTGGGCCACCACTGCTGTCTGAATGGCAATTTCATTTATTTACCTCGGTTTCAGGCCCGGGACACAATGATGAAGAAAGGGAACAGTTACAGAGTGGTGAGGTCTCAAACGCATTACCTGCCAAACCTCTTATTTTAAACTGCTCCATTTACATCCTTTACTAACTCCCTTTACATTTATTCTCTTTCAAATTTGCTTTGTTAAAAATCCCCTGAAGCGTTTGTTATAAATGAATTCTGATTCATTACATATTGGTTCTTAGTTTTTTCTTAATATTCACAATAACTCTGGAAGCTGCAAGACACAAATGAGAAAAAAAATAAAAATAATCTGTTGATCCATTTTCCAAGTTTGATCTAGATTGCGTTCTCTCTTGTGTTAACTTTTGTGCACGACGCCCCCAAATCGGTACCAGAGGAGTAGCAAAAATGCACTTATAGGTAACTAATATAATTAATGTTATACACATAATATATACCAGATTAAAGAATAAAGTCTGATCTAAAATATCATGCAAGCCATTTTCACACCCTCCAAACACAATTCTACACAGCTAAATAAACAACTAAAAGAATTAACAAAATATCAGTCACATTTCGCCATGGCTGCGCACTCCGGTTTGAGCTACCACATGAAAGCTAAAGGCTAACCAGCCAAACCATTAGCAGAAAGTACACCAACAACACACAGATTCCGGAGATATCTTCAAAATGTCTCTCCGTGAAACCATTACAGAGAAACAGCCAACAAGCAGCAAAACCACAAACCGCTTTACAGATAATAATCATAACCACTCCTCACCTTGACCTGATATTGATGAAGACAAAGCATATTTTCCCAGTTCTGGAGCTATAACATGTCTTCTACGTATATCCTGTGTCTCATTGAACTGTGTTCGGGAAAGCAGGCTTTTTTTCTAAAGCAGGGGGTGAGGGGGGGGGGCAATTTGACTTTCGGCGTATCGGATTTTACACTTCACGAGAGACGGCGCGGTATTGATTCTCACTGGCTAATGATTCTGTCAATCAATCCCACATCACCCCGGCTCAATTCTATGGACTCATTGACTGAAATCGACCAATGGTCTACATACACACAGGGAAACTGGAATTCAGACGAGAAAGTCCCTTCGATCAGAGAAACGAACAGGCTCAGATAGGATTCAGGCTCTCAAAATGATGCCAAACTGCTATATTTGGATAGATTGAACACCATTAGTGATAAAACAAGTGAAATATATAGTTATATAGTTTAGTAAATTACAATTGAACAGCTGGTTCCAAAATTACAATTTGGCTGACCTCGCCTGACCTCTCTGTACTAAAACCTTACCTTATCAAAGTCAAAATTTGTAGAGAGACTTCACATATTGTGCTATGATTTGGGAGTGTTTTTAGACTTTCAGCTGCATTATTTCAAAGAAATAATAACAATAAAAGTGCTTTTTTTTTCGGCGAACCTGAAACTTTTGAATTTGAGCTGTGTGCCATCTTCATTTACTCTTAACCGGTAACATATACACTGATATTTACACATCTGAACAAATCTCACAAGTGTTACCTGTATTATAACATAACAATTATAAAAATAGACCTTTTAGTTACAGAAATACAGTCTTTTTAGTATGGGTATGCAATTTTTGAGCAGAGGCCTAAAAATAGGCTGTGAGCTCAGAAGGTGATTAAGAAAATGGGGAAAAGGTTTTTGCCATGGTAATTCTTTAAGGTCCTTCAATGTTTTTTTAACCTGTGAAACAGGTGAAAAATATGTTGGCAGGCGAAACGATTGTTGTTGTCAGGACTGGAAACTCCTGGAAGAAAACTAAACCGTCCTATTTAGAACATGAGCTAGTGGTGGACTTTAGCCTCCTGTGGCTAAAATTAGTATTGCAACAACAAACACTTTTCCCCAGAAATATTAACCTGGTCATTTTTCACCTGTTTGGAAGTCAAACACAACAACACAGAAGAGAAAAGTTTTTTTATTAGACTTAGAAAATGGATCACCACACACTTCACTATACACGGTAGTCACAGAGATCTTTTTAGCAACATTGCTCTAGTTGTTGGTGCAGTTTGTTTTGTGAAATAATGGATTATTGATGATTGCTCCTAGATCACAACCTGTCTGATCTGAGCTGCAGTTCCTTCCAAAGAGAGGAAAAGTCAGCTTAACACCAGGCTGAAAAGCACTGTTTCACAGCCTGTATGAAATGTTCAAGTGTGTTGTAGCTCTGACCTTGTCTAAAATGGTGACTGGACCTCATTAAATGTTCTGAACCTGTAACCACACTCACAAAGGTTGTCACAGTGTGCAAATACACACTGGAGTACCCTTAACTGCAGCAAGGTATGACGTTTAGCCACTAAAGCTTAGCTGTTAAGTTTCTGTTATCCATAAGTCCGTTGCCCCAGAGCATGCTGTGAGGTGTCACTACCCTGCCCACCCCAGGACTTCATCATTCTTTTCTACACTAGCTTTGAACAAGGGTGACCAATGCCTTCAATGTCTTTTTAGGAGATCAAAGAACAGTACATAAATTATTACGAATACAAAGGAAAAGACGCACGAGTTGCGGTGCCAGGTTATACAAAAGTTTTAACTGAAGTGTATACGCTAAATATTGTATATTCATATATTTATGTAAGAGTTAAAACATGGACAACATTTTTTAACAGTACTGCAATGTCCTAAACAAATCTATGTTTAGCCCAGCATTTGAAACATTTGGGTTTAGTCAACTAAGTTCAAAGCTACTAAAAGGAGTTATAACACTCACAGAGGCTCAGCACAATAAATAGGAGCCATGTGAAAAGAAAAGGTCACCTGTGGTGTCAGACGCGGCTTTTAACATCTTTCACAAACCCTGCAGATCCAGGATTATCTACTTTTGAAGATTATAGCAATGCTTGGTTTCTAAGACCAAAGAACTGGTATAGAAAGTGCCTTTACTGAAGGTAAGTGCCCCCCTCACACACACACACACACACACACACACACTCCCTGACAAGCACATATGCCCTATTCAGCATGTATAGACAGCCTTTAAGATATTACTCATACTAATATCCCTGTGAAGTAACTGTCGTAGGTTCAGGTCGCTGTTCCACACCGCTCTTCTTGCTTGTGCTGCCTCTTCACAGACATTGACCTTCGAAAAATATTCCATTGAGATCTCTGTTTTCTGGAGTGAGGGCTCTCCGTCTTGTCTGGTCCATTGTCTGAATCCTCCTTCATGTGTGGAGTTGTTCATATGCTCTCCCACCTTGCTTTGCGAGTTTCCCCCTGTTGCTCCATTTTCCTCCAACCCCAAATAGTCTTGTACTGTATGTAGTTATCAAATCATTGGTGAATTAATCAATTAGTTGATCAGCAGAAAGTGAATCACTAACCTATATTTAGGTTTAACTTTAGCCAATGTAAGTAATTTATGATGTAATTACTATGTCATTAGAATGAGACATATGCTGCAGATTTCCGGGTTCATCCTTGTATTTGGGGTTTCTACTAGAACATGTTTACATGCTTTATTTTGCAAAAAAAATGATTCTCCTTCTGTCTACCTGCATACAACTATATTGGCCCTTTCTCTGAAACGCTCTTTTTTAGAGCCTGTTCCTTTAAGGGCCCCCCCCCTCCAGTCCGCTCCAATTGGTCTTCCGTAACTGCGCTTGGCATCATTGCAACATCATTGCAGCTGGAAAACCATTGTAACAAAATTGAGCTGCACTTTATCGTGTCAGAAATCCAAAAGCCAAAACCAACAAAACCAACAATAAACAATAAACACAGCATCCCAGTGGTATCTGATCTGAAATTCAGGAGAAATAAACATCGGCCACCAGGATTACAAGTTTCCTTCACATTTGACTGAGGGACACTGAACCAAACAGTGAGGTCGCAATATGCAAAACCCAAACAATGAGCTGAAAGAAACTAAAACCTTCTGTTGAACTGAGAGTCGGGTGATATTTCTCTGAGGGTTTGTCACAACAAACGACCCCTTTTGCATGACACATAATGATTTGATCCAAGTTTGAGATCTTAATCAATAATAAAAAGATTTGGGGAACACAGGTGTAATACTTCCATCACTGCCCTTGACCAAGGCACTGGCCTCAAACAGGAGTTGTGTCCTGAGTTCTTCTTTAGAGTGCCCACTGGGATAAATAAAGTATAACTGAACGTTTGGCTTTACTTTGCAGAGATGGCAGAGTAGTCTGGCTAAAAGCTGGAACTGAAAAGTGATGTTCGTTAACTAGACGTTATGTCTGCTTTTTTGTCCTCTCTGTGCTTGGTAACATAACATGAATTCTATCATAAGAATAGTTATTCATCTAACAAAGCAAGTTTATCCCCATCATGTCATGTTTGAGGTCGCTGCAGATCGTAGCCCCTCTCCACTGTCATTACACACACACAGCTTGATGTATCCAATGCAGCTTTGCTCATGGCTTTTGCTCACCCTGTTGTCAGACTTGCTGCACATTGCATCAATGCCACCACAGCCACTTTTGCCAAAATCATTGTTCAGTTTGTCAGTTGTAATTTTGAGAACATTTTGGTATTCTTATCTTAACTTTCTCCTCCTTCTTTCCGTTTGGTGAGCTCGTCACATTCAGCAAACTCTCTGAACGTCAGATAACTGTGTGAATGACCAGCGTTAACATGGTGAGTGACGTGTGTGTAAATGAGTGCGTCCATAAGGACAGTGAATTAGCATCGCTAACAACCCGGTAACACCATATAAGGCTACACGTCCTGCCCCATGTGTCCTATGATGAAGTCCTGCTTCCAGAGATCCAGAGAGGAAAGTCTCTCATTCTAACAGAATTAAGGGACCTGATGAAGACGAGGAATGAGGACAAATAATGATGTTAATGTTAAAGATGCGTCACAGCAAGGCCATCGATGACTGCAACGGGAGGTCAAATAACACAAGATGTTCATACTCTAGTGTTATACATTTACATCAATAGACAAGTTATAGAAATAACTTTAGAATTATATCAGCCTGTAATTCAGATGTCAGAGTGAAACAGGATGATGTCAACATAATTATGAAGTCTATGTCATAGAAGATTCTAACTCAAAATTGCTTCAAAGTGAATGAAATATACAATCCATAAGTGAACAACTTGTCTAACAGCAGACTAACTGCACATGACCGCTACAGGTCTGGACCACTCGTACACTGAGTCATACCCGTGAGAGAAAATTCAAGATACGAGAAAATGTATAAATGCAGCAACTTCTCCCGAATCACTCGAACAAGTCAAATATACGAACAAACCTGTTTGTAGGAGTGGTTCTTGCATGACGCCTAATAATCTCCATCGAATTTTGTTCTGCACAGTTGCGGGCACTTCCACACCTCCCCTACCTACAAGGAAGTTGAAATGAGAGCATGAGACCATATCTGATTTATTGGTGGAATTTAATCATGTGAATGTTCAGTGCTGAGATTGGAAAACACGAGCAGCAACATCCCTGTCATAAATCCAGGTGAGATTAGGCCTTGAATACATACCACAGTACTTGAGACTACGTAGAGACAATTGCTGAGGCGACACAGTCTATAGGGATGGAAAACAAAAGGGGCGACAGAGAGCATTTGAGAAAGGCAAAGAGACTTAAGACAGACTGATAGTGTGTGTTTATGGGGGGGGGGGGGGAGTCCTGTATGAGATCTCTGTGTTGTAACATGGACAGGTTGTTTTGTGCTGTAGAAAATGGGTTGTGGAGTCTTATTATGACTCCCCTTGGAAAAATAATGAAAAGGGAAAAGATAGCAGAACCAGAGCATGAAGCCGTATCATCCTCCTCTCCCGCCACATGTAAGCACACACACACACCCTTCAGCATGTTTGCTGTTATTGAGGCCGTACCACAGAAAGGATGCAACGGACACAATCTCAATTTCACTTGATCCTCTTTGTGCAAAGTGGATTATACTCTGGTTAGAATGAGTAGTATGGGATGGATACAATGCCCGTAGAAAGTAACTAAACACGATAAACTGTAGTTTAGGTTATCTGACTGGTTCAGTCTTGCTCTAGATTGCAGTTATAGGCTTGATTTTCAGTAGTCACTTATTTTCAGCCCAGCGGTCAGAGCGGCTGAGCTGACATCCATATTGCCACCACATCCTATTAAGTGAAACAGCCTCAGCTATTGTACACACTGTTCCAACGCAATACTGTTCACTGCTGTTGACTGCTGGTGGTAAAAATGTAAATAAATCTTTGGATCTGCTTTGAACGGCCAAATTTCCACATCAAATCAGAATTCAAACCAATCCAACAACTAAAATCCTGTGAGATCATTTTGAAATACCAGCCCCTAGAAAGCAGGCAGGTAATAAGCAGGGCTGATGATGTCACGTGGGCGGGGCAGACAATAGGCTCGTTTGAGATGAGCTGCTCCTCGGGGGGGAAGTGGACGAGATTAGAAAAACTTTGGCTGCCTTGCTTTCGTGAGGTTATCGTTGACCACTTGTTCATGACGTCGGAGCACGTCGGGATCGAGTCGAACAGAAATCTAACCAGCATGCATTGTGAGGCGATCGTCATTCATTTCACCATACAGTAAGTTTTTATGTTTGTGTGTTTTTTAGTTGCTCTTGGAAAAACAAATGCCAGAAGAGGGCTTAATGTACCTGATGTGCTTTGGAACCACATTACACTAAATATAATGGTATTATCTTAACATCTATGCATTTATTACTTGACGATTCCAGCATCACAGAAAACAGTGTCTGTATTTCACATGAGTGAAATATAGAAAAACATTTTCATTTCCCATTCTGGATGAACTTTTACTCTGAAATGCAGGCCATTACACACACTTTGACTTCACAGGAGTGTTTATGCCTAAATGGTCCGTGTCCTCTTTTGATCACTTGTTGATGACTTGCATTTGAGGCTTTGAGGTTCATCATTAATTCACTAGATGGAGAGTCAGAAGATCTACATGGTGAAAATAAATCAGTGGATATTATCCCATCTTTCAGTGCCGTAGGAGGATGTGTGCTGCCTTGATGGTAACACCTCCTTTGACATCATCCTAGCACTCCTCAGTTTGGCTATCGGGTAAAAGTTAAAGATTGAAAAGGAAAATTGAGAATTCACCGAATCCACAGTCAGCCTCTCACCTTAGTTTTATGTGCTTTCATGTGCTTTGCTTCTTCGTTTTGGTACAAATATAAATACTTAAGTGTAAGACACAAATTCAGTAATTGCCCCATTACTATGACATCTGGGGGTGAGCTTGTTCCTTTACCAGGAGTTTGAAGGTGAGATAATAGCGGTCAGTGGACTGACGGGCTGTGGATGTGGGGAGGTGATTAGCTTCTTCCAAAAGAGGAGAAATGCCACTTCCGATAATTCCAAAGTTGTCTGTCAGTCATTTGTGTGTTCTTCTGCTGGCTTGTTGACGTTAGCAACAGGTATAGTTACTGTACATTGAGGATTCACCTGTGGTGCTCAGAGTTGGGGATTGTGTGAACTGTGCAGCTGACGTCAGGACTAATGGAGTGTGCAGGCACTACGGCTAAGCTAAATATAGTGCTGCAGGGATGACGCATTTTCGAAGGCCAGACCAGAAGTTGGCATTGCAATAGTTCCCTCCACAGAAAGCCAATGGGACTACTTTCCAATGGATTTTGGATTATTGTAGAAATCAATCTGTGTCAAACAAATGTACATGATATTTAGGTTCGGCACTTTTTTCGGCACTTTTTATTTTAAACTCACCAGAAGGGTTTGTGTGAAGCAGACCTTACGTCAGACATCTAACCAATAACACATTCCTGTAGAACTCCATGAAGCTCAGCATAGGTTCGGTCTCACTCATCCACAAATCTCTCTCTCACTCCCTTTTTAATCCATCAGCTGATCAACTGATCAACCAAGCCATAATAGTGTTGCCTGTCAAACTTCAAATAAAAACTGATCAAGTTACTGGACTAATATGTCAGTGAACTGGATATTTACTGCGGTAATGTATCCAGTTATGCTTTTGCAATAACAAAAAACAACTCAGTAAACATTGTATATATGAGTTTTTGGTCTCAACCGCTAGTTTAAAGTCAAGGACTAAGATGGCGACAGCTTTACGGAACCCCTCACTTGGACTCAGCAGCTTCCTGGGGCTGTGGACTTCAAAGAATAGTTGTGATGTTTTGAGGTGGGGCTGTATAAGGAACATCTCCATAGTCAGTGTATTACTACCATGGATGGAGTTTGTAGAAACACACAGGAGTAACAGGAGCACAGGAGCAAAGCAATGTTCTGCTGTGGACATGTTTTAGACACCTGAAATAAATCGGACTGAATGGAATGATTGGACGGGCTTGTTACAGTCCTGCAACAGCCTAAGAGTTCCTTTTTCTTTGTCAGATCATTTGATTCATTGATTGCTGTCAGGATGTAATGAGACTTCAACAAGAATATCAACGGTGTTTTTAAAAAACTAGCAACAATGCCTTTAAACTGATATCGATATTTTAGGGGAGCATTCCCTTTAGGTGACTAAAATATGTTTTGCTGCTGCCCAGCAGTCGGCCATTGCTCAGCTTCCAGGCTGGTACTCCCGTCTGCTTCTTCAAACTGGGGGGCGTGCCGACAGCTATCGCCTGTAGATGATATACAAGACTATGGATAAATACGTCACACACACCCTGTCCTCTGTGTGAGCGGTCTGCAGCACCAGAAACACGGACCCTGTCTCGTTTTTGTGGATGTGACTTCATATCCATACAACCAATATGTTTATGATGAGTACAAAAAAGTTCATCTAGCCTCTTTCTTTGCTCTCAAAGTTCACCAGATTGATGCAGATTGATGCATTTAACCTTAATATGTAGCCTAACAAATGTAGGCTGACTATTTCTGTATAATAGTGCATATTGCAGGAAAAAACAACATTGTGATGCCCTTTTAAAAAACAAATATCGTGCAGCATTTAGTAGGACTCTGAAGAGGTACAGTGAGATAAGAATTGTTGTGAATATGGCTCCAGGTTTTGATGGTGAACCAGAGTCACTTGCTGACTGGTCTACAGAATCTGTTAGGCCTGCAAGTAATGCATCAAGGCCTGTGACGAATGTGAGAATAAAATAACTTTTTCTGTTTCTTTATTCTCCTTTCTTTTTCTTTCTCATGACAGCTGATCACATAGCGGCACTCCAACGTCTTACACGTGTCTGCTGGCTTTTAATCAGCAGCCCTAACAGCTCTTATATATGATCTAATATAAGTAATGTCGAATAGAAATGATTTCCTTGTGCGTGTGCACAGCCCTCTTAATTCCCTTTTGGCTTGGAAACAACTCCTGCTCTCATTTCCACTATTGGACATGAAATGTTATTTGTTAATTTTGTTACTATTGGGTTTGTGGTACAAAGAAGCATTAGTGCTTTGTATTACAAATTGTACTACTTCGGGTACACTGTATAATATCATTACCACAACTACTGCAGGATAGGACCGGATAATTATAAAGAGGATATTAGTCAGCTCATGGTCTTTCATTTAGAGTCAAATCTATAGTGTCTCTGATGGAAGCATGAAAATGAGTTTTTCTAATGTGCTCCTTTCTCTGCTGTCCCTCCTATAATATTATTTCTAGCAGCCTTGCTCCTCTGCCCCTCTCCCACTCATGCTGATGCCTGGCCAGATCTGTGTTCTGGTGGTTTAGACTGTTACAGCTTAGACTGGTTGTGTAGTTTATATTGCTAGCATGATAATGGCACTGTGGGAGGAAGTGCGAGTGACAGCTACTGTTACCAAGATGCTCTGAGGCTGAATGCATGTTGTGGAACTGAGGTTATTTCAGTCTGCAGTAATGGTCTGCATTCTGTCCGCCTGTGATTCAACGTTTCACTCGCCGGCTCCTCCGGTCTCCGTCGTTTCTTACTCGATGTCGGGGCCGCTCATTAGCCCGCTATTAAAGAACAAAGGCGGACCGGGGCATCACGCATGATATGCAACTGTTGCCTGGGTTACTGGGAATCCATCCTTGTTACTATCAATCAAATTGGCAACCTGTAGATGTCGCTAGCCCCTGCTGGGTGTGCAGAAGCATTCAGATGCATTATGCTGATTATGAACAGCTATAATTGTGATTGCTTCGGTTGGCCCTTTGGTCCCTCAGGGTCCCACTCTTTGTCTGAGGTATTTGCCTCTCTCATCTTGAGATTGCATTTGTTAGTGTCCCACAAATTTACAATGCAGCAATAAAAATGTTCTCCTTTTTTTCATTTGCTCTCTTTATTCTCTTGCTAACTGGCAGTCAATATCAGAGGTTTAATTTTCTCAGTTACTCTTTTATTTTGTTCTCTCTCTCTCTCTCTCTCTCTCATGCAGCAGCAGCAGCAGCAGCAGTACTGCAGTCAGTCAGATTTGAAATATATTAGTAAAAGCTGGCCTCCCTTTGACAGTATGACAGCTTAGATTTTCATGAGCCTCCAATAAAGAGCAAGTCATTGTGCCCGGAATAACTGCTTTGAGAATATTGTTCTTCCCAGGCAGATACCAATGCCCCTAATACTGCGGACACTTGACTTGATAACATGCATATCGATCATAGTCACTGATGCAGCAATTGCCTCAGCACTCCCACACAGCCAATCACGCTGCATTGCTTTTCGGTCGTTATGGTCACATTACTGCTGTGTCACTTTCTGTGAGCAGTCCTTTAAAAACATAGAGGTATTTCAGGTGCCACGTCTTTGTCCATTTTTAGGATTTACACTCATGAAGTCCTCTGCATTCATGTCCAGCGGGCATGTGAGCTGAGATAAATGACTGGATTTTGAAAACATTTTCTTGCAGTTGCTGTGGACGCAGCCAGGGAGTCAGAGTCATTTGTTTCGATGTACTATGTGGACTCTATCAAGAGCCGGAGCAGGAAGAAATAACGAGAGCAGTCGGCCTCTGCTTTCTCTTTCTCTCTCTGCTCCCTCCTTCAGCAGGAAACATACGGAAAACTGACAGTAAATCTGCAAGGACCATATGTTCCTTTTCATGTGCTGACGATCCACAAAGTTCCTTTTGAAGTGGAAAATGCCACCGTTTGAATGTGTCCGGTAAAAGGCTGCCACAGCACAAGGAATTTGACTGTTGTAATTGTTGCTTGATGTGACAATTAACATCTGGACACAGCAGAGGAAAAACACAGCGGAGGCAGAGATTTATGCTTTCATGGCATATTCAAAGACCTTTTGCCTCAGTCCTCTTATCCTCAACACCGAGCTGCTGTCTAACATGTTCCGGCCATGTTTTGCTTATTACTTTAAAAATACATTCCTCTTTATTTCCTATACTTCAAAATAATCCGTAATTGTGCCTTATGTTATCTCTTCAAGATTCTAAATGTGAATATATGCTTGTAATGTCTGGGTTCTACGGCCCAAGTGCTGAAGAGGACCAGAAGAAGAGAGCACATTACACCTGTTTTCAAAGTCCTTACATTGGTTGCTCGTCTGTTTCCATATTGATCTTAAACGTAACATTTTAAATAGTATTTTCTGTTGTTTTCAAGGTCCGCGGTATCTGTAAAGCATTTCGAACTGCACTGACCTGACTGTACGAAAGGAGCTATACAAATGAAGTGTGGTTGACTAATAATATATCATCTTGATGATTGTAATTCCCTGTAGTGTGATGTGAGACATGGTGTTAACCGGTCACCTTATGGAAGGTGTTGGATCCAGTGTTTTTAGAGCTCAACACAAACTGGGAACTAAAAGTCAGCTCTGACTATTCTTCTTTTACTTGGTCCTCCAACTTGTATGGAGGAAGTTAACTAAATGGCTGGAGTAAAGATTGAATATACTTTACTCGTACTACCAGACAGTTCAGGTAAAGGCTATTTTTCTATATTATTCTATATTTAGCCTCAGACATACTTTTGAGGAAAGAGAAGTGTCCTGATGTCTCCTATGTTGGATCCACTTATAATAAGTAGCAATATTTGTTGACAATTTGGCATATTGGCACCATTAAAAGAATGCCGAAGTAGCTATTTGCAGTTTGTTTGGGATGTATCCATGGATGTACAGACAACTATCACTGGACAGCACGTTCTCACTCCCAACTCTTCATATAAAGACACTTGGTCAGTGACCCCTTGGCATCATTTTTGAAAGGCACTGGGTACCCCCTTTGGAGAGTAGACTTCAACAAGTTGAGAATTCAAACAAATCTAATTTGATTGGTTTTAGAAAAGATCATGGTTTGGGTTAAAATCATAGCCTGTATAAAATGTGGACATACAATGTGGACGTAGTCTCCCTGATGATCACTTTTGTTACTTTCTTGCTCTAATAATAATCCTTTTTTTTTCTTAAGATGAGAGTTGACAGATGACAGATGACAGAGATAGAAACAGTGAACATGTTGCTATGATGGTTTTTATTCTTTCAGTAGTGTATTCTGGTGGTTCAGTCGCTCTTCTTGTATGTTAAATATGTTGGTAGGATGAGGGTTAAATGTTGGAAGTGCCACAGAAGAATGTTGGAAGAACAATCATCATCATCATAACAATTTGTTGAGTTTTAAATGAGAGGAACATTCCGACTGAGTTGATGGACAGCAGCTGAAGAGTTTACAGGCATAGTGTGTTCAGGATGTAAAGATGAGCTCAGCGTTATGCCAGCAGAGATACAGAAGTCACAGCTTGTTTGGCCCGCTGACTGTGTTGGTGGAATTAAACTGAACATCATGAAACATCTACATTTTTGCAAGAAACGACAGCAGTCGATTTCAGACATTCAGAAGTAGGTCAACTAAACAGTTTTGGAAAGGCAGCAAACAATGGAGCATTTAGGTGCTCCTAGATTGGTCCCATTTCCAGAGTTGGGAAGTCTTCCAACTTTGGTGTGTTCATGAGCTTTAAACCGTTATGTGGAAACAACATGGATGTTGAAAGAAGATGTGTTGTATTTTAATGCTCCAACAACACGTTAGCTGTTTTTCAGTTGTTGTTTCGACTTGAGGGGGCGTTCAAGTGAATTTTCCAGAGCTCATTTTTCCAATTATTATGAAACTACATGAATGCAGCACAAATGCCCATCTCACAAAGTTGATGACAGAGAAACGTACTGTAATGCGTGTACAAACAAACCAACCTGAAAATGTAACCTACATGGTGCAGGTAATGAACTGCATGGGTAACATACTGCATGTTGTTGTTGCAGCTGGGGTGTTGGTCTATTAAAGTCGCATAATTAGTATTCACTCACAATGTCAATAGTCAAAGTACTATTCCACATTCAGAGTGAACAGTGAATGGTTGAGTTCGAGCACAGACCACATATCCAAAAACTCAATCAACAACTACTATACATTTATGAGCATACTATCTAAAATCAACAAACAATCTGTGGTAGTAGTATGTGTATGTGTATGTGCATACATGTAGTTGTGTGTGTGTGTGGGGGAGGGGCGAGAAAACAAACTAGACAATGGCGGATATAATCTAAAACGTGGTTACGTCACGTGGGACTACACGTGGAAGATAGATCGGACAATCAAAATGGAGGGGTAGTTCCGCACGTGACCACGCCTCGCGAAACCACTAAATGGCGCGATACTCCAAAACGGCGCAAGACGATAGAAATCGCATTATCTACACGTGCCTGAGGTAGTTAGCTCAACCGGAATATGCATGTAACTATGTACGTGTGTGTGGGTTAGTAAAATAAGAGGGAAAAAGAAAAAAGATAAAACATTCAAGACACGTCACTCAGCGCCATCCTAAAATATACAGTAGGAACTGTTTTTCTATCTCACAGAAACTCGGCTGGCGATCTCAGATGCGTCCAGCCACGGTTCTGGTTGGTTTCAAATTGATAGTTACAGTTCCCCACCTTACTCGCGGTGACTGATTTAAAGAAAAGGAAACCAAACCAAACAAAACAAAAGAATCCTCAAAACAAAAAGATCCTTTCCACTGCGGTGAAATACGGAGATTACTATTTCATCACACAGGAACCTGACTAGCGATCTTGGACTTGCCAAGTCACAGTTCTGATCTTTGAACCGATAAAATAACAATTACCAACCATACTAGCGGTGACTGATCTCTCTCAACACGATTGTAGCAGTATGAAATACTGTTATATAAAGTATAACGGGACTCGGCCGTCTGTGAGCATACTGAACAACACGCTATAAAAATACAGTAACTTAAGCAAAACACAAACAAGGTATAACACACAATGACCTAACTAAGCCCAGACACCAAGCTAACCCTCTTACGGTGAGATGCCTTCTTAATGGTCCTTCTTAGTGGTCCTTCCGAGTTTCTTGGTTAAACTTGGGATCCTGTGTGATAAAACCTCTGTGTTGGCAGAGCGTTTTCCTCAGAAATAAATAACCAGCAAAATGTCGACGTTGTTTTTTTGGATCCCGAGACAGAGAACGGATAACTTTTATGCCCCGTTCTCTGCCTCAGGATCCAAAAAAAACAAAATAATCCTGTGTCTGATTGGCCGTTGCTGCTCTGAGCATCCACGTGATTAATGATGTGATCATTTGAAAACTGCTCTTAAAGGTTCCGCTCTAAAGTCTCACTTAGATTTATTCTCTTGGATTTAGCAATGTGCTGCCGCTTTTAAATCTGTCAGCTTTGATGCTGCAGATTTGCAACCTGTAAATAAACATGTGCTTACAGTAGGTGTTCACATGTGCATATGTCACAACATGAAAAGAGGCCCCCATGAAAGGATTAAGCCTTTGCCTACGACCAGCTTTTCAGCTTTTGGGATTTCTGTGCTGCAGTCTCCCTCTGCGAGCGCCTCACCCCCCTGTGAACCTTCTGGACTTGTGCTGATCTGAAGCTAGCATTCACCTCTGTGTTGTGAAGACACAAACACCCACACACAGCCAGAGACAGGCCATTTTCACTGCCGCTAGCATAGACATTTCTGTGAAGGCGCTGCATATGAATGGGCTCACCGCTGTTTGCCCCCTAGTCATGAGTATATGAGTTTTCACAAAGTGAAGATCCCTCACATTGTGGTCACCATCTATCCAGTGGTACCCTGTCTCCAATGCAGTCTACACATACAGGAAATTCTCGAATCGTAACTGGAGTCCATTTACCTCAAATGCAGAGAGAACCTGCCCTTTAAATGAAGGTTTTACTGCTAGTTCAGACATAATAGAAATATTGTTTTTATATTATCTCCGCCAGCTGTGAGCCATTAGGGAGATCATGCGTTTTGTCAGGTGTCCGTCTGTCCACGGCTAATCTCTCATACTACTGGACCCATCAGCGTGATAGTTAATTGTGCTCTTTAGAACTGTATGCTCAAGGACCTCTTGTGGATTCTAGTGATTCACAATTTAAAACCATCATTTCTACCATCATTGACTGCTGACTCCTCTAAACTCGGTAGGGGCTGAACTGATCAACAGCTGCTTCAGTAGCAATCAGCCAGGCTAAGAACAAACCTCTCTAGTCTGTTGCAGGTCACAGATTGACCTTTAGTTGTGTCTCAAAAGCTGACATCTCATTTTGAAGCGGAGCATCTGCAGATTAACTCCATAACCGATTGGTTTTGATCCACTAAAGTTAGGTTCCGTATGAGATGAATGTTTTCGTTATCTTCACCGCCATCTTGAGGGGCAACTGACTTATAATGCTTTGTTTGGGAGGTTAAAGGAAGACACACCTGGACGAGATTTGCACTCTGCTGAGTACTTTTCTCTAGTTTGCAGTTTGTCCTATTTTGCCATTTTTTGTCATTGGTATTAAGATAATGTCAATGAGAATCAAGACTTCCTACAAAGATGGTTCCCATTAAAAGCCTTCCAGCAGAGATAAAAAAGAGAGATCAGAACAAAAGGCACCAACCAACAGTCAGAGTTGAATTTAACAGGAAGAGAATCAAACATGAGCTAAAATGCGGTCAACCCGAACAGTCCCAAGCAAAGAGAATGGCTGGCGGTTTGGCGCTTTTTATTGGAGGTGGATGTGTTACCACTCCTTTAAAATTCGCCTAAAACTCCTCTCCAAGGCATACCCAAAGTAAATTAAAAGCTGTTCTTGAACCATTTGGAGTACATCCATGGTTATGGCCTCTTTAGAAAGCTAACACTCTGAAGTTACTCAGAATCACTGTAAGTGCTACTGCCATTGAGTAGTAGAATCTTGAACACACTGAAGGAGAAGGTTTTTATTTCCGCCTGAATATTTATTTGCAAACAGATGCCTGCAGATGACTATAGCTGGACTTATTAGCTGGAAAACACATTGGGACCACAGCATGAAGCCTTACCTAGTCCAGGTTCAAATTTGATAACAATAGCACAAAAAAATGTATATTTTAGACATGTTTTACGATGAGTATGTCTTGGCCCTTTTCAAATAAGGACATGTGATAACCCATGGTATTACATCCAGCCTATGTGTAAATGTGTATTCATAATTCAAACTAAATCTTATTTATGTCTAAAAACAGTTATTTCACCATTATTTATTTTCTCATAACCTCTGAGATTCTCACATACCACACCTTGGAATTATGCTCAGACACAAGGACCAAAATTGACTTCCACATTCTTCCTCTAAGTCCACCCACTGAATCTGCATATCATTCTTTTCGAAATTTCATTGGCTCTACGAAGCGTGAGTCATCAGAACGATCGGTTGCAATTGGCTCGAGCTTCACACGAAAGAAGAGAGGCGGGCACTAGCCTTCAACTGGGACTGTCGTTGGCTATTCTAGGCTCTGAAGAGCATATGGAAGCTCCTAATAGGTCAAATGAGGTGTCAATCGAAGCGTCATAATGCAGCAGCCGTTTTGAGATACAGACAGCGCCGTGTTTACATGGAAAGTGAAGGTATATTGAGAAAATAGATCACTAGTTAGCATATCTGCCGGCTAATTTGAAATGATGCAACAGCAGTCCATGGGTGTTTATGGACGTAATAATGTGTTTTGGACTAAATCTTTTACTGGATTGGATAGTCATGACCTTTGTCAAATGTAACAAGAGCGTTTTCGTTGGAATATAATCGATGGGTGGATTTCTATCAAGCTTCAAAGGTGAGGTGCCTCGATTTTGAGGGTTTGTGGGTTGGTGGTTTGACAGAGGCATTGACTGAACCTGCTGTTGTGATTGTATCTTGAAATGGTTTACATGAATCAAATCTCAAGAATTGTAGCTTTCTAACGAGATATCGCTTCAGTGCCTACCTATAAATAGCTGTTGTGTACATGACACAGATGTACAGTAAACACTCCAATAGCCCGCGGACGGGCCGTCGGAGTGGTAACAGGTTAACTATATGCATTTGGCAAACTAACCTGTTAGTTCTCATCCTTGAAGTGTTTTTTCTTAATAAGCAAAGGACACTGTTTGAAAAATACCACAGGTAAATCATGAATGTCACTTTTGTATGCCTTGTACAAGTTTGGTTTCAAGTGCAGGATGGGCTCATTGCTGCCTCTTGTGGTTGATTGCAGCTCAGTAATTGGAACAGAGAAGAACCACGACGTCCTTGAATGGTTGAGTAGGACATGACTCTAATAATGGAATAAATGCTGTGTAAGTGTACATTATGTACACATTTTTAAAAGTATCACCGTTTTCTCTCTTTCTCCTGCCTCCCACTCTCTGTCCAATCCACTGTACACATAATTACTTTAAGTCATTAATAACCTATTAATATTGATGCATGTTATTTAAATGAGCGGGTTAACGGCTCGGCGGACCTCATTAAGACTTGATGGGGTCAAACTAGTCCTGCAGTCCCACCACAGTGTGCCTGATTACACTTTTAATAGAACGTTGCAGCGATTTGCTAGTCTGTCCTCTCAACGTTTGGTGTGCAAAGATATGCTAGCATGTGTTATATGTTAGTGATACTTTAAAGGAGGCTGTCTGCCTTACTAAGTGTGCAGGTGACACTGGTTCATTGTGTGGTAAACCCCTTACCCAAACTGGGATGGTCCGGCCATTCAGTAGCTTCGCGACCCTGAAGGGAAGCAAGGCCAGTCAGGTTTTGTATTTCTCCACACTGAACGGGTTCATGTGGCTCTAGTCTGACTCAAGCCTGCCATTGGCTGAGTATTTCAAGCGGCACTCTCCCCTTCAGGGGTGTTTCCGGTAAATGAGGACATATGGGCTTATTCCAGACCTCTGTAGGGGGCATACAAAAGGTTTTTGATAAACAAGCTCTATTTTGATGCTTTACTATGCACTCCGGTGCTTTATTCACATTTACAGTACGTGTCTTCATCCTTGATCAAATTGAAGAGTGTATCTCTACAACTGTTGATTACTTTCTAGATGAATTATGAATTGTGGTTTTCATTGTGTTCAAAATATTGTAGAGTGTAAACAGAACACTTCACAGCTATCATCACATTTATTGATTAGATTTGGAAGAACAGTTATTAAAATGTATTTAATTGAACAGTAGTTGAATGTTTTTGCAGCTATAAGTATAATGCAATAACATACTATATATTATTCTGCATAATGAGCATTTTTACTTTTGGTTCTTTAAATAGATATTTAGATACATATTATTTTGTACTTTAACCAGGGTGATATTTTGAATGGAGTATTCTACACTTGTAACAGAGTATTTTACACTGTAGAATGAATCCTTTTATGAAAGATCTAAGCACGTTTAACACCTCTGTATGTATTAATCGGGTTTTCTTTTACTCATCATTTTCAGATATAGTTCAAATAGTGAAGAGCATCTGCTGCTGTCCCTCTCTTTCTTTTTCTTTCTCCATCATCAGTCTGTCTGTGTCTCTTTCTCCACTGTGACTTTGACATGTTCAGTTTTTATCGATAGCAGAGTGAGTTGTTCGCTGTTTCATTTTGGAGCCGCACAGTAACGTAAAGTAACGTTATGCAACATGAGGTTTGTAATATCATGATAAAGAGAAGAGATGTGTAGGTTACTTATAATAAATCATACTACATAGACTCACTTCTATTGTTAAAACTTAAAATTGCTCCTCTTCTCCTCCCACTGTGAGTCACTCAGCTGATGATGGTGCCGCTGCTATAGAGGACTGTGGCTTCACACATACCTCCCTTGTAGCTAAAAGTTGCAGATTGATTGATTCATGATATTATTGGTTGGTACTAGCCTTCGTAAGCACACATTCTTATTTGTTTTACAGGAGGAAAAGGACAAAAGGACTGGATTTTAATTTGAAAATACAAAGATTTTTTTATGCAAATAGTGTTAAATAGGTGCAAAACATGATGAGGGATATGATGTCAGGCTTTAAATGGCATTTTTCATTCCATCTGGACTTGGCATTTTTAACATAACATTTCCAACAATATCTTACAATAACTAGCAAGCTACACCTGTTTAAATCTGCCAGGACAGTTGTCATCTCAGCAGCATTTATTTGATTGTATCTACCTCTGTCTCTTTCTGTTTCCACATAAGACCTTTACTCAGGCCTGCTGAGTAATTGCGTGATCCTGTAGCTGATAATAAAGCAGCCAGCAGGATTTGTGGCGACTTTTGAGAAGGCCCAGTTCTGTCGACTCACTCGCTCATTCTATCAATCTTTCTCTCTGCACTCTGCAATCCTCCCACTCCAAGCAGGAGAAAGCGTTCGTGGAGCTGGCGCACATTTTGGAGCTGCTGCGAGATTCCAGAGGCAGCCGAGCAGCTCCAGCTGTGCCAGAGTGCCATCAGGGGGAGGAACAAAAAGCTCAAGGTCCTCACCGACTTTCATCTCTCCCTTTGTGCTCCCTTCTGTTTTATCATTCCCTCCTCCCTACTACTTTTTCTCCCATCAAAGAATCTCTCTCACACTCTGTCACGCAGACATCTACTTTTCTTCTTGTTTTCTGACCTTTATCTTTATTTTTCTTGTAGTTCTGCATGTTTTCAACTTCTGTCCGTCTCTGTCTCCTTCTCTACTTGTTTTTGTCCCACCTCTGTCCACCCCTCGCCTGTGTACGTTTCTTGTCTTTCACTTTGTCTTTTTTGTTATTCTAGTATCTGACCGCTGGCACAGAAACGGTACTCGAGGCTCAGCAGGCCCAGGGTGGATATAGTCCTGCGGTGCATGTTAAGGCAGCAGTATTTCCCATCAAACCCAAAGGGCCTGATTTTTTTTACTTCCCCTGTGTGTGTCTGTCCTAGCCTTCTGCTGTCCTCAGTCCCGCTGCCACCATGTTCAGCAGCCCTGCCTCTCCACTCGCCTCCCATCACCCATCCCTCAGAGGGCTTTTTCAGGGCTCCCTTAAATCATTTCTCCCTCACAAATTAGTTGTGAGTTTGGGCCAGTTCACTTAAATTAATAATTATCCATCCTCTCCACCACCACCACCATTACGAGCCCAACCAAAAAGAACTATGGTGGCTACATTTGCAAACAAACAATTAGGTTTTTAAAAATGTCCCCTCCAGTCTCCACCTCTTCTTGCCTTCCTTTTTATTTTTTAAAACATCAAATTCAGACATCATGAAAACAGTTGGATGACTACATTTGAATAGTCAGTAGCATTTTTTCCTGTCTCTGTGATGCCGTAGGTGATCTCACAGTGGTCATTAGCAAGCTCAGTGTGAACAAAATCTGCCTTATTATGTTTGAAGAGACATAGTGCAGGTGTGCAGAACGGCTTGTGAAATATCTGCAGATAACATTATAGTCAGGGCTGAATATAAACCTCCCATGCCCAGAGGTGGACACATTCTGCGCATAATTCTTTGATAATTCATTACCAAGCTTAATTAAATGTGGACCGCTGGCGCTGTTGGTGACGGTTTAGCTAAACAAGCTTGCATCCAGGCAATCGCAATGCTAATATGGAGTAAGCATCGTTCAGGCCTCAAGTCAGCCAAAACTGAAAAATCTCTTTTTCTGAAATTAAAAAAACAAACTGGCTTCCTCATTTGTAATTCTGCTAACTAATACCCTATTATTTGGTTTGTTGTGATTTGGTCATTTTAATAATACAATGTCAAATGGAAAACAGTGCTCTTCAAGTTTGCATACACTGGGATTAGAGTGATTGACGCAGATGGAAGCCTTTATCTGCCAACTGAGAGAAACTGACTTTGGATTTTGACATTAAATGGCACATAGTTGTAAATAAATATCTGTCATGGTCAAAGTAAGAATTAGATTAAGTAGCACTTTAAGACTCAAAGACATTTTCCTTTACTTTTCAGCTCCATTGTTCTGTTGTGAAGCAGGAGCTGCCAGCAACAGTCACTCATTTCCACAATCATTGAAAAAGAACGATTTGTTATGAAGTGAAAGTATTGGGTTGTATGGCTAATTAAACTCCACACTGTGTTACAACTTTGTATCGCAGAGACAGTTGTTTATTTCTAAAAGCGTAATCATTAAAGTCTGAAAATGTTTGACTTTTTTTTCTTGTTTTATTAACCATTCTCTGCCATTCTTTTTTAATCTTATCTTGCAGCATCATCTGTATACTAATATAGTGACTGTGGCACTTATCCAAAATTGTAGCTGCACAAATTGTTGCACATTTCTAGAGCAGATAAGAAAATGAAAAGAGGTCAGCTGCAAGCGGTGAACAGCTGTTTGTGTGGCGTCTCTTCCGCTCTTCCTGTTTCCTTCACCTACATTATCCTGGGTCCTAAGTCCCTCCATGTACAGCTTCTTATCACCCTCTATGTACCAATGTACATTTATAACAAATACCACACATATTACGGTCATCAGCGTTGCATATTTGTCTGACCAAAATACCCAAAAAAGAAATTATTCATTTAAATAATTTTTTTTTTAGTTTTTAAAGTGTTTTTGTTTGTAATATGTATAATAAGCATATCATTTAGTTATTGCTACTAAGAATCTAACAAACAGTTTTTCAAGGTGTATATTTCAAATTGCATCTCTTACACAAATGAAGATAAAGTTGTGAACACCGGCTGAATATCTATTATCAGAATCATCATAACTGTATTTTAACTGCTACTGTGTAAAGAGAATACTGCTGTTAAAAAGAACCTTACTTGTTTAAAGTGTTTGCAAACCAAATGTTATTGCACTTTTGTTCATATAGCAGTACTTTTAAAATAAAAGTGCGCAATACTTTTGAACTCATTATTGAATTTTGCGCATAACAATGCGATTAATCGCAAAAAAATCATGCGATTAATCGCGATTACAAATTGTAATCGTTGCTCAGCACTACTAAATATGTCAAAAAGTCCACATAGCAAGGAGGTCCAGGTGGATGGACAAGTATAAGGTTATTAAGAGTTGTAACGCTGTGCTAGCGACCTGTCAATCACAGTAAGTCCGCCCTAAAGCATCCCCTGCTTTATGGTCTGTTTGACTCTAAACGGACCATCATTTACTAAATGAACATGATGCTGTATTGAAGAAGACTTGAAACTAGAGATTGAGACCATAAACTCATGTGTTGGGAACGAAAAGTAGCGTGTTTGGGTTATCAGCATTTAAGAAAACGAAATTATTGACATCAATAGAATTATTAATGTCAGTAAGATTATTAATGATTATTAATAATAACGGGGCACCACCCTGAGAACAGGGACCAATAACCAAATGATAAACTAAGTCTCATAATTAGTGTTCACTCACAATGTCAATAGTCTGAGTACTATTACACATTCAGAGTGAAAGTGAAGGTTTAAGTTCGACCAACAGACCTCATATCAGCTATTATCACAATACATGCACAAAATAGTCACAGACAGCTGCTCTTTAAAATATAACAGAGTTTATTACATTCTAATAATAATGATCTAGTCAACTAATATCTAAACTAACAACAACTATACATTTATGAGCACGCTATCTAAAATCAACAAACTATTGAAAAGAGGGTGTGTGTGTGTGTATGTGTGTGTGTAGTGTGGGTGTAAAAGGGGGAGGGGCGAGAGAACAGCTCAGCCGACGTATGACGTAATCTGAAACGTGGCGACGCCTCTCGCGAGACCACCAGATGACCCGAGACTCTAAAATGGCGGATAGATAATGGCAAATGGCAGCTCTTGTGCTCCTGCTGCCCATCAGTGCCAAATGAAACCACGTGACTAAACTGCAGCAAGTTTCACTGTGTTGTCAGATTCTGGTGCTGATGTGCCAGAGAATGTTTGATGAAACTTCTCACTAATATTAAGACAACAAAAATGATGTTTACTCATGTTCACTACTGAATATGGTTTGATTATCACAGGACCATGTGTGGAGCTGTCTTTACACCTGCCAGTTTGGAAAAACATTGATAATCATAATCTCATCATCGAATGGTACAAATATTGAAAGAGTACAGTATATAGGGAGGTAAAATATGACAATATTTGTTTTAAAAGTGAATCCAGGGTTGCTCTCTGGCTGAATGTTGTTTTAGCTAGACGTTAGTGCTGACAATAGTGCTATACCATCATCTGTCTGTAGGGAAAGCCTGGAGGCCCACTGCAGCCTGTCATCCCTATGATCAAAACAGGGCAGGGCGGAGAGGTGACACTGTTGTCCCACATATAACTGTGCAGTTCATCAAGATGTTGATGTACTGTACATGCACATTTCAGAGCAGAGTGCAAGCGTGTATGAAATAGAGCAAACAGTGCAGATATGAAGAAGAGGGCTGTTGACTGGGCGTTTCTTTAATTTTGATATGGCTCGCAATGGACTGTAAATTGCTGCTGTCATGTTTGCTAAATAGCAGCTGACACTAAGCGTTAGGGCCGTTCTGTGTTTGACCAGCTTGCAAAACATGGAAAGCCACATGTGTGTTCCTTTGCCAGACAACCAGAACACTTTCTGTCTGCCGTACACAGCCAGCAGTCCTCACAGTGCATAAAGGAACGTGCAGGCTCAGTGGGACAGGCTCTGTTTGCAAGGCAGTGATTTCCCTGTCAATACTAATGGCACCAGCGGGGTTATTATTTCTATGGATGACAGAGACTGCCGGCACTTAGCGGATGGGCACATCGTTGGGGACGGAATGTCCCTTAAACATTGTTGTATATAACAAAATGGTTTTAGGACAGCAGGCAATCAACAGTGCTATAATTAAAAGGGGAGACAGCCACTGTGACCAGTTCAGCTGACAGACATAGCAAAATATAAAGTTGTCTTAATATTAACTCAAACAATTTCAGTCACCATGGAAACAAAAGCAGGATCCAGACTGGTGCAACACATTTAATAACAGACAACATATTCAGAAACACTGTTCATTAGGGGTGTAACGGTTCACCAAGTTCTCGGTTCGGTACGTTTTAAATATGGCAAAAAAGAAATGCCAGAGATATTTCATTGATTTTAAAATATTTGTATTTATTAAAAATAATGATAAGTATGTTCTTTTTGACTTTGAACAATGATGAATTAATTTGTGTACAGGAAGCTGCAGCATCTCCTGTTTTCTCTTCAACCCATGGGCGGCTGCTGAAAGGTCACAATCTCTCTGATCTATAGGAGGCCAGAGATCTGCTGCACTGCCGTTGCTAGATTAATGACATCCTTCTATTTGTGGCTCTTGTCCAGCAGCTCCAACAGCATATACAATAGTCCTGGCATTGTCAATCGTCACAGGAATAGTTACATTAGCTCGCTCTAACTTCCACTGCTTCTGTCATCTCTTGGGCTAAATCCTGGCTGGTGAGACTCTCAAGGGGCCGTGTCTGCAGAACATGGCTCTTCATCTCCATTCAGTAGTGAGGTAATGTGTACAGTCAGCTAGCTTTGTGTCTGCAGAACATGGCTCTTCATCTCCATTCAGTAGTGAGGTAATGTGTCGTTACAGTCAGCTAGCTTTGTATAGTCCGTGGCAAAATGGGCTCGTGAAGGAGTAGTGTCACGGGACTCAATTCAAGCATGTTCGTAAAGCGTGCGTATTCCACTCCAGAGTAGAGTCTCATATCAGCGGCTTTGAATAATCGCAGTGGCGATTGCTTTAGCCCTGTTTGAATCAGTAGGGAATAGCTACCTAAACGCTGCGGGGAGAGTTAGTAGCGTGTGTGCTGCTGTTGGTTTTCCTGCTCAGCTAGTTTAGCGTAGCCTCCCAGAACACACGCGCCTCACCAGAGTACAATGTTGTTTTTCCGTGGTGGGCGTGTCAGACTGCACGTTGTCTGTTCCGTTGGGTGGGTTGCCATGTTGAGCGCAGTGGCTCCACCGAGAGAACATTATGTTTCCCACAATTTAAATTTCTGCATTTTCCAAATGCACTAGTATTATTCCAACGAATTGTTTGGTTCGTAATGGCTGCCGTACCGAACGGTTCAATAGAAATATGTGTATTGTTACACCCTTGCTGTTCATATCATCATTTAAAGTTGCAGTCTGCTCTTGCTCTGCAGTGTAATCGGGGCAATACAGGACATGTTCACATGCGTACTGTACCTGTATAACCACATCAATAACATTTAACAACAATGTAAAAAACTGTTAATATGATTTTTAGCTAACTCCACACAGGACCGGTCTAACTCTGGTAGCTAACTGCCTGTCTTTTAGCAATGCACTCTTTATTATTAGTCTCAGAATTATCTTGCCAAAGATAATTCATCATTCAAACTTCTTCAGCATAAAGAATGTGCAACATATTAGAAGAAAATGTAGAGATTGCCAACAGATATGCAAACGGTGCACTTATCCATGCCTTTCTTCCTGCAGGCAGAGAATCGACTGAGACCTGAACATGGTGGAGTCCAAGATGAGGCAGTATGAAGACGGAGTGAAAGGTTGGCTCATGAGCAGAACTACAAGAAGTAATAGGTGTGAAACACGGCAGTAAAAAGGTGAGTTCTGTCTACTAGTGTGCAGGAGACTGAAACGACTGAGTGGGTAGGACTGTGCCGAGTAGAGACCGACCATGCACTGCTTTATATTACTTCGGTGGTACCATTACAGTGTGTTTTTGGAGCGTTCTATCTCGATGTACACAAGTTTGTGCAGATAACCTTGGTGAGCAGCAGCTGTCAGGGCAGGCTCCTGACATGTGGCAAACAATACTTACAGATCATAAAATTAGACGAGGGGACACAATGGCAACTTAGGTTGAAAATCAGACAATCAATGAGCCAGAGCATCGGCTGACCTTTCCTTACCTACCATCGTTTGTCTGGCTTCTAATAGAAAGCGTGCCATGGAAGATTAAACAGTGATATGTGGCTGGCCCTTACAGAGGCAAACGGGCTGCTGAAGATGTCCAGTTGAGCTGTGCTTGTGTGTGGCTGCTTCCATGGGAATACCTCTCCAATCGCTTGTTCAGTAATGAAACTGGCAGGAGGGAGTTTGCAGTTACCTGTTTACCCAAATATTGATTCATATCTCTGTGCCAGCAACGCCAGGATACCTCAATCTTTGGCATGGGGAAAGTCACTGCAAGATTTTTCTGTTATTTTTCTCCAATTTAATCACCACATTTGCAGACACACACACACACACACACACACACACACACACACACACACACACACACACACACACACACACACACACACACACACACACACACACCTACACAGACCCACTTGCACACACTAGCACACACATGGATACACTCATGATTTAATCATACTTCTGTTTCCTTTCAACATTTCAAATTCATCACCCCCCCCCCCCCCCCCCCCCAAACACAGATATGGAAATCGTTGGGAGGAATTAGCCCTTGTTGCTGGGCTCCCAAGAGCTCTTCATCATTTCAAGATTTACTTGCTTGCCTTATTCATTTGCAATGAAAAGCTTTTCCGAAAATGGAAAGCTTGACTCAGAAGTGCTCATATTCCTCCACCCACAGTAGCCATACAACATCACAGCTGATACACACAGGAGACATTAGCTTTGGAGAGCCAGTGCATGATGAAAGAGACAACCTGCTGGCGGGAGGAAGTTGGCCCACCTTGAATAATAGCAGCAGATTGAATCGCCATACTTGGTCAGCCTCTCAGCCATCTGCTGTTACCAAGGGAGTCTGGTGTGTAGACCCCCCACGTACCAGGCCCAGGCCCCAGCCCAGGCCCCAGCTCCGGCCCCAGCCCAGGCCTGGCCTGGACTCTGTTCAGGTGGCTGCTACATATGCTGTCCTCTCTGAACCAGTGATGTGTTTTTACTGCCTGAAACAAAGCGCCGTTTTATTCACAGATGTGGAACACTGCAGTTTGAACTAAACCGGGAAATCCAGGGCGAAGGATAATAATGAGTTTGTTAATATGATCAATGTGAGATTTGAGACTCTGAGGCCTGTGAGGGTTCACACATGACTTAAGAGCTGTGCTTTCATTGTTTTAGTTTGGGACTCTTTGAAGCAAACCAATGTGAAAATGTCACATCAAAATGTGAGCAGAAAAGTCATAGTTCATGGTGAAGTATTTCAGACATAGTTAATATCATTTTATGAACTAAATACGGAACCTACGATTCAAACCACAACGCTCTAGGGAGCCCTCTAGTCTTAGTGACTAGCGACTACGTCACTCAGGTGACTAGCGACAGCATCGTCTCACTGACGAAATGTCAATGTCTACCTTCAGTTTAGCATGAGAGTCTAGTGTTTGTTTAACCCATCCAGCTCCCCTCCCACTCGCTCCGAGTGGACTGTCTACCTCTTCAGACTACGCCAGCTGCTCTGACCGTGTAATAGTACGTTGAGCGACGCTATCAGACTCCGAGGGCCACTGACCAATCGCGGGTATTTGACATGTATCAAACATGTCTTTCGTTGCTGTTGTTATTTTTACTCATTGATTCCCTCTATTTAAGCTTTATATAGAAAAAAGAGTAAAAAGAACAAAACTACTGGCTAAGAGTCATGTATGTTCTGTAATACTGCCACATACATCTCCTAATGCCTTTATGTTAATATTATACATCTTTTTGATACAGTTGACCAAAGACCTCTTTCAGTCACCAACCTCTGGATAATTCTCATATTTACTTTACTACAACTGAAAAGGACCAGAAACAACCTTTTTCCCACTTTGCCTTTGGTTTTCTTTACAATGAGCATTGCATCCTCACACACCTGCTTTTTAGTGAGTTACCAGAACCAAAATGAATTATATTATTATATTTCCTTATTGCAATGAACATATAAGACATTACAGTGGATGAATTGCTGCACACATATATATACACATATATTGGTTATCATCATTGTTACACATACAGCCGTCCTCAACGTCACTGCTCTAAGTTCTCACTCACAAATGTTGCAGGTAAAACCACACTAAAGCAACTGACAGCCCATTGAGCTGTAGATCACTGAGCTGCTGGGTGGCCTCACCTCACACTCTGCTGAGCTTTTGAATTAACGAGCCCCCCCAGCAGCATTTCCAGCGGCTCATGACGTTAAATGTTAAACACAGAACGTTGACACAGCCGCTCCAGTAAGGCCATGCTAATGATGTCAGTATTGATTACTCTCTCTCTCACTCAAGCTCTTCTAATAGAGAGAGGGGGAGAGAAGGATCTGAGCGACTAATTGTGTTTTTTGAATAAGAAGTTAGAGTCAGACTGTGAAGTCAGCACTGGACATTTTTTTTTGCAATGCATGTGATTAATGCGATTCAAATTTAGTAGCTGTGACTGTAGAAAAAAATGGTGGCATTATTAGTGCACAAATCATCAGCTGAGGAGGAGCACCGCAGCATGTCTGACAGACTTGTAAAACCTCCATCCGCTCCAATCAGAGAATGAATCCTGGCCTCTGCCTCGGCTGCTGACCGCCAGGTGAAATACTACTTGGGCTAGTTTTACAGTGACTTGATTAGAGCATGTTAGCTGCACAGTCTTGCAGCCGAGCCTGCATCCTTAATCACCCGGCAGAAAATCTTTGAGGACCTAAAGCAGCAATTACAGTAAAGTCAATCGATAATGACAGGTTTTAGAGGAGACCAAATGACTTTTAATGGATTTTAAAAGGTGGCATAAATAATGCACAGGCTAAGGTGTATAATTACGGCTGACTGCCAGCTGCTGTTTAACCAAATGTATGTAAAGAGAGACAGTTCCCTCCCCTCCTTTTCAAAGCACATAAAATAAAGAGGCTGAGCGCCATATTAAGGTCGACCTCTCTTATTCAGCACCGTGGTCGACAAAAGCCAGACTGTCACTGCAAATTAATGGCATCCAAAAGCCAGCGCTTCCGTTTGAGAGCACTTCGTCTCTGGACGCTGCACGCAGACCAGGGTGCTGTCTCCATTGCTGAGCCACAGAAGCTTGATCCACCTGGATCCAGCCGGGCTTATGTCAGGCCATTCACCCCAGCTGGCCTCTGTGGCGTCCCTCAGCACGGCGCTAGAACACCCCAACGGACAGCCCTTGCATCCACGTGAATCTCTTATCTGACGTTACCCATGAGCAGCGCACTGGATACTGATCCCTACTCATTGTGTCGAAGTGTCTAGATAGCTTTGTTTGAACAGCTGGGACCATTAGAGAGGAGAGGTGTGATATAACAAGCAGATACAAATAAAAGAGTGCCAATATCTCTCACATAACTATTTGTTTATTTTCACACCTCTGGTATGTCTTTGTCTCAAATCAGAAATAAAAAAATGAGCTAGATTCTATCAATGCTTCTTCATTCTCTGTCTATCGACTGTGCTCATGAAGTGTATCATGTCCGTTCTGTCAGTGAAAAAAAGCTTCGTTCTTACTGTTCTTCTTTGTCTCCATTGATGGTAGGGAGCTACAATGTATCCAACTGAAAATCACAGCTAGTGTTGCCAGTTCTTTTCCCGTGAAAGTAGCTAGCAGCACTAGCTCCAAACGTCACTAAATCTAGTGAGAAAGTCTCTGACAGCCCGTCCCTTCAGACCTCCCTCCTAAGACCCCCCCCCCCCCAAAAAAAAATGTTCATAATGAACGTAAACAACAAACATGGCTACTGTTCATGCTCACAGCTGTTAAGATAGCAGCTTGTGGAAGACTCAATGAGAACACAGGCAGAGTGCCTGCAGGTAGACAGGCAGGTAGCCCATCATCCAGGCAGAATGAAATGATTAGACGGGCTTATTACAGTCCTGCTGTAGCAACAGAACAAAAATAACAGAAAAGATTCTTAAATACATTACCTAGCTTTAACACACAGTGACATGTCACAATCGCCCATTCTCTTCAAAAACAATGTAACGCTCTTTACATTTTAAAACATTGTTCCGAACCCCAAACCTCTGCCCCTAAAATCTTCAAATCCTGACTAGCAAGCCAAACACAAAGCCAAATTCTACCTAGTCTCTCTGAGCCTTTTTTAAAGTAGTTTTGTAGTTTTTTGAAGTAGTTTTGTGGCAATGAACCTGTTTCTGATTCTGATCAGCTCACCAGAGCCAGAGGATGAAGAAGTGAATAAAGTAAAGATGAATATTGCTCACTCACTGCACCTTCTCAGATCTGAGGTCAAAGGTTTAACCTCTCAATTGTGTGTGGGACAACAGACTTTACCTTTGGTTCTTCGTGCCTGAGCAGTGTTGAGTGTTTAGAGCAATATGAGTGTGTTTAATGTAGGTGTCCTTTGTTATGATATTTTTGTAATATGCAATGTAAATGTTATGTATCTAAATGTGACTTATAGGAGTGTCCCCTACTAAGAATTAACATAGTTGAATCTGATTGGTCAGGTTTTGCTCATTTATCTCCCTGTATATAGGAAAGGAATAAAAAAAGAAAAGAAGATTGGCTGAGATACTGTGACTAGCTGTCAGAATAATGGACTGAAACTGAGATTGATTGAGAGACACGTTTCTTAACCGGCTTGTTTTTTCGTGGTTGTAAATATAACTTTTGGTCCTATATCATCATATCGTCATCATCATTACATAGCCTATTTTAATGTTTAATCACAGAAATTATTGGGAGGAACCAAGCAATTCTAAAGAAAATCAGACATTCATTCATAGTCAAATTATTTTAACAATAGATCAAATGATGTAATGTTAAGGGTGTCACTCATAGTGATGATAACAGTATATATACATATATATATATATATATGTATATATACTCTATATGTATATAGCAACACGACACCATAGCACGACAGGACACGTCGTTTTTATGATATAGTTAATATTGTTCCCTCTGATGTGAATAATATTTGAATGGCTCGTGCTCTTGAGTGTGTGGATGAATATGTGTTTTAGCGATGCAGGTTTGCTGGATTTATTTGTTGCTTTGTTCTCATATAAATATATGTGACTGGTTCTTGTGGGTTTGTTCTTGTCATTGTGTTAATTACATTGATTTTGACTATATGCATTGTCCGTTAATGATGAAGCATCCCGTCATGCGCGTATTCATGTATCTGCACTCTGCAGTTAGTGTATTTGTAGGTGTTAAGCTTAATTTTTACACAAAACAAATAATAACCTGTAGGGAGGGTCTGACATTTGGTTCTCTGTTTGGGATTTTGTTTTCTTTTAAAAAGCAGGAATTATGGTCTGGAGAAATGGGGATTGTGTGGCGATTTCTTTAGCCCTGTTTGAATCAGTAGGGAACAGCTAAACGCTGCGGGGAGAGTTTTCAGCATGTGTGCTGCTGTTGTTTTCCTGCTAAGCTAGTGTAGCATAGTGTAGCCTCCCAGAACACACAAGCCTCACTAGAGTACAACGTTGTTCTTCCGTAGTGGGCGTGTCAGACTGCACGTTGTCTGTTACATCGGGTGGGTTGCCATGTTGAGCGCAGTGGCTCCACCGAGAGAACATTATATTTCCCACAAATTAAGCTTCTGCTTTTTCCAAATGCACTAGTATTATTCAAACGTATTGTTCGCTTCGTAATGCGTATTGAACCGTGAGCCTCATACCAAACGTTTCAATACGACTATGTGTATTGTTACACCTCTAATAACCCGTAGCTGGACAGCACTGGAGGCCCAGGTATAAAACCCACGGCCCGCCACTGCATACTAGTCTTTTTTAGATCACAGTTTGGTCTTCATAGTGGTTTAAAAACTGACATCCAAAGAAACGTTTGGTCTCATTTGGATCTGGAGCATCTGTAGATTAATTCCATACCAATTAAATTGTGATCCAATAAAGTTAGGCACGGTGCAAGATTAATAAATCTACACACTTTTTAATAATGTAAGGCAGCCAGTGGGGACGGTGACAGAGTGAGATTCAATTGTTCTTTGTTTGGTAGGGGAGAGGGAGACACTTTTCCAGTTCTCCTTGTTTCCCACCACGGCAGGCAGCTATTTTCTGCTTTAATGGACCCACTGTAGACCTGCTGTCCCCAAACAGCAGACGAAGTCAGCGACTAGCTGCTGAACATAGTGGAGCATTTAGCAGCTGAAGAGTCTTTTTTCTCAGGAGTTGGTGGAGACCAAAACAGAGGAGAGTGTACATTTATGTTTGTTATATATGCCAGAAACACAACTCCAAGTTATGAGATTGGCTCCATTTCTGCTGAATTCTTAGATAAGCAATTGTGTCTGTCGTGTGTTTTGCTGCCTCCAAGTTTTCAAAGAGCCCCATTGGTGCAAATTGGACCATTTGAGCATTTGTGTTCATATGTCAATGAACTAACTGTAGAGACAGAGGCAGAAGCTATCAAAGGATGCACCATCCATGTGTGTGGGAGTGGGCCTGCTTGTTTGTTTGCAATTCAGCCTGTCTGAACTCAGAGCTTACCAGAAACTCGGGTTCTTTCTGTTATTTCCCTTCAGTCTCTCCTTTTTCTTCTCATCTCTGTACATTTTAGAAGCAGATTCATATAACCTCAAGCATGAATCTTTCGCTCAACATTTTCAACTCACACTGCCCCAGATGAATTTCCTTTTAATTGAGTATTTCAATTGACTTTGTATGTAGTCACACCGCCTCTTAAATTCACTTGACGTTCTGTCAGAAGACACAGTTAGAGCTTTTTCTGTGTATTTTTGAGTCACAAGTTATTACTCATGGAATAGAAATGAGTCTGGTTATCTGAGATAAATATATGTATGTAATGTCTCAGCATCCTTATTGCACATATCCACAATAACTACAACATGTCTTAATATTGAATACTGTACTGTATACTGTAAACTGAGTTAGAACAACTAGTGCAGTGTCCGTTCAAAACATGCCTGTTCAGAACGGGCCGATAACTTGGCGTTCGATTGCTTAACCAACCTCACAAAAACAACTTCACACTGCACTCCACTGGGTCCTCAGCAATTCTCCGGCCATGACATATTTGCATCTCCTGGCAATGCTATGTGTCCTTTGGGTGCAAAAGCTCACACAATCATCAAGAGCAGGTTGTACAGAGCATGCTGTTAGGTAGTTTAATTTAACAGTTAATGTTGTGGGAGTGTTGGAAATTAGCTTGGTGTATTCTCAACTCTACCAGCCACCATTTTATTTGTGGTGGAGGCTATTGTCCAACCCTGTAGGGAGCACCAGTTAATAGGGGTCCACTGTTGGCTACACTACACAAAACCTATACTACTTAAGAGCTACACTACTTCTTTAGTGCTCAACAACACACCCGTTAAGTGTGAAGTCCATCAGATGTATGGTTGTCGAGAGAATTGAAGGATGGACGGGTATTCCTTCCATTTTAGTGAGATGGAACTCCTTTACCACAATTTAATCAGCATTCATTCCGATGTTTGGTTTACCTAATGAATGTCAACAGTTGACCTTTGAATTTCTTCACCCACTGAGAAGCAGAAAAAGGAACATCAGGATCCTGTACCCACATGAGCTGGATAAACAATATTGTTCTGAGAACTGTTGGTCACGCAGACCAGGAGCATATTCGAATTTTGAATCACATTCGTTGGGCTGGGTACAAGCCATTGTGGAGGCACACACTGTAGCACATTAGCTGGAGCAAAAGGCATGCATTGACCTTCAGGCTGACAGATATTTCTAGTACTCTGGAGTGTTTGAGGTGCCCAACATTTACACACACCGTGTCCTCTTTTGACTCTTGCAGGTGTTGTAACTTGATGATCCAGGGCTTGATGCTACCAGCTCCCTACATAGACTAAGTCTTTCTAAGTCTCCCCTTATTTTTCTCTTTTCCTACCGCCCACATTGCTGACTGACAGTTTTCTCCCTCACCCTCCTTTCCCATCTGCCTCCTGTCCCGTGCTCTCCCTCCTCATCAATCCCTCCATTACCCTTCTTGTCTTGTCTCTTGTCCCCCATGCTTCGGCTTTGACGTGGTGGCTGCGACAGTGGCGTAGAGTAGGGGGTATGTGTGTGTGTGTGTTCTGACAGTGAAGTGTGTGTGTGTCTTTCCACTTGTTCGTATTGGAAACTCCTCTGGCTTGTTTCCAGAGTTGAAGATCTCAATCCAAAAAACAAACAACACACCAGCTTACTGCAGCTTCTCAAGACCAAAATATACCATCTCTGAATGGCGCGTGTCAAAGCAGCCAGTGCTCGTGGAACCTTTATGGACTTGAACTTGTATAGCGCTTTCCTAGTCTTCCGACCACTCAAAGTGCTTTAACACTACACATTCAACCCATTCATACACTGATGACAGGGGCTACCATGCAAGGTGCCACCTGCCCATCAGTACTCTCTAACCAACCCAAGAACATTTACTATAGGCAACTCACCCAAGATATTTTGTTGTCTCTGACTGTTATCAATAAAGGTGAGGAAAAAAACAAACTCTGTGGTATTTCACAAGCCGGTGTGGTCTTGTATTTACACGCTGCAGCGCAACGCTTGCTATCGGTGCTAGGGCTGACACTTGACACGCGTCATATGACGCTCTGCAGCACTGCGGCAGCAGTGGGTCTTCACTTTCAGTGTTCAGAGCACTCTGATAGCTTTCTGTTGATCTCTCCTGGGAGGAGTGGCGTTTTGATTTCCATCTTCTGTTTCCCTCAGAGGCTCAAGGAGGTTGTGTCTGTTCAACGCTGGGGTCAGATGTCTTTTAAAAGAGTCTGGGGTCAACTATGACACAATTAGGCAATTCATCGACGCAAAGTGATTGAGGAATCAAATCTGTGGGGCCACCAGCAGTGTAAATCAAATGTAGATCAATGTCACTTTTGAGCAAATTGCCTGGAAGCCATTATGACACATCAATCTCTTTTAGTGAAGTCGCACCTCTGTTAAATTAGTCATGCAGTTTAGATGGAGACCTTTGACATAATCACAGCTTCAGCACCTGAATGCTAATGCTCACATCAAAAAGCTCAACCAGGAACTTGGAAAAAGATTTTACACTAACCCTCAAGCAATGAGAGATGCAAGTTTGGATTATCTTGTCTTTCTTCTTCACCTTCAACACTTCTCTGTAATAATCCTCCATCACTTGTATGACATTTATAACATTTACTGACTGTTGGTAAGAGGAGAGAGCAAGTCTCACTTCTATGTTTTTCACAAATCCAAAAACCTTGTTCCCTTTTAAACTGAAGGTTGTCCATTTTCAGGGCAGCACATTCGAGCAGCTAATGACAATCCGATTATCATTTAAATCAATCAAGAACTATTCAAACAGCAATCGTCTGATCCGAGCAGGTAGCCTGCATCGAGATGTGTTCAGATACAGATCTGATGTTGTCCATGAAATCCACACTGATTAGACCATGAAATTAAATCATTTAACGATACTGCACACGCTGCGTTAATCTTGATAACGGGTGCCAATTGACATTTTAAACTACATCAGCCGAGGATCTAGATTAGATCTTGGTTTCGGTGGAGCATGCATCCTCAGCAGAGAACACACTCGCCTGTCTTTTAGAAGATTTGAAAGGGACATCAGGAAAAAGGCCCAGCAGAGGTTGTACTTCCTGCGCCAGCTCAGGAGCTGCTGATTCTTTTCCACTCCGCCATCATCCAGTCTGTTCTCTGTTCTTACATAACTGTGAGGTTTGGATCGGCCACTAAACAGGACAGAAACAGACTACAACGGACTGCAGAGAGAATCATTGGTTCCAGCCTGCCCCCCATCCTGGACTTGTACACCTCCAGAGTCAGGAAACGGGCTGAAAGATCACTGCAGACCCTTCACACCCTGGACACAAGCTGTTCCAACTCCTCCCCTCTGGTAGGCGCTACAGAGCTCTGTACGCCAAAACCACCAGACACAGGAACAGCTTCTTTCCACTGGCTGTCACTCTGATGAACAATTCATCAGACATACTGCACTACTACCTATCACCTCATTTCCACTGCCATTGTTGTTGTACAGGTTTATACACTACCGTGCAAAAGTTTGGGGTCACCCAGACAATTTCGTGTCAATTTTCAGTTTCTTCGCAATTTCTCTCATGGAATAGCTTCATTTCTAAGAACAAGAATAGACGGTGAGTTTCACATGAAAGTTCTCTTTTTCTGGCCATGTTGAGAGTATAATCCAACCCACAAATGTGATGCTCCAGATACTCAACTAGCTCAAAGGAAGGCCAGTTTTATAGCTTCTCTCACCAGCAGAACTGTTTTCTAGGGTTTTCTAATCATCGATTAGAACACTGGAGTGATAGTTGCTGGAAATGGGCCTCTATACACCTATGTAGATATTTCATTAAAAACCAGACGTTTCCACCTAATAGTCATTAACCACATTAACAATGTATAGAGTGTATTTCTGATTAATTTAATGTTATCTTCATTCAAAGAAACAGTGCTTTTCTTTGAGAAATAAGGACATTTCTAAACTTTAAACTTTTGAACGGTAGTGTATATATATATACTTTGGGATTTATATTTATATTGTACATATATGTCTTTAAATGTTTATACTTACATCTGTTCCACTTTTTTTTGTTGTCCTTGTCTTATTTTTTATATTTTCTTGATTATTTGTAAACTTGTGTATGAACGTTGAGAGCGAAGTGGAAACCGGAGTCAAATTCCATGCATAAGTACGCATACATGGCCAATAAAGCTGATTCTAATTCTGAAGAAGAATCATGAAGGAGAATAAATCATTTTGATTACTAAGACATTTACTGTAACATATTTTTATCATGAAAGCAATACTTTGTTTTTTATTTCTCACTCCAAAAATCAATGATGGATTTATCTCTGCCTCATTTGTCCTTGGTTTCTCTGTGTGTCTTCAATCGTGTGTGTGTGTGTGTGTGTGTGTGTGCTTGTGCGTTTTGGTGCTTCCTGTGAATCTGATAATGTGCGATGAGCGATCGCAGCTTGACACCGATTCTCACGGCAGGAGGTGTGGGGCAGAAGGCTGACAAGTCTGCAATAAACTGTATGCAAATGAGGCCACAGGTTGTTATGTCTGCTGGTGTGAGTGTTCAGGTGCTATCACAGCTGCAATGAAACTTGAAACTCTGAAAGGCTCCGCTACAGAAAAAGCCCTTTCTGCTCTGATTGGCTTGGGTTTAAAATACAGTGCACCTTCACTACTTCCAAAGCCGCATGTTAAACCACAGTGTCTGGTTTCACTCGTGAAATGCATTGGACATAAGAAATAATGTCCGGAGTGCCACGCCCCACAGAGAGACAGTTTCTTCTGTCACTTGGGTTTCACTCAGGTAGTCACTAGTCGTTAGTTCAGTGTTTTGCGTGACCTCATCTAAAGTGAGGACTATCTATGTCTTACAAAGCATTTATAAATGACATTGAAAGGCCATCAGTGCCTCAAAACCCACAAAAGTCTCAGTTATCTTCCCAACAGAAAAGGCAAATAGACAAAACACAAAGTGATCAAGAACATATCAATATGTATTACAAGATGCAAACAATGTACTCGTAAATACATGTAAAAAAGACATTCTTCTTCAGGAGAACATGTACAACTGGAGCTAACCAGAAGCTTTGCATATTAGTTTACATTTGTTTATTTAACTATTAATTTCATACCAAGCATATCGATCTCCACTGTTCGCACTTTTCTTCAGATGGCATATTCTGCATTTGACTTTTGTTTTCAGCAGTATCCTCCTCTGAAGCCACTTCATTAGCTTCAGGGTGTATCTTTTACGGATGTGATCATTAACAAGCCTCTTTAGCCGGCCAAATCTGCTCATTGTTTACAAAAAATAATGCTTTGGACGGTGGTGGTTTTAGGAAGACGTCCAAGAGGTTATGATCTGATCCGCGAAATAAGTGAAATAGAGAGAAATACCGCTTTCAATACGTCATCAATGTGGGACAAAGGAAAAGCCTGCTTCATGCAACATCGACGTGGGACAAACTGACACGATGGGAAACTCCGACTTAAGTTGAAAGGGCGCGTGGAACCAGAAAGAATGACTGCTGACAGGCCTCCCATGGCCGTCAGTGTGTGTCTTAGTTTGCCGGCACGTACACATTATGTACGACGAGTATCTAGCTAGCCTTCCAGCTAGCAAGTCACTAACTAGAGGTCCTGAGACGGCACACGCCACGGCGTCACCTCGAAGAAAATGGTTTGAAAATATACATAAAATGTGACAATAATTCAAATTCAAATTCCACTTTAGATGTTCGGACAAAGAACCCTTAGCCAAGTGCCAAAAAGAACCTTTCAGTGCAAAATACTGTTTCTACTATTGCTTTAGACTAAGAAATAAAAGAGGGAGATGGAGAAAAATGGAGCATATAGGGTTGAGGAGATACATAATCTCGACAGAAACCAAGAGAAAAGAGACACACACACACACACACACACTCACAAGAGGCCATACGAGAGAAGGTGTCCAGCATCAAACAATTTCAGCTGGTTTTTGGCTCACATTTGCACTCTTACTTTTTTCTTCTGGCTGACATTTTGTCCCAGTTCAGCACCGGATTACAGTGCAGTCATATTTCATCTGCCACTCTCAAACACACTATGTAATTAGAGTTTAGCAGGGTTTGGATGGCTGGATAGCTTGCCAATGAGCCAGATGAGCCTCTTCTTAGCTGCATGTCTTTGGATAAGGAAGTGTGAGGGAGCTAGAAATAAGGAGGGATCATTTCACAGACAGGATTACAGAGGAGATTTCCCACCTTTTCCTCGCCATGGGACTCATAAAGCAGTCACACTGTTGTTGCAGGAGGCAATCTCCAGGTCCGAAAAGTAAAGCAGATATTGAAGTGCTCTTCACTTCATTAACTTCACTTCAATTCAAGTTAATTGCAACATTTTGGTTTCCTAAAAATGTCTTAGTCATCGTTCGGTTGTACTTAGCTCCATCTGCTTGTGTCATTTCTGCTTAAAAAAACAACATGGCGGCTGCCAAAATGACGAACTTGAGGCTTTAAAAACCGTAGTCCACAAACCAATGGGGGACATCAGAGTGAGTACGAGCACTTCTTATATACATTCTATGTGTTGTTGTTGACCCCCAGATTTGCTAAATATATTCACAATCATATTAGTTTGTTGTTATAAACTAGAGGCACCAGGCAATGTTAAAAAAACAAAGTTAAAATACTCTACAAATAAACACATTATATGTCTGTCCAATCCAAGCTGTCAAAGTATAAAGCGCAAATTGTAATTGTTGTAAACCTCTTTTGTCAATTATTGATGTGTCACTCTGCTCGCTCTAAAATCTAACACTTCCTTAGTTTTTGTGGTATTTAGCTGAAGAAAACGGAAGTCAACAAAGTCACCCACACATCTACAATACTTTGTTTCATGTTCAGTGAGCCAACCAACAATCACTGTATCAGAGCAGATTTACATGGAGAACATCAGATGAATTAGACCATTTATTTGTATAAATAGTAAATAGACTAGGAGAGATTGCACTCCCTTGTGGGGCCCCAGCGTTGGTAATAGTAGGGGAGGACCCTGCAGCGTTTTACTCTGAAGGGTCATCCAGACCAAGAATGAACAATGTGAACATCCATACTGAAGAACGGCACCGTTCTGTACACTGCAGCTGTAAATTACATTTACAAAACATGTAGGGCCTAATGCAATATTTGGATAATCTGGCCCAGGTTATTAATTGTTGTTGATCATGGAGGCGAGAAAATTGAGTCTCTCTGCAATGTCCTATTGAATGTGACATGTTGAACGTGACGCCCTGTACATTAGGATGGATTTTGATTTGCTGACCGTTGTTCATCACATCGCTCTGAAAGTAATCCCAAAGATGTTGTTTGCTACTGACGTCGTTATAATTGTGTATGGACTCTGCCATCTACAACGGCATATGAGGGCCATTGTATGTAAAAAATATAGAATTATAGAGGCGGGGGAGGGTGGTTAACATTCTGAGAAAAAAAATCAAGCGGTCCCTAATGCCATAGGGCAGTGGTAGCGGACCCATGCCGATGTTCGGGCCGGCAGCCCCCCCACCAATTGCTCCAGGACCACCATCTTTACCACCTCCTGTGCGCCTCCTGGGCCCCCTGGTTGCAGCGTCCTTCAGCCGCTGTGCGTAAGCGAAGGGCCGGTCCTCAGGCCCCAGTCTGGCTTCGCGGAACCTCCGCCGGTTGTCCTCCAGAGACAGCCCCAGCCGATCTACAATGGCTTTGCGCACGTCCGCGTAACTGTGCCTGGGGGACTGGACCGCCCACTCCGCCGCAGGCCAGCCACACGCCTCCGCCATTGGCTTGAATGTGTCCAAGAACGATGCAAACTGCTGCAGTCATCTTGTGCAAGACCACCCCTGCCAACGTAGAGGGGCCCGGTACCGGCGGAGCTGCAGCTGCCCGTGCTGCGAGCTGTTGTACGGCGTGGACCTGCCTCTCTGCCTGGGCCTGGAGCACCCTCAGGAACGTCCTGTTCGCCTCCACCTGGTCTCTCTGCATGGCCACGATCCCACCCAGTTGGATTAGTTCAGAGTTGGAACCAAATGCATGACACCAGGCAGCAGGTAAAGTGAACAGCTGGTTTTAGGCAGCAGTTTATCAGCAGGGGACCAAGTGGACAGCATTGTGGACTGAGCCACATATAGGGCTGGTTCTTGATACCCCTATATGCACTCAGTCCAGTCTCCTCTCTCCTCTAGTGGGACAGGTAACACACTGAAAAAAGTGAGATGTTTTATGGAACGGCCATTGAAATCCCTCAGCACAAATTTAGTGGCAATGTTTAGTAACCAAACTACAGTGTCATATATTACATATGCAGCAACCTGGGCGTCTGCCCTCAGATAAATATAGACAATAGTAATAAATCATTGTCCGAACCTCCTAAGAAGGTAGAGAGGTCTGAATGGCAAGGACAGACGTTCAATATACTCAGTGTTGTAGTACTTGGGTTCGGTCTTCGTCTCCAGACCACTTTTTGAAGGGCTTGTTTCAGAATAGGCTGCATTTGTACTTGTCTCGGTCGCAGAGAAAAAAGGACTCAGGATTTTATTATAAGACCACAGTTGCTGGGATATCACTAAACTGCCTGAACATTGTTACATTTATTTGTATCATTACTGCGGTTGCTCACAGAATACAAAGGAAAATGTCCACATACAACTTACCTCTGCAACACCTTCTGATTATGTGATCAAGACGTTTCTCAAGGTACACTTATACATACACACATGTACAGTATATATGGCAGGAGAAGAGGTGAAAGAGAAGAGGAGTCTTCATTTGCTTTCTCTGGGTGTTTTTAAAATGGGAATGTAAATCTTTCAGATCAGTTTGAGGAGTGCTCATGGTTTGTATGTTCCATATTTTATTTTATGTGTGTCATTCAGTGTGGGACTAGCACTGCTCTGGTCTTGACTCTGCCTCGACACACCTTGGTCTTGGTCATGATTCCGTCTAGGTTTAGGTGGTCTTGACTACAACACTGCCTCACAGTTGACTGAAACAAACAAACAAACATATCCGACACGCCACGGACACACATCACCACTGTGCAGTGCAGGATGTTGTACTTGATGTTATGAGTTTGTCTCTACAGTTTTAGTTGTGTGTGTATTATGAGTGGGATTTGAACTGCCGGTCCTGCTCTCTTGGGCTGTTAGAGTGTGACGCACCTCACTCCTATCTATCAAGCAGGTAATTAATTAGGATGGATCGATTTAGAGCCTCTCCGTTAATGATCTCTCTTGGACAACTCACTTATTTATCTGGGGGGTGTTAACGTATGGAACATGCTTTTGCTGACAATGAGAAACATTGTTGGAGATGATTAAGCAAATGCATGCAATCAAGACACAGTACGTACAGGTAGACCCAATTTGAACCCTATCAAGACACACATACACACACACACACACACACACACACAGGTACCAACTGAATTTCCGAAATGTCCTGTTTGCGATGGAGTCCCCTGTTGGTGAATGTGTACAACACCTAAGTCCACTGTTGGATAGGAATGTAACGTTCACACAAACATACACACACACACACACACACACAGACACTTTGTGCCCGACTGAGAAGGCACTTCCTCTTTTGTATCCCTCAGGTGCTTTTTCCCAGTAAATACCCAGAGCAAAGCGCCTCTTCCAGTGAGCCAACCCCAATTACAATCACCAAACACATTTGTCATACAAACCTTGTGCATCATGAAATTTACTGGTTCAGCACGAAGCCTCCTTTTTATTTATAGCACACACACTTGCAGCGGTCTTGATGTATGGTTTTGTTAAGAAGGAGTCTGAGGTAAGTTGAAAGTTCAGCGCTCATTTTTCAGAGTATTTCCAGTACATATGGCCCCTTCTAACAGTCTGAGTGTAATCTAATTTCCTCCTGCCCACTATGTGAACAGCAACTGCAATTTGTGTCTTTATACCACAAAGGGCCCTTTGCGATAGCAGGTGCTTTTTCGCCCTGGCAGCGGCGTGTGGCGACGGCTCTTATATAGTTGACATTAGTGGCAGCCAGCACTCCCCTCTGCCGCTGGATTGGATTGGATGGGTGCCCTGTGTTTGACAAGCTTTGGCACCTAACCCCCTGCGCGGCGGCACCGGTGCCACTTGGCAGGCTAGCGGGTAGCGCCACTCTGAGTCTCTCTGAGTTCTGAGCATCTATGCTTCTCTCCCCTTTCTGCTGCTATTTCTGACTTTCCAAGTTTGGAGGCGGATTGTGGCAGAGCAGAGGCAGTGTGGAAGGGTCACTTGGGTCACAAATGGCTCCGGCTTTGCTGTGCAGCAGCGAAGGCTACCGTCCAAACAAACAGAGCAGTTGTGCCAGTTTCTTTCATTCTGCTCCTCACTTCCAGTCTGCAGCTTGTTTGTCCTCTCTGCTTATCATCTGCGTAGTGCCGCAGCCTTGACTGCAGGATCATCTGTCAGCCCGTTAGTCGGCGTATGAGTGAGCGAGTCAGTCAAGTCAGCTGGCTGACAGATGTGCTCTCCTGGGATGAACGACAGCGAAGGCCTTTGCCTGTCATGTGTCAGGTGTGTCATCACAAACCAATGCTAATGACTCAAGGAGGCGGGGGAAGTGTGTGACATCTAGGTATCCTCCTACACTGTCATGTGTCTCCGTTTCTCCCCTGACAAATGCTGACTGACGGCACATTTGATCTGTTTTGGAGTGCGGCTGCAGAACGTTGACTACATTTTCAGATGTTAATGAATAGTCAGTAAATGGCCAACATTTTTTTTTTTTTTTTCGCCCGCTGTCAGAATATAAGTCATTATCACGGCACACAGCAGAACAGCTGCAGCGTGACATCATGATTTATGAGCCGTGACTTTATTGTCAGTTGTAAAGCCTTTGACTTATACTGTATGTCACTTGATAAACTGTGATTTTTAAAAGGGGGTTCAGAGGGTTCCTGTGTAAACATAGTGAGCAGAGCCAGCAGATTGTCACACGCCATTTATCATGTATTTAATTGGAATAAAGCAACGGAACTCTTGTTTGCTAATCAAAGACATGATCTTTGTTGATTATGTCAGCGTATTGTATTGAGATAATTAACCTTGTGTGTAATGGTTTCCATATAAACCCAAAGGAATAAATAATTAGCTTAATCTTATTTGCCATGGTCGCATTTCCCTGTTTAGTATCTATGATGCATTTAGAGAAAAATGGCCCCAAATTATCTTCAAACAGCAGCATCAGTAAAGGACTTCATTCACAGCATTCAATGCCAAAGAATCTATTGGATTCAATCAATGATTCTGACATTACATTGTTAGGGGGGGTCAACTAATGCACAAGAGATTTCCGGACCCCCAGCACCAAGGTTGTGGGTTTAATTCTCAGTTATACACCCTGTTTCCACACGAACAAACTAGTCGTCAAACTCAGCTGAGGTGACATTTATACTTTCATATCATGGCCGATACATTTCAGTCACCTTTGAGGGGAACTCTGAAAACTGATACTGATTCAGTCACTCACATTGACTGCTTTACATCATTACACATTCGTTTTAGTTTGCCCTCATTCCAAAAAACACAAAGCAATACTCGTACTAAGCTGCTTACATGGTTTATGAAAATTGCTGTTTGCAAGTTAGCTTGAGTGCAACTAGTGTACAACACACAGAGCTGGACTATTAGTGTGCATGTTATGTGGGCACTAATCACTCAGTACGCTCATGCCCACCTAACCACTTCATGCAGCAGATTAGGTATTCCACATCAACCAAGCAGCATTAGAGACGGATTGAAATCAGATTTCAACTACCTCAGGAGGTGTGAAAGGTGTAAATGCATCTGTCTCCTTTAGGCCTACATGGATAAAACACTCAACACGCTTTGGTTAAGACGATGTTTCAAATGAACGTGTCTTAAATCTCATCTGGATTTGATCCAGAGACTATTCAGGGTGTAAATCTCTTGTGATGTATGACATCCCTGTATATAATCTGTTTTACACACCAAATGTCTTTGAACATACCAACTCACAAGGTCTGTTTAGCATCATAACGTTAGTTGAAATGACACTGAATTTTGTTATCCGTGTCTCATTTAAGCAACAGCAAAAAGAGGATCCAGAGGTGTTTGTGTGTTCTGTGTTTGTGTGTATGGATAGTTGTTAGATAAAAAAGTAGCAATATTTCCCCCCCCTGGGTTGGCGAAGGCGAAGGCCGCTCTACTATGCCTCTGATTATTATTGCCCTAACCCAAACTCACTCCTCATGCCTAAACCTAATCCACCCAACCAAGGCAACAAGTACTAGCCAATCAGAGGCAGAGCTTTTTGGATTTGCTGGATACCAGACACTTGAAATGTGTGGGCAAATGGGCTCATGTAGCGTCTTGATCTTACGGATGCATTCACACCTTTTTAACATCTGGCTGGATTGTGTCTTGAAGCACCTCTGTAGTAGTTCACAATTGGATTTCAATCCTCCTCTTAGGCTTACTTGCATTTACAATTGGATGTTTATTATTTGTTTTACTATGGAGCAGCTATCCAATCTGCCCAGGACATATGAAGTGAGAATAAGTCCGCAGTGTCACTGACTGAATCAGAGTTCCCCTCTAATGTGAACGAAAGTGCCATGATATACAGTATGTAAAGACCACAATTGTTCCATCACACATAAGAAGCTATGAATGAACTTTGTCAACAGCTCTTTGTTTTACATTGGGCATCATCTACATCCATTTTTGATTTTTGAGGTGATCTAAAGACAGGATTAATTGTCGTGTAGTTAGTTACTGTGGCTGCCTGTCTCTAGCCAACTGTGCCTTCTACCCACCGAACCAGCTGTTCTCAGGTGTGAGGGTGGTTTACAGTTTGTCTCGACCTTTAAATAGGTTGCAAATGAGACATATGGACTGAAGGCACGGCATTGATCTGCCACACAGGAGGACTGCATTAGAGTTAGCCTTGCCAGACCATACATCACTTTTGACTTGTGTTCCTTATCCACCCTTGAATCCAACCATGTGAAATAGTGTACATCCTACAGCAGGGGTATTCAATTAAAATTCCAAAAGGTCCAGATTGAGAAAATCTCCTCGTGCAAAGGTCCGGAACATTACAATAATATCTAACTTGCGCTATTTAGTATCATATATATATATATATTCAAGAAGCCTAGTAGTAGTAACAAAGTATCTGTGTCGTCAACAACTGTCAAATCAAATAAAGAAAGCACACATCAATTACATTTTAAAATCTAATATATAATTATGTTTTCAAATTTAACTGGATTATAATAATACATAGAAACCACTACCGTCTAATCATTCGTACAACCGTTGGTTTGCGACCATCCCTGATTCCAGCTGCTCCCCAATCATCTGCCGCTCTGCCTTCTTTACCATGTTTTTTGTAAAGTGCTTTGTGCTGGAGACCATGGATGTATAAAGAGTGGAAGGCAAATGAACCAAGTGAGTCAGCTTAGAAGCCATTCTGGATGATGACGTCGGCATTCATTGTGGCTCTAGTGATCAAACAACTCTGACAGATGCAAAGAAATGCCGAGAAACAGGTTGTATTTATTTTTAAATGTGTGACAATTTCAGATGAAAAATACGGATTTGGCATTTAGTCTGCTCCTATGAAATGTCCCACACCCGTAGAAAATAATTATGTCAAACTTAATTTGAACAGAGGACTGTTTGACAGAGGTCTGGATCTAGAATACACACGTGGCCTTTTCCTGTGTGTGATGAATACTGCACTAATGCTAAGTGCAATTTTTGATGTCATAACAACAATTGTGACAGTTTTTATTCAAGTCGTTACCAAATTTCACAGGTGAGATGAGGAAAATGGTTCCAACAGGTCACCGTTGGACAGCCTCACAGACTGCCTGGGTTCCCTGTCTCTGATGGGATGAGTTGAAAGCGCTGTCTCTGCCAGCACCAGCTGCTCGGAGAGCCACATGCAGTGAATTTGTATGTTTGTGTTCCTGTGTAGATGTTTACATATGCAGGAATCTGCAGCATTGTGTATACATTTGTGTGTGTGTGTTGTGTGATCAGGTTATGCACACATTTTGTGCACGTGTGTACTTCCATGGGCGTCTACGAAATGTATTCTTTACACACAACAGTATATATGTAAACGTTGCCCTCCAGCAGCAGTACCTGAAGGCGGCCACGCTGGTTAGTGAGTCTCTCTGTTTGTGTGCCTGTCGAACACTGAACAACACATCTCTGCAACTGGTGAGAACAAAAAGAGAAACGTTAGACTTGTACTTAGCTTTGTGATCAGCAAGTCATAGCCAAAGAAATAAATAAAAACCACTGTTTTGCAAAAATGAAAAAGCCTTTAATAAATGAGCTTAGCGCCTACGCTTTTCAACTCACTGTCTTCTTCAGGGCTTGTAAAAACAAGTGACTGCAGATATAACAAAGGCAAATTAGAGCTCAATGCAAAAGAAAATTCCTATTGCTTTAATATTGTGACATTAACAACTGTTTGCACTTGTAAACATGTCAGTTGATGTAGCCCACATTCAGTATAAAAACAACTATCAGGTGAAATGTGGTTAGAACTGAGTCTGAGGAGGAGCTACACAAACTGTGAAGGGCAGAACGTTTGATCACCTTAGATAACTACAGCTTCTGAACTAATAAGGAACTGTTACATTTGTAGAGTCCTGCCATGGTTGAGATTATTCCAGAAGTGTGTCACGCCTCTTTCATTTGTTACCAATGCTGATAAGATTTCAGCTAAGATACACTGGTGTTTCCTCGCTTAGAGCTCCTCCTGCAAACCTCCTCCATCCTCAAGATGCACTTTAGGAATTGGGACGTCCTTTAAGCGCTGAGATCGATTTCCGGGTCACAAGCCGGAGGATGGAGGAGTGACAAGACGAGGAGGCACAAGATCTGCGGCTGGTGTCAGCTGCCAGTCAATTACAATCAACGTAGCTGAAATAATAATGGCCGAAGTAATTTTTTGACAAAAATGATTTTGTTGCCTAAATCATCTCCTCGTGATGCTGGCCACCCCTGGTGAAATTGCCTACATCCTCAGTTACCCCTGTAGTATAATGGCCTTTGTGAATAGTGTGACTTAGGCCGTGATATTTTGCTTAAGTCAAAAGACAAAGTGACTTAGGCATTTTTACAAGCTTTTCAAGATGGCGGCTGCGTCAAGAAGAACAAAAATCTACCTAGTCACTGTTATTTCCTTGATTCAGGGCTCATCTCCTATTGGTAAGTGATGAGGTTTACTATAATATAGGCTAGGCTATACATATTGCATATTTATTTAGTCTTTTTATTCAGTCTTTTTAGTCAGCATTATAGTCAATGAAAATCTCACTCGAACATAATATTAGTAACCATAACATCATTTGTCCAGTATTATAGTATGCCTGTTGTGCAGTGTCTAGGGGGTGCATGCTGTGAGGGATTTAAGTTTTAGAGCATTCCTAGTGCTGGATATTATATGATACAGTGTGTTTACTTGTAAGAGTTTAGACCAAGAAGTAATTTCATCATCAGAGGTCATTTCATACTGTAAGAGGAAGGTGTGAGGAGTGTATTGGAAGCGGGGGTTTGGCGAATCAAACAAAGGAACTGGCCCCAAGAATGTCAGGAGGTGTCTGCCAGCGGGGGTTGGAACGAAGCTGGCTGGCCTAGGTGAGAAGAACAGAACAATGGGTCATCGGCCCAGGAGGGGCTTATTGGAATCCGGCCAATCACTGAGCTGATCGATTGGCTGAGAAATGTGTAACTTGATACTTTTGAGAGACTCAGCAGGGACAAATGATCTTCGAACTGCAGAAGATCCTCAGACCTCCTCCGCATCATGGGACAGACACACCATTCTGTCCTGTGGTGTGGACGGGGCCTCATATTTCATGGAATATTAGTTTGTTTTACTGTCGATAGTGTAATTCAGTTTGCATTTGTTTTGGCTTCTGTTAAGAATATTAAATACTTTTGATTTTAACCTGAACCATTTGATTCTGGCCCTGCTTGCTGATGGAACAAAGAGAGCAAGGGGGGGGGCTGCTTCTTCTCCTCGGTGCTCTTCTTCTCCTCTGTTTGAGAAACTTCAGCCTCAACAATGCACACCACTTTGGGAATCCCTAATGTAGCTTAATACAAGTGACCACAAGGCAATGATCACACATTTGTGACCGTACACCTCAAAGGGTTGAAATGTTTTTCCTTTTGTGGTAGGAGATGCACTTTACAATTCTGACACCGATCAGGCCTCATCCACTGAAAATGACAATGAGACCGTCGTTGAAGAGATGAAGCAGCATGTACCAGGCCAAGACTCTTTCAGTAGGAGCAGACAATACCTTAAACACTCCCGTTGATGTTGTTGAAGATGCCAAGCAGACACATCCACACCATGAAGAGGACATATCTGATGATGATGATGTCATCAGCGATCCAGACTATACCCCATCCTGTGATGAGTCCTCTGCCCCTGAAAATGAAGACAGCCTAACAATGGTGGCAACAACTCCAGAACAGCAGCATTTCTCCTTGGAGCAGAGGCTGCATTCAGCATACCCTGCCTTATCAATGTAGGAAGCTGTACTCACGTCTCACGCCCACCTCCACCTTTACCCAGGCCCAGCTCCACCTTTACCCAGGCCCAGCTCCACCTTTATCCAGGCCCAGCTCCACCTTTACCCAGGCCCAGCTCCACCTTTATCCAGGCCCAGCTCCACCTTTATCCAGGCCCAGCTCCACCTTTATCCAGGCCCAGCGCCACCTTTATCCAGGCCCAGCTCCACCTTTATCCAGGCCCAGCTCCACCTTTACCCAGGCCCAGCTCCACCTTTATCCAGGCCCAGCGCCACCTTTATCCAGGCCCAGCTCCACCTTTATCCAGGCCCAGCTCCACCTTTATCCAGGCCCAGCGCCACCTTTACCCAGGCCCAGCTCCACCTTTATCCAGGCCCAGCTCCACCTTTACCCAGGCCCAGCTCCACCTTTATCCAGGCCCAGCTCCACCTTTATCCAGGCCCAGCGCCACCTTTACCCAGGCCCAGCTCCACCTTTACCCAGGCCCAGCTCCACCTTTATCCAGGCCCAGCTCCACCTTTATCCAGGCCCAGCGCCACCTTTACCCAGGCCCAGCTCCACCTTTACCCAGACCCAGCTCCACCTTTACCCAGGCCCAGCTCCACCTTTACCCAGGCCCAGCTCCACCTTTATCCAGGCCCAGCGCCACCTTTACCCAGGCCCAGCTCCACCTTTATCCAGGCCCAGCGCCACCTTTATCCAGGCCCAGCGCCACCTTTACCCAGGCCCAGCTCCACCTTTATCCAGGCCCAGCTCCACCTTTATCCAGGCCCAGCTCCACCTTTATCCAGGCCCAGCGCCACCTTTACCCAGGCCCAGCTCCACCTTTATCCAGGCCCAGCTCCACCTTTATCCAGGCCCAGCTCCACCTTTACCCAGGCCCAGCTCCACCTTTATCCAGACCCAGCTCCTTCACATCTCAGCCCTGCGTCAAGCTGCGCTACACAAACAGCCTCTTCCTGAAGCTCTTTGACCTCATAATCTCATCAATGCAAACAGATCCGCCGGTGTTCGGGTTTAACATTAACGAGTGACCGTGTGAACTGAACCGGAACACGGGGGGGGGGGGGGGTCAAAGATGTTTTATTGTGAAGATCACCACATCACCTTTACTCCTTGTTTCACTCCAACCTGAGAAACGCTGGCTGGCCAGTTGACCAGACTGCAAGAATCAGTTCATCACCTTACTATGTGAAGGTTCTCAAGCATGATGAGTTCCTGAAACTGAATGGATCTTACTTCATTAGCATCAGACCAGGCAAAAAACCTGGAGATCCGACTATGCATCACTTGCGGGCTCTTCAGTTTAGCAGTGAAAGCAAGGGCCATTTCAAGCTGTCCTTCTCGGAGGACTCTGCGTGGGAGGGAAGCACTGCTACAGAGGGTACAGGTGCCAAATGAGCCGATAGCATGGATAAGAATGTTTCCATGTGCTCTGCCAATCAAGTAGAGAAAGTTCCAGGACCTCCAGTCAATGAAACACATCATGCCCGTCGAGTTTCATCACTTCTTTGACAATTTGCCACATTAATATGCATCAGTCAAGAACCCAGCAAAGAAGAGCTGGAGGGAGAAGTGAGGAGATGCACATGCCTCCTCAGCATTATGTTTAGTTAGTTTGTTAGTTATGATTTATTGTTGACAGAGTTGAATGTTTAAAATTGCTTAAGTCACAAAGGCATGTTCAAAAATTCATTTATTCCTCTTATGTTAAATAATTGACAGACATTGTTACAGTATGTCAATAGTCATCTATTGTCATAACTGTTTTGAGTGAAATGATTAATAAATATATATTCAATATTCGGTTAAGTTTTTTAAAAATGACTTGGCCCATTATTTTAGGAAGGTGCCGACTGGATGTGTGGGACATTCAATATTATAAATATTATTATATTGTATAGGCCTATTTAAAATGATGTAAAACTTTCTTTCATGAATGCTAATGCTGTCTCCATAATTCTCGAATAACTGAAGAGGAAGAAATAAGGCACCCATAAAACACAAAGCCTTAAAAAGAAAAAGTTCCCAAATCAGCAAGCTGCCGATTCTCACGAGACTAATTTAATCACATGAATTTTGTGTCTGGTAATATATGGTGAGTTCTTTGTGGTAGAATTTTTTGCTTGACAAATTATTATCATGACAGATTTGCAAGGGATAACAGTCACAGACAATCTCTATGACAAGTTACTACATGTCCCCAGGTAATACTAGTCCTGTGCTATAGAGCTGGACTCGCAATAACTTGAAAATCCAAAATGTTTCTTTAGATTATCTTCTCCCATCTCAAACATTTCTATGGCCTCAATACCGACTGCAGTTCGATCGCAGGATCCGTTCGTCCATGTCGATGTGTCCTTGGGCAAGACACTCAACCCCAATCTGGGTGTGTGAATGTTGTATGAATGTTGGATAGTCCTGATAGGCAGGTGGCACCTTACATGGCAGCCATCAGAATTAGAACGTGTGACAGCCTGCATTATTCATTGGACACTATGATTAACAAAAGATTAACATGTTGAATTCAGACTGTCATAATAATGAAGAGTAAAGTACTGATTGAAATTTGCAGATCGAAGGAGGTGTTCTCTCAGTGTACTCTCCTTCACATCTTTCATCAAAAGAGGTTTTCATCATCAAATTGAATCCTCCAGGAATCCTCAACCTGTAAGCTGCTTCTCTTTCAAAGTGCTGTAGCTTTCATGGGCTTGTATTTTACTCACTAATGATACTGAATGACTGACCCTTTTACTCTATTTTCATTTGCATAACCACTCAATCATCTTTGTTCAGAAAGAAACACACAAATGGATTTGGTTAAGCAAGTTGAGATATCTGCCACTGTTCAGTATTACCATTGAATGTGTCATAACTGGGCATCGGTGTGTCAGTTTGACCGAGGCACACACACACAGAGGAGAGGATGTAGCAGCCTGTCCTTCAGCAGCATTCATCCAAAATCCGGCGACACGGCACCTTCCCACAGGGAGCTGTGAGATGGTGTGGATGTGTTCATTTGTGCTTTAGTACGTAACCACTGTGAAACAATCATCACAATCTGCCTGTCCCTCTCTCCATTCACTCTATGGCTTGCCTGACCACCGCTGCTCTCTCTCTCTCTCTCTGTCTCTCGGCTCATCGGAACAAGTAATTGCCGTGCCGCTTCAGAGGACCTCATAGTGTTTGCCAATAATTAATTAGTGTATTTTAAGTGCTCCTGTGTGGGTTCATATTTTTTGGAATAGTCAAATTGTCTCAGGGGCATTTAACATGTCTAATTCACTGCTTTTTGTCTCATTATGAAACACTGAATTAACTGAACCATCGTTTCCACATTTAGTATGTAGAAGCTGTTGTTTAGTGGGAACTTGATAAAATAAGTGCAGTACGCAGATGAAATCACACAGTAGGTGTTGACATCAGATTCCCATTCAAACTGAACAATAAGTTGAATATCTCTGTAGCGAGAGAACATTTTCCAGCAGTGTGAAATGAACTCTGTCCTGGCTGTTCTCTAGCTGGCTGAATGTGAAGATAGGAGTCTGTGGTAGTGACTGTTACGACTCTACGTTGAAGCAATAGAAGCATTATCATACTTGTGATGTTCCTCTCGTACGCAGGGTATTTTAATTCCCATCATGCCCTTGTGTCAGCTCCAGCACCGCTACCTCCTCTTCCCAGCCTCCTGAGCCTATTTGGGGAAGATAGCTCATTACAAAGTGTGATTCTTCCTCTTCAGACGGACTGCCGTCACCTGTCAGCATAAAGGAATTGCCTGCCTGCTCCCAATCTGGAGATCAAGAGAGTGACGAGCAGAGATCGTCCTCACCTGTCGCACATATGACAAGCCCGGACTGTGGTGAGCGCCTGCTGTTTAGAACGGGAACCTACTCATGACTGCTTTGAGTCATTGAGTCTTTGGAGTCAACGACAACAGCCTTGACCCCCCCAACAAAATGGATTTGGTTCAGCAAGTTCCTTCAGACCAGCCGCAATGTTTGACAAAGACAAATTAGAATTTGCGTGTTGCATCATATTATTATTTTTTAAACCTGTCACTGTTCAGGATTACCAGTTATATGTGTTGTTCGTTCCTTTAAAAGGATTAAATATTAAACTACTAAATATAATATTCACTGCCATTCAAAAGTTTGGAGTGTGTTATACTGATCTTCTTCTTCTCTCCTCAAACAATATCTATTCTAACAGAGATAAAAACAGCATCACTCAGACAATAGATGTTTTATTGACATTGAAACTTCCCCACAGTGTCACATGACGGGAGAATCCTGTTGAACTTAGTAGAAAGACATTAGAAGCCAATGATTTCTTTACCCCTCCCTGCAGACCACAGAGATTTACTTTAAGTCATATCTCACAGCTCATTATCTCCATCATTCCAATGTTTCATGAATGTGCCAATCAATGTGTTCCTCATGACTTCATATCAATGTTTTCTGTTTCTGTTGTGTAAAATAATGATTTTAAATACTGACATATATGGATCCCAGGGGACCCAAGTCAAAACAACCCAATTGCAGCCTACGCAGTCTTTATAGATCAAATGTCTGCCAGAAGTCCTAATTTAAAGTATGACACACTTTACACATTATGCACATTAACTGTTACTTGCTTGCAATAATAATGAAAATCCTTTTTGTTTCTTAAGATGACAGTTACAAAACTAAAATGCTTTGAGATAGAAACAGTGAACATGTTGCTATGATGGTTTTTATTCTTTCAGTAGTGTATTCTGGTGGTTCAGTCGCTCTTCTTGTATGTTAAATATGTTGGTAGGATGAGGGTTAAATGTTGGAAGTGCCACAGAAGAACGTTGGAAGAACAATCATCATCATAACAATTTGTTGAGTTTTAAATTAGAGAAACATTCCGACTGAGTTGATGGACAGCAGCTGAAGAGTTTACAGGCACAGTGTGTTCAGGATGTGAAGATGAGCTCAGCGTTATGCCAGCAGAGATACAGAAGTCCTGTTGGAATTAAACTGAACATCTCTCTTGTCTGTCATTTTGACTTGGGAGTATTTTGCAAGAAAGAACTTGTTGCCAAAAACCAACAACACCTGCAGTTCAGTGTGTCCAAACACATTTAAAAGCAAACTAGAATGGCACTCAGAGAACATGCGCCTCTGATGGTTCTATTTCTAGAGTTGGGAAGTTGTTCTTCCGACTGTGTTCATGAGCTTTAAGCCGTAATGTGGCAACAAGATGGACACTACAAAGAAGACTTTTTAGTTTTTTAGTTTTGAGTAGCCTTTATTTTCCCATACAGAACTCATTTACTAATCATTCCAAAACTACACAAATCTCACAATGTGAATGAAAGTGAAACATAATGTAATGTGTGTACAAACAGACAAACTGAGCTGAAAGGTGAAGGTAACTGTTGTTCATAATGATTGAACTTTAGCTGATGTTTTTAAGGAAACCTTAAGGAGCCAACTTAAGGGTGTTTTGTGCAATCAACGTTATTAAGGAAACCTTTACTCGGACTCAAAGAAAAAAAATACGTAAAGTCTTTTGTTGCTTCAATCTGTCCATCAGGGAGTGACCAACGTTGTCTGTCTAACAAAGTGTTAGCTGACATGTGCAGAATATAACACTGAGGACATTCAAGATTTTTCCTTTCACATATTTACTTCCTTGCATGTCACAACCTGGCAAATGTAAGCCTTTTTCTTCTTACCATCAAACAAACTTAAAATACCTTCAAATGTATACGTCCCCTCTTTGTTCTCTGGAGGAAGACGGCTTTCATTACCCACCCGAGGCATTGCTGTTACTATGCACTTTATGCATTTGAACTATTCTTCAAGCCCTTCAGACGTGCCTAAGTGGATTTGATGCAACATGTTGATCTTACTTGGACAACCCTACATTTGTAAACACAAGGCTCTTATTCTGAAATATTTGTGCACGGCTCCATTAATTAATATAGTACCAGCTTTTAATTGTGGATTGCTCATATTTACAAATGGCATGCTTTAGACACCTGCAATTAGACATTGTGTTATGTGTTGCCCTTTTTTGTGTGGCCTTGAGCCTTGTTTACCTGGTATTTAACCTTATTTATCTACATGGGCCGATTGTGACACCAAGATGAATCGATGCCAGACGACTTGTAAAGAAATCCATCTTCTGAATGAGGCCAAAGATCTACAAACACATCACACAATGTTTAGAGTCAAAGCAGGCCGTGCTTCAATGCCAGGTGATTTTATTTTATTTTTTTCACATTGCAAATGTTACTTTTGGTTTGTCATTTTGGCACATATTCCACACTGGCTCCTCTGTCTATAACACAGCTGGTCCAGGAACTTGCATTTGATAAGAAACATGTAATTTGTTGGTCGGCCGCAGCAGACCGGCCCTGGAGTGAAGCACGCTAGATGAAATCACTGCCTGTTACTGTTCCTCGTTTCGCTGTGTGCCTGGAGGCCAAAGAACTACCAGAGCTGAGGACCTCCTATTCAGTTTTTAACTTCTCCATGACACACACCTCCCCCTCCCCCTCCTCCCCTGACCCTGCTTCCTCCACAGGGCTCATTCCATTCACTTTTGAGGGACGGTTACACGCTGCAGGAAAATGGTTTTGTCATTGTCAGCAGCCCCTCTCTGCTCAGCTAATGGGTTGTTGTATTTCTTCAACAATCACTGGGTTGCGTTTCTGTTGTTTCAGCTAATATGAATGCTCATGCCCCTGGGAGTTGATCCGTTTTACATATCTCACTCCCTCCCTCCTGCTCAGTCTCCTGCTTTCTCTCTCGTCTCCACAACAAAACCTCAGCCATGTCACCGCTCTTTAAATAGGACTTCATTAGTTTGACTTTTCTGTGGTTGGTGGCCCCACCTGGATGCTGCTAGCGTCTCCGTGGGGTCGTTTTTCAATTTTCCACGCAGTTGCCATATGGGTAACAATCGTCCTGGTTCCATTTCCGTGCTAATTGGTTGATTTGACAAATTTGTCATTGTTCTTGCTCCACATACAACTCTTGGTACTCGTGGTTCTGTGCCTGTTGTTTTTAGTATCAAAGGATTTCTTAAGACAGGAAGTGTGCTCAAAGTGAACTCAAAGCCTGGCACAGATGTCTCTACCCCTGCAGAGGGGGCACACGCTCTGCTCCATCTGGACACGGAGCGGCAGAAAACAAGCCGAGCTGTAGTGGAGAGTTGGAGCGCCTTGTCGTCCGGGTTCAAAAGGGAGTAATGAGGGAGCAACTTTGAAGTGCAGAGAGCACAGAACATCGAGGAGAAGACCTCCGCATTCGGAGCCCGGTTCTAAGTGGGTCGTACAGTCTGCCTTTGTTACCAGATGCTGTTTGTTTTAGTCTTCGTCTCGCCCTTCCTTGCAAAACACACACTAGCAACCACTGTGCCCTCTCCTCTAATGCGCTGTTTAGACTTCAGCATGGCTGAGTAGCTTTATATTAATTACACTGTCAGAAAGAGTTCTCTGCAGGCTGTTGTTGGTATGAATTCCTTTCCAAAACTTAATTTCTATTTACTCATTAGTGTTTGTTCCATTCCTGCTGGAGGTGGATCTGGATCCAGCCGGGTGACTGTAAACAGCATCATCTCTTCCTTTGCTCTGTCTTTCAAACATTCTGACACTGGCTCTCCAATATGTTCTTTTTTTACTTTCATTTTGAAATGATTTATTCATTCCTTAGAGATGGGGGCACAGGGTTCACATCATGCTTCATTGCCACTGGTGCAGATATAAGAAAAAGAGGTATTAGAAAATAACTCAGAAAAGTATGTTTATATTTACCCCAAACTGGACATTTTGACTTAAGTGGCATTTCAATCACTGATCATCAAACCTTTTCGATATCTGATGAGAATCACTTTCTTTGATTTCTCCAGTGCATTCAACACCATCCAACCACTGCTGCTGAGTGAGAAGCTGGGGGTGGTGGTCACTGACTACCTCACAGGCAGACCGACTGGACAGTGTGCTGTCTGATTCAGTGGTACTAGAGCTCCACAGGGAACAGTTCTGTCTCCCTTCTTGTTCACCTTGTACACCACTGACTTCCAGTACAACTCAGGGTCATGCCATCTGCAGGAGTTCTCTGATGACTCTGCAGTGGTCGGGTGTATAAGGACGGCAGGAGGAGTACAGGGCAATAGTGGATGACTTTGTGGAGTGGGCGGGTAGAAATCACCTGCTTCTGAACGTGGCCAAGACCAGAAAGATGGTGGTCGACCTCAGGAGGAATACGACGGCTCCATAACCGTTGAGAGTTCTGTGAGAGGATGTGGACATGGTGGAGGAGTACAAGTTCCTGGGTGTCTCCATCGACAACAGACTGAACTGATAGACCAAAATCAACGCTGTGTACAAGAACGGGATGAGTCGACTCTTTCTTGTGGAAACTTCGATCCTTCAATGTGTGCAGCAAGATGTTAGAGATGTTCTATCAGTCTGTTGTGGCCAGTGCACTGTACTTCTCCGTAGGCTGCTGGGGGAGCAGCATTGGAGCCGGAGACACCAACAGACTTAACAAACTGGTTAAGAAGGCCGGCTCCATCATTGGCTGCAAACTGGACACTCTGTAAAAGGTGGTAGAGAGGAGGACACTGAAGAAACTATTATCCTTATTGGATAACCCGGACCACCCTCTACACCACCTACTGCAGGGACAGACTGATCCAGCTCCGCTGTCACAAGGACAGATACAGGAGAACATTCCTGCCCACTGCTATAAGACTAGAATAAATCACCTCTGGCCAAATTGACGCTACACTGTTTGTTTGGTTAAATCTTTGCACTATTGTTTAGTTAGTTAATTTAATATTCTATTTTATTGTATAAATTACATTACATACATTTTTATATTTAATCTTTTAAAATATGTTTTACTCAGTTATTTTGTATTGCTTTACCTGTACCTATTAATGCTGCTGTAGTGAAACAATGTCCCCTTGTGTGATTGTTAAAGTATCTATCTATCTACATCCAACACATGCTGATAGGTTGCTTTCAGCTCAAAGACGATTGGAGCAGGCCTGCAGGTTTATTGCATGTCACACTGTGTGAGATGTGAATACGATTCTTGGGTGCATCTGTTACAGACAATACACATTTTGAAGCATGTTAGATTGTGTGATCAACTTCACCTCATCCATCTTAAACTTATTTTCTTTCCTCCTTTCATGCTCAAGTTCAGAGAGTAGCTTATCTATTTAAATAAAATATAAAATAAAAAATATATATTTTTATGCACTGCTGACCTGAAGAAAGTTATCCTCGGGTTTGGAGTAATTACACTTATTGTCTAGTTCAGAGTTCTCTGCCTCTGCAATTGGTCCAATATGCTGAAGCGATCATTTCAAAGGGTTCTACTGTATTCTGTGTGCTGTCACTGGCTGCTGGCTGATGCTGCAGCGTGCTGTTACTGTAGTAGACTCTACTGGTGGAGATTTTATCTAAATCTTGTCGGCATATTTGATTTAATAATTACCGTCTCTTGTTTTGATCTCTAAAGCACTTTTTTTTATAAGGTTACTGAAATAAAATTATCATTAACATGGTTTTACATTACATATTGGCAGCTGGACCATGATGAACCGTAGATGGTGATTAATTATCAATTCAACAACAAAGCAATACTTTATTCAATTTACTGGCCGACATTACCGTCTCTCAGAGGCTGGAGCAGGCTCACTTAAAGAGTGAAGATACAGGTATCATGTGGAACTAGATGACCTACAGGAAGGCTGCTATTGGTACCAATCATGTCATGCAGCTTGTCCGGAAGGGGCCTGAACAACGCTCCAAAGTTAGAAGCCATTTCACATAGTGACACCATTGACCTCATTGTAATTTAGAACCAATCTGTCTCACTAATGGTATCAACCCAACATACTCTGCAACAGTTTAGGAGACAAAATAGAGCATGGGGATGGACTTCATATACTGTAAGTCCATCATAATGTCCGAAGCACTGTTACACTCTCACAGTATATTTGAATGAACGCATGGATGCATTTTTATTTCAGATTCATAAGTAGAACCACGGACAGCTGAGCTGCATCTCAACTATCTTGCCCTAAAGATTCCCTGTCCCCAACTAATAAAGACAAAACGGCTGTATGTGGATCGGTTAAGGTTAAAACAACAGTTTCTCACAGATACGCATGTACAGTAAATTGGGCTCTTTGCAGAAAATCCTCCCCCACACTCTTCACAAAGACATCTAATGATTCTGATCAGTGGCATTTTTCTGAAGTAGCCTTCAGCCCACATCGCCTTTACAGTTCTCCTTGCCTTTTTGGCAAACTGCAGTATTTTGATTTTGTTAAATATCTTTTTTAACATCATCAAATGCTTATCTTGCTGTGTTTCTGTGTCCATCTCTGGCCTCTGTCTTCCCATTTCTTTCCATTTCACCCTCTCGCTCCAAACCAGCATCCGACCTGTCTGCCGTGACGGTCATTAAAGCCGGGCCAGCGGTGCCGGTGGGCCTGCTGCTTCCCTGCTTGCATCCCCATCGCACTGCAGCGAGCTCGCTGGCCTGGAGCCGCTAACAAGCTGTGCATTCAGACAGTTGATGCTACAAATGGAGCTGTGCCGCGGACCAACTTCGGAGATGAACAACTGAAGCGCTGCTGAATCCCTTCGGCAAGAGAGAGAGCGAGACCTCCCACCCTGCGCTGAAGCTTAGACTGGGGCTGACCTGCTTTTATTTTCAGCATAAATCTATTCACAACGTGGCTGCATGTGTTATTGTGTCATTTATTCTCATTTCACAGATATACTGCACTATAATACTCTGTAATAAATGATGTCTGGCCAGGGTAATTGGCATTGCTCACCAACAATTCAGGTCATGGTAAACTAAATTCAATCCATACCACCATGGCAGTGAGGCAAGACTCCAAATACTGGCTCTGCTGTTGTTTCTGAATATTAATGTGTTTCTTTTTTTTCATCATCTTGTTTTTGTTTTACTGAGCTGGAAAGTCATTTTATTTCAAATGGAGTGCAGTCAAATAGTGGTGGAGAGTAACACTTGCTAAACTAACTGCTTTAGTAATGTACAATTGTTAGGTAGTTACGTCATACTTTTACTTCACGACATTAAGGGCCCTATCTTCCACCCGGCACATATGTCCTTGCTAGTGTCAGACCGGCATAGTTGTCATCTTCCTGCCTTGTGCCCACGTTGTGTAACGAATGTACTAGTTCCTACCTGTGCACCGACGGCTAACGGGTACGGGTCTAACTCCCTAAACACCATTCAGAGACTTCATACAACCCCTTTGCCTGTTGCACTTTTCTTTGTTGTTCACCGTCAACCAGCAGAAGTGGAGTTCACAACAGCTGACCTGAATCAGACACGTTTTCACCGTACTTAATAACGAGCTGGCTGTGACACCAAACAAAGGAGAATCATTACAATCACACACCTGGTATTTATGTGGCTGGTAATAATAGCATGAAAGAGGATAAAGGATGGGAGAGAAGACGGGGGAAGTAGTGGAGGGGAAAAACGAGGATAAAAGGAGGATGGGAGGAGCATTGGGGGAACAGAAGGAGATGGAGGAGGTACAAAAGGAAAGGACAGTAAAGAGAAAGGGAAGACGTGAGGAAAAGAGGAGAAATGTTTGAGGAGTTGAAGCAGTGGTGGTGGCAGCAGCACGCTGAAGGCCTTTCTGGTTTTTTTGCCTCTTTATTTCACTCCCCTGCAGTCTTTCTATCACCTTGATTTGGTTCCTTCCTTCCTCATACTGTCTGAATGCATGTCCAAAAACCCCACACACGTAACCTTCCAGTTGAGCGAGAGCAGAGCCTAGCAAGCACACTGGGGAACAAACAGCGTGCTGCATTTACAGAATGGGCTCCCTGATGGCCCCATCCTATCAGCCTCTATAATCAATGGAGGCGTCAGGGGGAGTGAAGCCACGGCTCTCAGGAGGAAATGAACAGACTTCGGGCACCTGCCAAGTCGACAATAAAGAAATACAAATGAAGTTAATTGCAAAGGCTTTCAATGCCGGAGAAAAGATCAAGTTAAAGAAGTCAGTAAACTGTTGGAAAATGAACCCTCCTCTTATTCCGTTCTTTACTAAATGGTGCTCATCAGCGATGGAGGCTGCAGCACAAAATACACCCAGGCTCAAATGAGACCTGTGCAGACTGAGTCGGGTATTTATTTCTTAGAACATATTATTTTGTAGATTTCGCATTTTCAAAATTGAGCTCATGTGAAACTTTCCTGCCGTGAATATTACAATAGTGTTGAGAGACATGAGCACAGCGAGCGTTGTGATGGACGTCACCTTGTTATGATATGCCGCTTGTCAGCGTATGTGCTGCAAGAGAGCGGCAACAACGTGGGAGATGCCTGGCACATTTTAATGTTATAAATGTACCGAACAGCCAATTGTGCAGAGAGAGGAGGTCTGAATAGAGCCACGTGCTCTGATCGTTACTACATCAACAAACAGGCTAGCTGTGCTGCTGGAGCGGGGAGCGGGCCCTCTACATCTGTCTCCCCATCTCACCGTTAATGATTTCTGCTGCTGATGGAGGGTCCAACCTTGAGTCCTCCAGGGCCTGGCGCCGTAGAATGAAGAGGACGTGTCTCAGGTAAAATGAGCCCCTTTCTGCTCCTGATGCAGTCATTGTCACTTGGATGGTATCTCTCAGGATGCATGTTTTACTCCGAGCGGTGAACCTTTCCAAGGAATGTATGAATATTGAAAGAAAAGAGTAGTAAACAACAAGGAATGTGTGCTTCTTCTTGAAACCTTTAGGGTATCTGGCTAATAACTCTGCTTTTACTATTATTACTTCTTATATTAACAACACTTATTTGGTCATGCTGTATCTTCCTGGTCTCGTCATTCCATAATAACAATAATGTCCAAAGAAATAAGTGAAAAGACGCATACTGAGAAAGAGCACATGGCCTGGTCTCCTAAAATATTACATTACCATATAACTTATCTGCATTTTCATTTATGTTTCAAGGGAAATGTATTTTCTCCCAGATAACATTAGTTTGTGTTGTATCACAATTAGCAATTGGGTCTCCACCAAGTCATGGCAAGTGTTGTCCTGTTTGAGAACTGTATCAAAAGATATCAATCGTTAACCCTTAAAATGTTCTTTTGCTCCCGTGTGTGTGTTGTAGTTAAACATTTTTTTAGTGTGTATGTATTAAAATCCCTCTCTTATATTTTCCTATAAAACAAAAAATATATTTTAGAAGACTCATCTTGAGCTTGGAGTCAGTTACATTAATGTATCCAATCAAATTAAATGTAGATTGATTAGCTAACCCCACCCAGCACATGAAACCGCACTTGACTGTTAGCCAGTGTTGCCAAACAAACCTGTAGCATTTGATTCAAGAGGAGACACCCCGGGTGAAGCAGAAGAATGAACTCATAGATATCGCCAGTGAGCAAGATAAGGGAAGATCAGTTAACTTACATTAAGACAATTATTTGTTGTATTAAAAGTTTTCTCAAAGTGGATGTTTAAATATGCAAATTAGGCATTATCCAATGCTGATTTGAAATAAACACACACATATATATTTAGGATTTTCTGAAAGCTAAATTCTATAGCCCAAATCACACATTTGCCTCAGAAGGCTTTAAAATCTGTACAGCTGTGTGGTTTTAATGAGGCCTCCGTCATGTGGATTGTTTAATTGATTATGGAGCAGTTTTGTTACAGTAAATGATTACATAATATTATTATTTTGGGTGCTGATTAACTCCAGACTAAGGTCTCAGAAACATATGTATTATGTGTGTATTACCAATATTTCAACGGTCAAATAATATTGATTCACCCAAACTTACTTTGAAACACATGTTTAGTATTCTACAGTTTTACAGTACAGTGAGCTAATCCGACACTGACATTTTCACACACAGCATTGTACAATGTTCCTTCCACAGCCTAAAGCGCGCGTATGTCTGCCCGCTGTACTTTCTGAGCTGGCACAGAGAACTAAATACCAGTGGGAAGAAGAACATTTGCTCAAAATGACAGAGTAGAAGGGAGTAGCCCAGTGCGACTTATAGTTTGAGTTCATAGTATGTGCACACATCTGAAGTTCATGTGTTTCACATAAGCACTAGTGTGGCCACTTAACGCCTTGTCCTGCTCTGCCTGCATATACTCAATTACAGTGATGTAGTGTGTTACACTGCTACAAGCACAAACACATTTCTCCCCTTGTTTTATTTAGCACCATGAAAAACACTACCTTTGTTAATAACCCTTGCAGGAAGCAGGCGGGAAATTTAAGTCAGTACTCAACTGGAACAAAATGATTGGTTAAGCTGCTGCAATACTTTGAAGCATTAATCTTCTGATGCTATTGATTTTGTTTGAGCTCTTACAACATTTCTGAAGGGCTGTGTAATAGCAAAACTCTCTGCTATCATTGATTATATTAAGGGGTTTAAAAGGAGATGGTGAAATTTGCCTTCTATTACAAATTGAATGAAGAGAGAAAAGGTTGTTTGGAATCATTTCTTATGTTACCAGCCATCCTTTGACCTTCAAGTACAAAGTAATAATATTTCCATGCGAGGCAATCATGTGTGTTAAAGGTAAACTCTGAAGTCCCTTTTTGTCCAAATGGATGTATCACGTATCACATTTCTGGATGAAACCGTTAACATGCAGTTAAATGAATTGTGGCTCAATTTGGTGAGTGCAGGGGGAAGGTATGCAGTGCAGCAGAGATAAGAGCGTTTGCAGCACGGAGGAGACGTTCACACAGTTACCGTCTGCTGGGGCAGAGAGGACCAGATAAGGACTATAGCTCTCAGGGCCTCTAAGGCTCAACTCGTCTGCCTCAGATCTCAACGGTTTTGCCTTCAAGTGTATTAGATATTTGCAACTGCCTGACATTCAAAGAGGCTGGAAATAAGAGTCTCTTCCCCTTTTTGGATTTCTCTGACAATTTGCCTTTATGGATGGAGTTTCTGCAGGCAAGCAGTTGGAAGAATATGCAGCCAGGTTCTTCCCAGCAGGTGAATGTTGGTCCACACACTCACATCGAACCTGTATGTCCCAGACAAGGTGATGGATGTTAAAGGATTTTAAAAAAGGGAGCCCATTTTAAGGTGGAAATACTGCTTCTTATATCACATGAATCATGTTAAATTGCTTATGTTGTTTTGCATTGGTATAATTTAAGTTAAGGTTGGTAATTTTCTGCCAAAATGATTTTGTTATATTTATTGAGATTCTTTTTGCATTCCAACAGTAATTAATGAATCAAATGCTCTGACAAAAAGAAAGACAAAAACAAATCTGTTACAGCCAGACTGTAACGAGCTGAATACATGATTAGACGGCTGAAATATGGTGGCTCCACCTAACCATCAGGACTAAACTAATTCACTTAACCACCAGGACTAAACTAATTCACTTAACCACCAGGACTAAACTAATTCACTCAACCACCAGGACTGAACTAATTCACTTAACCACCAGGACTAAACTAACTCACCTAACCATCAGGACTGAACTAATTCACCTAACCACCAGGACTGAACTAATTCACTCAACCACCAGAACTAAACTAATTCACTCAACCACCGGGACTGAACTAATTCACCTAACCACCAGGACTGAACTAATTCACTCAACCACCAGAACTAAACTAATTCACTCAACCACCAGGACTGAACTAATTCACTCAACCACCAGAACTAAACTAATTCACTCAACCATCAGGACTAAACTAATTCACTTAACCACCAGGACTAAACTAACTCACCTAACCATCAGGACTGAACTAATTCACCTAACCACCAGGACTAAACTAATTCACCTAACCACCAGGACTGAACTAATTCACTCAACCACCAGAACTAAACTAGTTCACTCAACCACCGGGACTGAACTAATTCACCTAACCACCAGAACCAAACTAATTCACTTAACCATCAGGACTGAACTAATTCACCTAACCACCAGGACTAAACTAATTCACTCAACCACCAGGACTGAACTAATTCACTTAACCACCAGAACCAAACTAATTCACTTAACCATCAGGACTGAACTAATTCACCTAACCACCAGAACCAAACTAATTCACTCAACCACCAGAACTAAACTAATTCACCTAACCACCAGGACTAAACTAATTCACTCAACCACCAGAACTAAACTAATTCACTTAACCATCAGGACTGAACTAATTCACCTAACCACCAGAACCAAACTAATTCACTTAACCATCAGGACTGAACTAATTCACCTAACCACCAGGACTAAACTAATTCACTCAACCACCAGAACCAAACTAATTCACTTAACCATCAGGACTGAACTAATTCACCTAACCACCAGGACTAAACTAATTCACTCAACCACCAGGACTAAACTAATTCACTCAACCATCAGGACTAAACTAATTCACTTAACCACCAGGACTAAACTAATTCACTTAACCATCAGGACTGAACTAATTCACCTAACCACCAGGACTAAACTAATTCACTTAACCATCAGGACTGAACTAATTCACCTAACCACCAGAACTAAACTAATTCACTTAACCATCAGGACTGAACTAATTCACCTAACCACCAGAACTAAACTAATTCACTTAACCATCAGGACTGAACTAATTCACCTAACCACCAGGACTAAACTAATTCACTCAACCACCAGGACTAAACTAATTCACTTAACCACCAGGACTAAACTAATTCACTCAACCATCAGGCCTGAACTAATTCACTCAACCATCAGGACTGAACTAATTCACTCAACCATCAGGACTGAACTAATTCACTCAACCACCAGGACTAAACTAATTCACTTAACCACCAGGACTAAACTAATTCACTCAACCATCAGGACTGAACTAATTCACTCAACCATCAGGACTGAACTAATTCACTCAACCATCAGGACTGAACTAATTCACTCAACCATCAGGACTGAACTAATTCACTCAACCATCAGGACTGAACTAATTCACTCAACCATCAGGACTGAACTAATTCACTTAACCATCAGGACTAAACTAATTCACTTAACCACCAGGACTAAACTAATTCACTTAACCACCAGGACTAAACTAATTCATAACTTCTACACAATATGAAGTGGGCCAACAATGCTTACAGAAAATGTCAGCCATTATTTTGAAATCATCCCTGCCACTGTTTTTTTGATGGCTGTTTGATGATGTTTCTCGTCACAGGATACTCTCAAGGACAGACTTCCTCTTCTCTAGTAAAACGACACTATTCCCCGCGCTGCACAGGGCAATTGTTTCACTTAGCATTACAGAGGTGTTTTCATTTGCTTTTGACTAGTTGCTTTATCATTTGCTATAAAGATGAAGTGGGCAACACAAGCGAAACTCATTATCATCACTGGCATTCTGTGCTCTAACCATCCTCTCCCTTTTCCATGGGCTATTTGTCTGTTTGCTGCCATTGCCCTCAAGATTGAACGCTTTGCATTAAAAACTGGGCCACCATGGCAGCCTGACAAATGAAGGCAATACCATGTTTGGAGACACCTCGTTCAACAGTTATTGAAGTTGATAACTTATCATTTGCATATAGATAAGGCATTCTTACCAAGACTAAATCTTTAGCATATAAAGTAGAATTGTACTTTTTTTTTTTTTTCTTCAAGCTGAATTGTACTGACAAAAGCTGGCATACAATTTGAGGATGAATTGAATCGAAAGTTTAGGTGGCATTTGGAATTTACTGACGGCAAGAATGTCAGTATGCCACTTGAAGATGTAATTACAAATGACAAATACTCATTAGGCCTTAAAAAGGATGCATAAAGTGAGCATTTTCTCAGTTTGCAAAGACAATGTGTACTGTGCAATTACCCCAGGCTGAATTCAACCCATAAACACTACTGTTCCAGGATGAATCATGCATGAATCATCTAATTGGTTCACATGCTGAAAAGAACTCAGTGAACATCCAAATGTTATTGTTATTAAAGTTCATATTTCAGTTGCAGCCAGTCCTATATTTAGCTAAATGCATGTTTCTGTTTGATACTGCTAGTTTAGCTTTTTATCAGGTCTTCTAGAAACGGGAATTGCCCTTAAAATAAAAAAGGAGCTGATCAGACACAGCAGGGATAAGCCTGGTTAATACCCAGCGAACTAAACATTACACTGTCACGTGGTCGATACGGTCATGTGATCACTACAGTAGTTATAGTAAACAAACTAGGCTCTCTAGGTTTCCCTCTAGTGTCAGTTATGGACGCGTCAGTGACGGCTTGTGAGTTTTCCCTCGTTACATGTAAATGGTTAATGGACTGTACTTGAATAGCACTTTTCTAGTCTTTCTGACCACCCAAAGCGCTTTCACACTACTACGCAGAAATTGATGCACATGCATACAGTCTCTTTCCCAAATAAACTTTCAACATAAGTTTACTTATCACTTGGTTAAATTTAGGAAAAGATTGTTGTTTGCTTTTAAATTAGAAAGTTATGTCAAATAAATGTTTGTTACGTAACTATAACATTTTTTAATATAGTTAATACCTGTCACATGTTTATAAATGGTTAAAAAGTTGTGTTTTTACATTGTATTATGTATTATTATTTAGCGTTTGATTTAATATATAAAAGTTGTGATCTGTGATCTACGAGATGGTCTTCATCTGAAACCCTTAGATTGATTATTTCTGTCCCTCTATAAAGTCACAGTGTTAAAGTAAATTTCTCGCTGATGAAACATCGCTAGCCCTCTTGTGGTTTATGTTTTTCAGCTAAGTTGTCGCAGTCGAACAACGTTAACATGGCTGTAGTAACATACTTGCCTTGATAAAACCTGGTCAAGAGTTTAAGAGGCTTTGTGTGTGTGCATTTGGAGTAAATTCGAGTTATGAATGTGTGTGAGCGAAGTCCCTGTCTGGAAGCATAGTGACCATGTCCGCCACCATTTTGTGTCACACGTGCACATATTGTTGTATATTTTGCAATGTTGTGGATATTATATTGTGTCGTGCACTTGAGTGACTTGTGTGAGAGTTTACTGAGTTCAAACTGGTGACGGTTCTATCAGAGAAGATACAAATGATGCCTCAGGTAAGTACTGTGTAACCGAAAAAGGGAATGTACGCTCTACAAAAAAGAAGCATTTCCTTTGATTGTAGTTTATAAATTGTTGTATTTTTGTGAAAGTTCTCACTGAGAAAACATCTTTGTTGGTCTTGTGATTTTTCAGGGCCGTAACACAATGGTATCACACACCAAGGGGCACATCTTTTCTGATTACTATGATTATAACAGTAACATCCAGGCTAGTGGTGTCATTGAAATAAACTTCTTGTCACAAAGCTGAAAAGGTTATAAAAAACTGAAGGGACATTGTTGTTTTGTCGTTTTAAGATGTCACAAAGAAAAGTAAAAGTCAACATTTCTGCAGACTGCCTGGAGAGCCTTTCTCTGACTCAACTGTCAGCAATAGCTTCAGCACAAGCCCTCCACATCTTGTCTGTGATTTGAGCGGAGTCTTTGGCACAGGACCCATGACTGGGAAATGATCAGATCAACAGCTAGATGGGCTACTAGAATTCAAAGTTACCGTCTGCTGGGCAATTTTCTTGAAAAAATCCAACACTGTAGATATATTAAAAATAATATCCATAATCCAGATGAAAGTCTCATAAAACTATAACCTAAGTAATTCCACATGTGTTTGTAAATTGCAATTTAATTACCACAGATTGATCTTATGTTTTTCAGTTGTGTCGACTTAGCATTCCTGACTGTAACTGTACTGTTCTTTTTCTGGGTAAAAAACAAACTCACAGCACAGTAACATTAAATGTCATGTGAAATATAAAAATAGATATTCAGCACACAGTAGCAACCATAAGCTCCAGTCCAGCATCTACATGCGTCACCACCAGACAAAGCAGATGCCCCTTGTTTGGGTTGGCGTGCTGTCAGTAGAAGTCATCAGTGCAGATAATATGACGTACATGCACTACTGTTGAATGGGTGATTCAGAGCATACATGATGTCAAACTCTCTTTATGGACCTCTGTTATGTATCCTTTAAATACCTCTGTTTATAATAGCTAATCTAACGACTTTGTGACTGGAGAATTCTGTTTTTGACCTGGTTTCTCAAATAACACACAGTCAGTATCTGAAACACTGTTAACCACTGAGTATATCACACGTGTTCATACCAGGTAAGCCTGGATTGCAATTAATGGAAATCTGTGAAATCCTCTGTTTTACATTCTTTTATTCTTAGCAATACAAATCTTTGTGAGCAGTACAATATTTGGGAGGCCTGTATTTGAAATATTTGTGGAACTTGGGTCAGTGCATGCAGTCTGATAGAATGCAGCTCACACACACACACACACACACACACACACAGGTGCATTTTCTTTCTTACCAGATAGCTCTTACATCTGTGTGACATGTTGAAAGGTCAAAGCAACATTTTCTCTTCAGATATTCTTTTTATTTTTTTGCTGAACGTATCAACTAGTACAACTAACTGTGTTATTCGCCTCAAAGTCTTTTACGGACAGTTTGATTCCTTTTCACCAGAAAAAGAAATCTATCATATATTTCACATTGTGAAGTCTGGGTCACCCAAACTGCTCTTCTCTGCGAAGGTGGACACAAGCAACTTTTAAGAGCCACCTTTCAATCCTACCTGGGCTGGGTATTTGTGTGTCCCTAACTGAAATAAATTAGTGAATGTGTGCTGAATTACAAAGGGTTATATTGTTCCATCCATTCACTGACGCAGTGGTAGCAGGCTGTACAAAACGGCATTCCCCTAGCTACTTCCGCCACCTTATCCTGGGGGATCATAAGGTTCTCCCCAGCCAGATGGGACATATAATCCAAGCGTTGAAATGGCTCATTTCAATGTTGAGGACCAGTGAAATTTGAGCTCCTTAGTCTGTCCCTATGCGAGGGCTTGGACACCCTTTAGAAGTAAACCCATTTTGGTCACTTTTACTCATGATCTTATTCTTTCAGTTATTAGCCGAAGCTCATGATCATCGGTGCAGGCTGGAAACGTAGATAAGCTAGAGATTTGCTATTATTCTCACGTCCTTCTTCACCATGACAGTTTAGTACAATGCTCACACTACAGCGGCAACAATCCGCATGTTGATTTGCTTGATCAATTTCCAACCTGAAGGGGGCAATCCATCGTTTCTGGCAGAGTAACATAACCTCAGAAATCATAAAACAGGATGTGTGGCAAGGGACAGCCTCTGCAAAGTCACACACCCACTGAGATTAACTTCCAAGCTTCGCCCTTTAGTTTTATTAAAAATAGATCCAATTTAAGGGCTCAAGTAACATTTCCTTACATGCAAAATGTTCTTCACATCTGTGCTCATTTGGTAATTACATTTGTATTGCTCTAGGTGGCTGAAAGGTTAGCATATAGAAACAGCATCAACTATGCATCAAGTGCATATACTGGAATTTGTTCTCACCACCGACCCATATGACAGAAACACATGTTGCAAACAGCTAGCACAATCAACGTGTAAGATCTGGCCACAATTTAGGTTAAAACATTCAAAAAATGAACTAACATCATCAACAGAACGTGAAGAGGTTACAGTGTTGACGGTATGTCAAAGACGTCTATGTATTGTGTTGCAGAGATACTCGTTCTGTCTTGTGATACCACTTGACCCTAGAGGGGCAATAGTGAGTCAGTACAGCGTCCAGTCTGTCCTCAGTTCAACATGAGAGGATGAAGAGGTAGAGCTGCTCCGAGGGCTTGTCAATAATACATCTGTGGTCTGTGTGTGTTATAGTTTGTTTAATGGACTAAATCCAAAGTTCTCAGATATGGGAAAATGACTCGCACCCTCCTCCTCTCGATGTCACCGCTGCGTAGGAGGCTGCTTTGCTGTGAGTACAGCGTGCGTCGGCTTTGGAGGACAGACATAGCTTCCATTAGCAGTTAGCTTGATTCAGCTAGTGCAAACCCCAGCACTGGTGGTCTGATCCCGGGGGACTTACTGACAACTGGGCCTGACTACTTTCTGTTGCTGCCGTTACACAGGTAAGACTTAGCGCTCCACCAGCCTGCTGTGACGCTGGGGTTTACGCCGGCCAAATCTGAGCCACAACAGTCGCCAACTGAAGCTCGTCCGTTGGCGGAGAGGATAAAACATACAACTATGTTCCGTTGTGTTGGCATCCTGACCAAGCCAATGAAAGAACTATCAAAATGTAACATTACACGAACCGTGCAGCCTCCGGTCAGTGGTACAGCAAACACACAGATGGCTCACATAAACTGAGATAAGCTTGAGATTTATGTATTCTTGCTCTACTATTAGTTAGTAGTTGGCTTTTTTTATAGATTGTGTGGACCCAGTAGTAGAGGTGAAATGATGCCCGCTCTTTCTTTGGAGCTCGGTATTACACTTTGCACCTTCCAACCATACTTTATTATACAGATGTTAATGTACTGGCCAGTCTGTCTTCATAATTCTCTAAAATCAAAGACATGAGATATAAATAAGATGCAACATTTATACTATGGCTAAATTGCTTTCATCCAGCAGAGAACTGTTAGCGTGCTGGAGAGCTAGGAGTAGAGATTGAGAATGGTTGCAGTCTCTAAAGGCGTCAGGGATTGCCTGCTGGATGGCCCATTTTCCTGCACTCCATCTGTCCTTGCAGTTATTGACAAAAATGTTTGGCTTACTTGCTAATACAGTATCAATAAAATGTTTCTACCACAACATTTCAGGTTCAAAACAGCAGGCAGTGAATGTGTGAATGGATGAATGATGACATTTAGTGTTAAACCGCTTTGAGTGGTTGGAAAGACTAGAAAAGTGCTGTACAAATACAGTCCATTTACCATACAATGTCTATCTTCTTTCTCTTGCTTTCAGGAAATTCTGAATACATTTTCAATGGGTTGGTTGTTTACTTGGGGCTCCTTATACCTAAGCTTCTCCTAACCATGATAATTGTATTCAATATGCGTTTTCTAGAGAGGACAACTGTCGCTGTACTGCTGTTTCCCATAAAAATTATTCTGGTGCACCATAGTACTGGTTCTCACTCCCTGAGGGCGAACAGTAGCTGACCCCCTTGACTAGTAAAGTCTAAAATACCAGGTTTAGAGCATAGGGCTCATTTGGAATGACCTAAAATGTATTCCCCATCTGAGCCACTGACTGGCTGCTGTGCGTCCCCAAACTAAAGGAGCACTCACACTCCAAAGTTACTGTGGTATAATGAGCCGACCCGGGAACGCTGGTCTTATTTCACGGATAGCCTCTAAAAGGTTAGTCCGGCCCAATTAATTCTGCTAGTTAAAAAGGTCAGGGCTCTGTGTTAAAGGGCTTGGGAAAAGCTATACAAGGGCCTTTCACTGCCACCTCATTACTTAGGCTTCATCATGCTTCATTATAAAGTCGTAGACATTGTTTAAACATGATTGGAGAAGCCAAGAGGCGGGCTCAGGCTTCAGTGAAAAGCTAACACAAACTTTGAGAGTTGGCCATACTGGAGTTGCAGTAGAGCTTTCTTACTTGATAGGTCAAAGGGTGCTGTTGTTAGTTGGGCCTAATCCTGACAAGCAGCAATGTCCTACCAGGAGACAATCAATATCATCAAAGTAAGGCAGAATAGCGAAACTGAACAGAGCGAGGAAAAAAAGTAAGATCCTGCTTCAGACGGATTAAACAAAAGTCCAATCAGTTCACTTAGTGTTAACGCCATAGCTACAACAGACTGATACAATGGCACAACACATGCAACATGCTGCTCTTTTATAGACTGTGAGGATAGTGTCAAATCCAAATCCCAAAAGCAATTATAAACTTTCCCTATACCTAGCCCCAAATGTAAGTCATAGACCTTACAAGTAGGCAGGAATAACCCTGAACTCAATTGGACACAACACAACGTTTTTTCCTCCGCATTTTCCTCCCAATGATACAAGCCCAACAGAACACTCGTACACACAAATTATTTTAAGATAATATGTAAATACACCTGAGGAGACAGGAGACGTGGGCAGATCAAGAGCCAGAACCTGAGATAATCAAGACTGATCCCTCAACTGTCTGTGAAAATAAATCCATCACTTTCCCCCGAAAATCCCCGCAGTGCACTCTCAGAGCTTTGCTATCAAAGACCATATTAAAATCAGTAATGCAAGGCGAAATTAAATGGAAAGTTGTGCAAACGGTTAATACGTTGTTCCAAATCAGAATAAATTTGCGTCTCAAAAAAGTAATATATTAATTTAAAATAAAATGAATAGGGATTATTTAAAAACTGGATCCAGTATAGTATGCATAGATAGAGAGAGATGTTCTTTGATATATAAAGAGTAGTGTCATCATGAAGTGCCCCCCCGCAAACAACAGAGTAGACCAAATTAAAGGCAGATCAGAGGTGCAATTTAAAGCAGTTAATTACACAAGCAGCCTGAGGAAGGTGAGGCAGAAGCGGCCCTGCCAAATCCTCGGCGCTGCTTGACACCTACCTTCTTACCACAATAATTAGCCAGCGCTGCTTAGTGACAGAGTGGAGTGCAGGCGGTACAGTATAAGACCAGGGAGGTGGTGGCGGAACAGAATGCTCAAAGCATGTGAGCTCCTGTTGCTGTCTGATGCTTTACACACTATCTGCACCCACAAAGATTCTCATTACACTTTAACACTCTGAATCTATGAATACTACAATCAAACATTGATATTGATGGGTTGATTGTCATCTTTCTCCTCCCAGAAAATCGCACTATGCAGAATTTGAAGATGCTGAAATTATAAACAATAGAGACAATATCAGGGAAGAAATAGTGACAATACTGCTATCGTTCCAGTACCCCTCCCTCGTTTGTGTCAGCAGTGACTGGTAAGCAGTATCTAGACATTTTTCCACATGCATCTATTGTGCAAATCTCTGCAAACAAAAAGTACTCTAGTACATGATGACAGTCTTGGCTGCTCATTTTCCAAATGAATAAAACAGGGAAGTGTCTTTGATAAAACTGTGATGGCAAATTATCTCTTTTCCAGTTGTAAACTGTCCCTGTTTTTGAGTTAGCGTACAGAGGGAGGAAGTTAGCAATGTGACGTGTTTTTTTCAGAGAGGGGATATGTTTTCCATCTTGGAGTATACCGTGAAATTAAGCTTTTGTTTATATGAAATGTATTTTTATCAACAGAAGTGCTCCAGAGAACGCCATTTGATGACAATATTAAAGCCTTGTTTATCTCAGATTTAGCATTACTTTTTTGTGTTCAACTGACTGAAACATTCCTGATTGTTTTCCTTGTAAGGATGGCTTTTCTTAGTTAACTTGGTTTTGGTCATTTGCAGGTCAAAAGGAGTCAAGATAACAACAGTTGCTGTAGATGTCTCAGTGGTCACTGTTTGCATTTGTTGAACAGTTCTACCAAAAATCTTGTTTTCCTGTTTTAAAAAGAAATAGATTTTGTTGTTTTTAATTCATTCAATAATAGCAAAGATTAGAGCGACGTCTGAAAGATAAACATTGTTTCACAACTACTCAGATATATGCTTGACTTGTGGGGTCCCAAACCACCAGTTGAGGTATAATCACCGTTTTGAAGGTATACAACTTAATATATTTCATATCTTGCTGCTCCACACAAACTGTTGAAACACATCCTGGTCCAGTTTCTATGAACAAGAAAGACAGATCCCTTTAAACCCACTTGTCTAAAGGGATCTGTATGCCTGAACCAAATTGTTGTATGGTGGAACATTGGATTTGTTGGGACCAACCGAACCACACCAAGGATCCATTCCAAAATTGTGGGATTACATCACTCCTACACCAATTCTACGTTGCATAGGTTTTCATCACAATAGAGTACACTCAACAGACAAAGCTGACGCAAAATGGCCCATGATCAACTGTGGGTGTCAGTTTTGTGCAGACGCTGCAGCAACAGACATGGTCTTACTTTGAAAATGTGCACCTATTGTCCCACACACCGCTTGTGTCTTGACATGCCAGTACATGCCGCTGTTCTTTTCTTGGCATGGATGTGTGTCAACTCATTCCGACTACTTGACTCAAACTCATTTCTGTGCAGTGTTTTTGATGTGTGCTAAATGACACGATGTTACGCAAATCAGCCTTTTGCACAAACCAGTGTTTGTTGGACGTTACACAGTATATTACTGTAAAAGGTAAACAGATTTCATATTAAGTGTTGCTCAGCAATTTGCTACTGCCCAACACCAATATACAAATGTACCAATACGCAGGGCTTACAACCCCTCATGATAACTAAACAGCAGCTGAATTTAAGCTTTGATCAGAGCACTCCAGTCTCACACTATTGTGCTCACACATTACAGCCAGTTAGCGTTAACATATTAGTAACTAAGTTGACAGAGGACAACCTAATAGATCCCACTTGTTCAAAGTTCATGATTGTGTAAAAACACAGAGTCGACTACAACATGTGTCAGCGGAGTCCCTCCCGTGTTTCACTGTACGGTCTTTAAAAGCTTGTTGGAAGCTTGTTACTATTTGCATGTAAATAACAGGGGCAGATTTTAGAGAGGTGTTTTTCTTCCTGCGTTTTCTATTCCAAACTTGCTGTCCCAAGGCTGTCACATTCTGCTGCTTCTTTAAATGATCAGTTACAGTTGTGTGATTTCCACACCTTCACATGCATACAGTGTGCATATACTGCCAGTCTATGCATCTGTGAATGCACACACATGCACAGCCTTGTCTTAAGAACTGCAATGAACCAAATGCTTTCCTTCCTTCCTTTGAGGGGTGGGGGCTTTTAGATAAATTGGCCTGTGAAAAATATTGACTGATGAGAAATTGAGAAATCCCACTCCCTGGCTCCAGCCACTTCCTCAGACCAGCAGAGATTGCTGCTTTAATCTCCCTCTTAGTCTCAGGCAGTCCCGCTGGTCCACACAGCTCCTGGCATTCAAACAAGATCTAGTCACATGCAGAACATCTGGTGAGAGGGGCAGCACTGAAAAACCAACACTGACAGAGGAACTCAGGTGGAAGGAAAGTTGTTCTTGTTCATAGGGGGCGCCAAGGCTGAATGTTTTCAGTGAAACAAATCTTCAACTACTCACTGGTTTTTCATGACTAATCATACACAGTTGCGGTGACCAAATCACACAGACAGACTTATAAAAACATGGCAAAGCACTCCAAACCTCCTCTGTGGTAGTTCCTGTTACAGCAGCTGTCTCCAGGCCCACATTGTGCCATGATGACACACAAACGGACTCACAAGGTGAAACAAGACCAGCATCACCGTCACGGCTGGTAACAATCCTACTAGTTGACTATTCATGATAATATTAGCTTATATAGATGTAAAAATACTGCCTTTCATTTCTGATTTCAACAATTAGTTCTTGTTCTCATCCGCTGCACACCTGCATTTAGTTAATTCAACCCATGTCAACACAACCCTGCTGCAGGACTCTGTTGGGAGCACCAGAAGGTGGAGCTCCTGGTGACCAGCGTTCATGTCCTGACAGTCAGGCCACTGAAATGAACCAAGTAAAGTAAACAACGTCAAACAGCTACGTTTACAGATATGTTGTAACTTCGCCAAAGTATTACAGTTGGCAGAATATTTTCTGTGTGCGAGAGATTATAAAATATAATTACTGTACATGAAAATGAAAGAAAATGATGTACTAGACGCTGCCTTCTCTCTAGTTATGATAATACTGATAATACTGCATTTTTTAAGTCGCCACCAGCCGCATGCAGTTATCCTTTCCACACCAACCTGCTGACAGCCTGTCCGATTGATGCGTAACCCCAGACTCATTCAAAGATTCCAGGGCTAAGCCCTGGATCTCCACCGACTCTGTTACCACTCCAGTCTTCGTTTTTCTGCTCTCTCAGTCAGAAACTCCCGTCTAACCTGCACAAGGATACTGCCAGCAAAGTCAAAGTCATGGATTTCTGTTTCCTTTTATTTTGGTGCCTCTCTCTTTTGTCTGCCCCTTCCTCTCCGTTCTTTATTTCTGTTCTTGAGTCAGAAGGGGAAGGCTTGAAAAGGTGCACCATGTCTCCCCAGCTCGCTCAAGCAGCCACTATGAGGTGCTTTCCACTTCACAACAGCATTACACATCTATTATTCAGAGGCACTGAAATAAAGCAGTTTGCCTCCTCGATCTCTTAAGGAGGAAAGAGAATTGTAAATGAGAAGGCACAGAAGTGGTGACGATTTCAATGCCTGTGCAATTAAAAACATCACTTGTAAAAGATTCAAAGAAGAAAAAAAAGTCACAGCCTCAGTGAATACAGTCTCCTGGCTTTTTTTAGAAGATCAGATGTAAGAACTGGATTATTCCTATTCATGTTGCACTTTGTCTTTGAATTAATGATTATTTTCTGCTTATCACTGCAGCAGGTGGTGTTAAAGCGACCATCACCGGCACTAAGGGAACCGCAGCTTTTTTACAATGATAATAACGAAATGCTGAGAAATGAGTTGGAACACCAGAAACCCCACGTCTTCAGCTTGTCCACTCATCATGGACGTGCAGCTCTCACAAACGACAATACATCCGATAATAATCTTAATGGTGTATGTCACCATTTTTTTTTTACAGACTTTCAGAGTGGGCTATCAGTTAATCAGTTAACCGATTTTTACAATTATTAAAGAACGACTTTTGAAGTTTTAGCTCTCTTTTTCGAAACCCTAAACTAAAACATTTATAAAATACTCAATATTTCACATCTCTAGCAAAAGCAAACTTTGCATTCAAAACTATATCAATTCTCCAAAAACTGGTATTTTTGCATCAAAACTTCACAAACATGCACTAAATAAATAACGTTCTCCACATGCACATCCACACAATATTAGTGGCTGGCATTTTCATTTGTAGCACTCTGTTAACACAGACTCAACACAAACGGGTTTATTCTCAGTACTCATACCCTCATAACACTGTCAGACACAATTTCTTTAACTGAAGATGACATGAACATGACAATACATTATATTTACCTCCATTGTTGTGCACACCAAAGTGCAAACTTGTTGACTGTTCATAGTGTAAGCGCTCCGATTTCTGTGTGATCCAATTGGTTACAGGTGTTTTCACAGGTGCCTTCTGGGGGCAGGTGATTGATAATTGAGTTTGGGATTTCAATGATAGTGTTTAGCAAACAACACACACGCTTTTAGTGTTGGATGATGATTCTAATGTAGATAACTGTGTGTGGTTATTTGCAGACACTGTGGATCAGCATACCTGGTCAATGGATAGATATGCTCCATGTACCAGTTTTGTTTCTTAACAATTGCACTTTTCTAATGATATAGTCAGGGTTTGATGTTGAACAAACCCTGAGTTTCTCTCTGTCTCCTCCCTCTAATAGAGCCAGACAAGCTGTTTTATTTCCCCATTCATTCATTCAGTCTGTATCAAAACACGTATGCAGCCCATTAATTAGTAGCGTTTTACTGTCTGTCAGAATCTAAATCCTGATTGGATATCAGTTTGTTACTCAGGGAAATCTAAAGTTACTGCCTTAATGTTTTTTTTCTTCACATTCAAATATAACACAGAGTGAAGTCAGAATCAGCTCCCAATCAAACTGCTGCATTGGGGTGGCCGTGTCTCAATGGGTAGAGTCACGATTAGGCTTTGCCTCTGTGTTCTGTATTTGTGTAGCTCCACACCCTCCTCACTCGACCTGTCAGCCACTTCCTCCACCTGCCCCTGATCAACTAACCAAGCACTCCCTCCTCAACAGCACAACTCCCCTCACCTGTTCTAGCCACTATTTAAACCCCAGTCACACACTCACTCACTGCTTCATGTCTCCCGCCCGGTTTGCTTGTCCTGTTCCCGGTGTTACCGTCTTCACCCCGTATCGTCTTCTGCCTCGAGCGTCTGCCTGCCTCCGGTGTTCCCCGGTCCGGGAATCCCCCGTGCCCTCCGTTGTGTTTCACGCAGGTTCGGGATCCACGGGACATCACACCGTCGACCTGCCTGTCCTCCGGTGTCGAGCCACGGGCTCCACACCGTCTATCTACCTGCCCTCCGGCGTTGATCCGGCCTGTCCTCCTGTGTCGGACCACAGGCTCCACACATTCCTGTTGTTTCTGGTAAAACAAAATCTGTTGCACGCTACTCTGCCTGGTCTGCGTTTGAGTCCTCCACCATGCCCCGTGACAGGTTGTCCAGTAAGGTTACTGTCAGTGAGGTTACTGGACAACCGAGCCGAGGTTCGAACCTTGGCTGCTACATGTCCTATGTCGAAATGTCCCTGAGCAAGACACTGAACTCCTAACTGCTCCCCGGGCGCTTCTCAGCAGCCAACTGCTCCCAATAAGCTAGGGATGGGTTAAATGCAGAAGTCAAACTGTATTTTAACGTTTACCTTTTTTTTTTTTTTACGATCACATGATTTTGAAAACGGGGCTCATTTAGTCAAAACACTAGACACAATTCACACACTCTAGTAGCAGAACACCTCAGATCTTTTGCAAATGTTAACACTTCAAAACCACACAATAATTTATAAAAACCTAATCTTGTCCGTCAGCGTTTGGCACACACACGGGTCATATGATCTGATTCTCTTTGAACCAGTTACACAATGCTGTGCTCAATCTAAAACACTTCTAACATATTTACTTTCTAATGATTTGGTCTGGGTTTGACTTTTCAGAGACAGTTTGAGTGAAGTACATTAATATATTGACACAACACACAGTGTATTTTGTACTGCACACTATTTAGTTATCGCCACAATATAAAATCAATGGATAAATCATAGTATTTCCAAAAGTTGCATTATAGACCGAAAATAAGAACAGAACATATTCTGAATAGATGGTAAATAAACAGCAAAGTTATTTGTGAAGATTTTTTTCAATTGCTAATTGAGTCAACAATCAAGCTATCAGGTGTTCAGCCAGCTGTTAAGTGTGTTAACCAATTGGTACATGGCTTTGACATTTTGAATGGCAGTGTTTTAAAAAGTGCCATGCTGAATTGCAAATCAGAAAATGTTTAGATGAGATTTTTTTGGTGTCAGTCTCTAATTATGCTTCATGTGTCATTTTAGTGTGGTAGCAATTGAAAAAAAACTGTAAAAGTCAAAACCTGAAATGGAACAACAAAACGACTCATAAGGTCAATACAGTCGATAACTGTAATTATCTCCAACAGGAGATGAGATGAGTCATTTGTGTGCATAGGTGAGTGTGTGCGTGTGACTGACTGTGTGCCTCTTTGTGTCTGTCCATGGCTGTTGCATGTCAGGCCGGTTCAAAGCCCCTGTGATGATGCTTTCTCCCCTCCTGCCTTTCTTTCTCTCTCCCTCCATTGTTTTCTCTCAATGTGCCAATAAGGCAAGGGCGTAGGTTTGCATATGGTCCATAGGGACTAGTCACGACCAAAGTTAGGGAAAGACGCAATTGTCCCCACCAATATTTTGTTAATTGTAATTGCCTGTTAGAAAAAAATATTTTGCACAATATATTTGCGAACTCATTCGTATTATTATTAGTGCTGGGCAAGTTAACGCGTTATCACGTTAACGCAGTGGCGGGCTGTGGATTTTATACCTGGGCCTTCAGTGCTATTCTCCACTTCTAATAACCTCATTATGACGTCACAGCTACGGGTTATTATTTGTTTCGTGTAAAAGCCGCATATTCACATAACACTGCAACATTTGACAAATGAAATAAAATGTGCAGATACAGGCATACGAGCATGATGGGACGCTGCGTCCAAAACGGACAATATAGTCCAAATCAATGTAACACAATGACAAACTCACAAGAGCAGTCGCATATATTCATATGACAACAAAGCAACAAATCAATCCAGCAGACCTGCAGCGGATCCACGCATTCCACCACACGAGCACGAGCCATTCAAATACTATTCATAAAAACGCCACGATAGACAAATGAACAGTAGAGGTAAACAAACGAAGCTTCTAGTTCACTTACCAAATGTTGTCTATGCTGACAAAGAGTTTAATCCCAGTACATCAGTTCCAGTAAGAAGTCCAACCGGATCCGCCGCCGGTCGGTTGTCCGTGGTCCGCCGCTGTTCGGTCGTCGTCTTCGACCGACGTTCGGTTGTCTTCCGCTGCCGGTCGCTTGTCCGTCTTCCGCAGCCGGTCGGTGGTCCGTTTTCCGCCGCAGTTCGGTGGTCGCCTTCGACCGCGTTCGGTGGTCGTCTTCGGCCGTGGACCGGCGAAGGGCGGGCCGCGGTTGTGAGTTGTAGATCCACTCGAGTCTCTCCAAAAGTACCGACGCTCAGTTCAAATGAAACACATTCACAGCCATAATATGTGCAACGCTTCTGACGCTGCATACAAATCGTTTTCCTGGCTGGGTCAGGGCTGCTAGCTGTGGGGTCATTTCTTACTATGTCCAGTTTGTTCAGAAATGTCCTTCTTGAGAAAAGCGTTCCCAGTAACTCCGCCACTAAATCCGTTTCTCCTCCTTCCGCCATTTGATATTAAAAAAACAAAGCTAGGTAAAATGTCTTTCAAATATTTCCACTTGAACTCTGTCTGCTACAAAGCTCTGCTAGCAATCATGTTTCGCGGGCACATAGTCACGTGCCTGCCCACTGACCAATCACAGCACACTCTGCACCTTGCTGGCAGAGAGGCATCTGGACTCTGAGCTGACGTAACTAGGCCTGCAAACTGCTCTGGTGGGGCCATGAATCCCAAACTAAAGATCTGATTGGTTGAATCAACAATATCGTCCCCATTCAATTTAAACTGTACATGGCAGCACTGGGTAAGTCTGCAGGCTGGGGCCTCTCTTCTTACCTAGAGACACAGAGGTGAAATCTGATTGGATAAAAGCTCTACTTAAAACAAGCTGCACTGGAAGCAGAGCAACTGAGGAGCACAGTAGCTGTGCAATGAGAAAATAAGATAATGGGAAAAATATTTTTATAAATTATAATGCATATAAGAAAAAATTAAATGTATTTAAGAAAAAATATTAAATTATAAAATAGCTATAACTTTGTGATTCTGTTTAGGCCAGCAGAGAAGGCTTTGCAGGCCCTGACGGCCCGCCACTGCATTAACGCATTAATTAACTAACGCAGACAAATATTTTATAACGCGTTTTTTTTATTTTGAAAGTCCGTTGCTCACTGGCAGCGGTGGAGGAATGGAGACTACTGGACATCGCTGCGGTAAAGTCAGAAGACACTCAGATCTCCGTGGTCAATTCAGCAGACACTTACATTTTAGTGCACCTATATGCTGAAATTCACGGTAAACGCATTCAAACGGTACAGATCGGGAGCGAGCGAAGGATTTTGAAAGTTAGCGGAAAGATTAACGTGAGACAACATCCGGTTTCTTCAGACGAACGTCCGGTTTTCAGAATAAGATGAAAGGTATGAATTATATTCACATTAAGTATAAAACATGCTGCCTGCATCTCGTGAGTTAAAGAGAAAATACACCTACATTGTGCGTAAAGTGTCTTTATTCTTTGATCGCTGGGTAACCATCATCACCTCGGAGTTACAGAATTATATTGATGAACAGTAGAGCTGCTCTGTCATGAAGACACAAGACACACATTTAAATGAAACGTGCTGAAACATTTTATTCCTGTTGCACAGCAGTGGAACGTTTCACATAAAGTCACACACTGAGCACAGATAGTGAAGAGATATAACTGCTGTGTAAAGAGAATACTGCTGTTAAAAAGTACCTGATTTGTTTAAAGTGTCTGCAAACCAAATGTTATTGCACTTTTGTTCATATAGCAGTACTTTTAAAATAAAAGTGAGCAATACACTACTTTTGAATTAATTATTGAACTTTGCGCAGAACAATGCAATTAATCATGATTAATTGCAAAATATCCATGCGATTAATCGAGATTTAAAATGTTAATCGTTGCCCAGCACTAATAATAATTGCATAAAGGAGGAAAGCACTTTATTACTGTTATGTTGAAATCAGTTCCAAGTTACACAAATGTTTATATATTTTAATAAAGTTTGCCTGTTCAACATAATATCAACTACGTTTTTTTTTGGATGGGGCGGGGCTGGGGCTGGGGCTGGCAGTGTCCCTACCAATGCTGAGACCAAACCTACGCCTTTGCAACAAGGTGATCGGTTTCCACTTGTGCAGGCCAGTTATGCTGCTCCAACTTCAAACTGGCCAATCAGCAGAGTGGGGCCCAGAGTAGACTCTCTTGTTTTTTGTTCTCTGCCTGTTTAAGCTGTGACACTGTTGTTAACTTGTTAAGGTCTGTGGTGGGGGGTTGAGGACAGTAGGTGGGTTGGGGTACACTTTACACACGAGTACTTCCCTTTTGTCTAGATACCTAAGGATTATTGGCCGGTGCCATCTCTGTATTTGTTTTGGGTGAAGCTATTTTTTAGATAATAAAGTCGTCATTTGTGGGGTTTTTTCAGAGGTAGGAGTTAGCCAAGCCAGCACGACCATTTTATCCCATCCACTCACACATTGTTTGAGAACCTTAGTTTGCAACTATCTGCGTTTGAAAAAAATCACTTTCATTGTTGCTTCTTGACTCTTTCATAATATTGGGTGGTCGTGTTATCGTTTTAACTTTTCCCTAGACTACAAAAGGGAATGTAACAATGGCTAATTGGTCATTCTATTTCTCCAACCTGTATCATACTTTAGGTGTCTTAGCTGCCTTAGATATTATTATGGCTGCATGCTTAAGACTGCTTGTGGCTGCAGTGACTCACACGTTCTTAAAACACCTTGGATTACATTTCCTGCCATTGATTGATTACTAACTCCTCACTCACTCTCAACCAACGTCAGTATGGCCTGCTGAGTTATTCCAGGCCTGCTTAATGGGTAATAATCTCACCGTATGAGCATTTTGCTGCAGAAAATAGACTTGATGGCTAAATAAACGTCACTTTTACGCCAGTGAGTTGGAGCTGAGATGCGCTCCTTCACAGAGCTGGTGCAGATATCTGCATAGATTGAAATAAGCATGTGTCTCTTGTGTGAGACAAGCTAGTGAAAAACATGGCTGATTCACTTGCGGTCTAGACCACTTCATTCAATCACACAATACAGCAGTGGTCTTTGCAGGAACTCTACGCACTGCACCTTTCTAGTTGTGTGTTGTGCTTTGCACCTTGCAGTAAATCTTTTCGCCTTTGTTACTGTACCACAGTGGTTCCCACAGTGGTTCTTAAAATACTGGCGGCAGACAGTATGAAGCCCACTACATTGAAAAGACACTTGGAAACCCACCACCCCCAAACATTCACACCAGTCACTGATTGATATGTAGGAATAGGAATGTACCTATGATATGGTCCATGCAGAAAAAGCTTGAGTAGCTTGCACATCTAGTTTATAATTGAGTTTTAAAGAGCCTAAGTGTTGGGTAAACTGAATTGTTGCACTCTTGCATGTTACAAAAAGCTTTTATTGAAAGCAATCAGAACAAAGTAAATCCACATCAATCATTGCTGGATGTGTTATTTTCTTGTTTGAGAGAACCTGCTGTTAAATGTGGGGAAATATACGTTGTTTGCACTTAAAAGAAATTAAATTAATTTGATTTACAAATGAATGTCAGAAAACAATGTTCATGTAGTAATAGGAATGTGATCTATGCAGAGAAAGCACTGAGTAACCTCTTGTCTTTGATATATTGTAAAACATTACTATGTTTTGTATTTTAGTTTTTCTTGTGTATTGTAAATAGACTTCAACTGCATTTTCATTGTGCAACCCTGTGTTGAACAATGAGTGAATGAACCTTGGATCCGGTGTCAATACCTGATCAGAAGATGGAGGTAATGTGCTATGTGTGCACTTAATTTGATTGATAAACAGGTGTGATTAGTGATTTGCTCTTATTTGACTAAGTGAAATAATTGGTACCATTAGATTACGTGATTGGACAAAGTTAAACAGGAAGGAGTTATACTATGGGATAATAATGTGTGGATGTAAGCCAAGAGATGTGGCTCAGCAGCTGTAATGAATAAATAAGTGAAGAAGAATGATTGACGTTTTCTTGATTTAGTGATTTACTGTGGCTAAGGTCCATTAACAAAACTTTGAGAACTTCCCCGTCTTCTTTTTCCAAATGATCTGAGGAGTGCTTCAGCATATCAATGCATCAGTGACTTGCTCAAGGATAATCAGCAGGGATTTCCTGCTACCTGCTGTCAGCTCTGTCACCACATACCTTTTCTTTCTTCTTTCAACATATTGGACTCACTATTGGCAGGGCATGATTCTAGACTTGGTGGCTTACTCATAAAATGTATCACATACAAAAAAAGAGTTATAATAAAGCATTGCCCCAGAGTTTCCTACCCCCCCCCCCCCCCCCCCCCCCAGAACACACACCAAAAACGTCCCCAAAAGTATGGCTAAATAATGCATCCAGAAGAGGGCTGGTTACCCGAAATGCCCTGCTTAGATTCAGCAAAGTTGGCCGTTTGAGAGAGCGGCTGCCTACTGAGAACCCTGAGGTGTGAAGATGGATATCCTTATCCACTGATAGGGGAACAAACCTGCCAGCGGCAAGCACAGCTGTGACAGCGACAAGGCACTGACTCAGCCATTGGAGAATCCAGCAGCTGCCTGAACTGTCAGTCTCTATTTAGAATTAAAGCAGTAATCGATACAGCAAACATTCAACCTGCCCCTCATGCTGTTTGCAACTAAATAGAAGGTATAAGATCTACAAAAACTGAATTTATGATGTTGAAAAACTTCTTTTGTTTATTAAGTTATTACATCCTTACTCATCAGCAAATGGCATTCACTGCAATGATGCCTCAAGGCTACAATTAGTCAGACACAAAAGCACTGTTCAGGGGTAGATTTATCACCTGTGCTCCTCTTGAAGAATAATAACTCACAAAAGCAATACAAGTAATTAGGCTGCCAGATGTGTAAAGAACAAGCAATTAGTGGTCGACTGATCAAGTGATAAGTAAACAAGGAGGAGACACAATGTGATGGATTTAAGTCTTGTTTAAGAATCAACATGAACAAAACGCTCTGCATGCTAGGTTGGATGTTCGAAGATCAGAGATGCATTACAATACTTTCACTTTGCATTTCAAATACAAACATTTGATTATAAAGCAGGTTTAGGTGCTGAATAAATAATGTGAAAGTAGCCCGTATTCTCAAACTGTTTTTATAAACAAGCCGCCAGGACATAACGTTGTGATGTTACAACTATTCAGTCATCGGAATAAGTGCTGCCATTTTCTGTGTAGTTGACATACACGGTTAGTCACCGGATGCTGTGAAGATGGCGACAGCGCAGATTCAGAGGACCGGAAAACGTAGACCAATGACGGACAGTATGAACATTAAAGCACCAAACGTGTTCTAGTAGAAACCCAAAATACAAGTTTGAACCTGGAAATGAGCATCATATGTCTCCTTTAAAGTGCAAGTGACCATTTCAGTCTCTCATTATAAATCTCATTATAATATGTTGCATATCTATTTAAGACCAATATGTAACAATTGCCAGTAAATCCTCATAGAAATGTTTGAGCTCTGTTAAACAAACACAGCCACTACAGCGGTAGCGGCTGAACTCATTAACTTTTTTTGTCTATCTTGGTGCTGCAGATAGTGTTCTCTTAAGCTGTTTAGTACATTGAATTATTAATTAACTTTAGTTTTCCTCAATCAATTTGAAAAATAAATAACATTTGTATGCTGTAGTGCAGTACAGGTTCCAACAAGCGTGCAGTGTGAAATGAATGGCCAGTAAATCATGCCTCTTAATCAAACACTGAGTGAAATCACAATTACCATTGTATTTGTACCTGTATTTGTATTCTATTGATTGATGATCTTGTACTTCTAGTATTGGAATTAATAGTACTGTTAGTGGTCATGAATCAACGTTTTCTGTTCCAAAGCTGAAAGTACATGTAAAAGCATATTTAGTATATCACAATGAGCACCCTCTAGCCCCCCCAATTGGAGTACACACATGTAGTACAAATCACTTCTGAGAACGAATGAAATGATATTTTAAAATATTTAAAAAACGTACATGATGAAGAAATTCTGATGAAATGGACCACGTAACCTATTTTAACCTCTTGTACCCGAAGACGTCCAAAAGATCTCCGTTCTGTTCCGAGGCTCTGTTCCAAATGTCGTAGAATAGACTTTTCATACAAAAATATTATTAATGCTTTGTAATGACTTGTATTTTATTTGAAGGAATTACTACCACCTAGTGGTACGTGCTTTCACTCACACTGTTCAAATACTGCCACCTAGTGTTAGGAGTAGATGCTGCAGTGTTCACCATGTGTCACTATGTGTGGCACATGTGACAGGAAGTAACGGATTCCTTTTCCTGGTTTGTTGACAACATGACTCTGTTGTATTCAAGTGATTGTGCAATAGTATCCTCATTCATCCTGCATTTTCTGACCCTCTGAGTGGCAATGCCAGTGAGTATGATTTACTTTTATAGCTTTAGGTATTTCTGAGGGTTTATTTTGTTAGTTGGTTCTAATTAGAAATAGTTTGATGACATGTGCAACATGTAACTGATGAATATATGTAGATGGCACAGCAATGTACGTTTCCAGTATTATTATACACAGTATTTAAGTTTGATCAAAGTTAATATGTGATTGTATGTTTGTTTTGTAGTTTCACACTTCTTCATATTAAACCTGTCCATATACAACACACTGGTCTGTTCCTTGGAGGAAGAGTATGATGAAGAGTTTAGCTGACTGCAAAGCCCAATACAGGACACAGAGTCGACATTGTGTCGGAGCAGAACATGCTTCATACATGCTATATACCAAATTAACGAAGAGATTCTGTTCAACACTATCCTGCAAGCCAGTGTACACACTCCAAACTCAAATAAATAACTAAAAGAATGTCCACAATATCACTCTTTTTTCACCATTGCTGAGCCGACCACACACAATAGATGCTAATAAGAAGAAGCTAAATGCTAACACGGAAAACCGAAATAGCAGAAAACACGCCAATAACATAGTGAATCCAAAGATATCTTCACTATTTATCTAAGTGAACCCATCACAGAGCTGTGAGCAAACAAGCACCAGAACAACAAACCAGCTTCACCGCTAATATTTCAAAAACTCCTTACCTTTGTGCTGTTTTGATGTAAACAAAGGCATATTTTCCCGGGTACTACTGTTCTATTAACATCCTGTGGCATCCTCTGAACTGTTTGCTGAAGAAATTGGGATCAATCTAACTTAGGGTAACTAACATTTGACCTATTTCAGTTTTGGCCAATGGGTTTGACCCATGGGGGCGGATCACGGTTTTCGATTATTTTATTGGCTTAAAATTCTGTCAAACAACTCAAAGATCGTACATCGTAGTGGAGTAGTGTTTAGTGGTGGATTGAAAACCACCTCTAACAGACCTGGTGTCTGCGTCAGAGTGATATCCGGTTTATCCAAAGACGAGGATTGTAACCAATTAGATGTAGAGATACAATGGAGACTGGGTCCGCCCACTTACTGTCAGAAAGAAAAACTACTCGCGAGCGAGCAGGAAAAAGACTCTCGCGAGCAGGAGCAGGTTAAAGTTTCTCGAGCGAGCAGGTTTAAACTTCGCGAGCGACTTTTGCTCACGCAACATGCCAAATGCATCTGAAGGCCGTCACATTGTCTATCATTTAATAATAATGTCATGATTAGGCATTGCCTCATGTGTCTGTGTGTGTGTGTCTCCTGAGTGTGTCTACTGATTGTTTTCATTCACTTCACCTGTGCTCAATCACTTGCCCCTGGCTTTTTCCTCTGCCAACCCCACACTGCACTCATTCAACTCATCACCCCACACATATACTGTATACTCCCCTGCTTTCGCTGTTCTGGTTGTCAGATCGTCATTGTTCGTCCCCTTGTGCTCTTCGTGTCTCCCGTGCTGATTTGTTCAATGGTTTTTGACTTTTTTATTTTTTTGCTTGCTTTAAGTTCTTCTTTATTACTTTCTTGGTGACCATTAAAAGACCTTGTTTTCAACTTCACCTCGTCTCTGCTATTGAGTCTTTGCTCTGCCCCAGAATCGTGACAAATAAGTGTGTTCCATCCTCAGTCTGGCCTTTAGCAATCTGTTCAAAAACTTTTCCAGGTGCGGGGTTGTGAAATGTCAATCAGTCCGTGCCTCCCTTTATCAACAGGCAGGTACAGAGCTGCTGCCAGCTGCAAGAGCTGGACCCAGTGCTTGCCAGATAAGAAAAAGTCCACGATGGATCTCTGGATGTCCTCAATCAGGCCTCTCGGTGGCATCAGAGCAATGAGTTTGTGCCATAGAGTCGAGGCGACTAAATTATTGGCAACCAGAACTCTTCCCCTATACGACAACTGATGTAGCAACCATTTCCATTTAGACAACCGAGCGCACACTTTTTCTTTCACTCCCTCCCAGTTCTTTGCTTGAAAGCCATCGGTGCCCAAAGAAACTCCTTGGACTTTCAGTCCCTCCATCCACCAGGCAGACTAGGCGCTGCCCGGTCCCTCCACTCTCCCACCAACAAGGCATCACTCTTGGCCGAGTTCACCCGTGCAGATGATGCCTTTTCATATAATGACAAGGTATCCATCAAACATTGAACGTCCTTCTGACTAGAGACAAAAACACATAAATCATCTGCATATGCAGATACAATAGGAGGACGATCAAGACTAGAATTCCATGTCATGGTTCCTCATCTCGCCCGGACTGGTGGTCACCCTGCCTCCTGAAAGCAACCTTTTAACCCCTAGGCCTATTTTTAGTCCTCTGCTCGAAAATTGTAACCCATACTAAAAAGACTTTAATTCTGTAACGACAAGGTCTATTTTAAAAATGTTGATGGTTGAATAACACTAGGAATTGTGAGTTTATTTGTTGAAATGAGTAAATATTGTGTATATGTTACTGGTTAATAGTAGCTGAAGACAGAACACAGCAAACAGGGAAAATTCCCAGGTTCGCCTGAAGAAAAAGCACTGTAATTTATTAAATGAGGCCCTGACTAGCCTAAAAAACATTCCCAATTCATAGCACAAAGGGTGCAGGTGCCTCACAAAAAGATTTGGTGTAAATAAAGTGAAGCAAACCCCAGTTATAGGTGTTTATATAAAAAAAAACATGCAAAATTCTCATTTTCGAACCAGGATTTGCAGCTGTTCCATTGTACTTTTATATACTACATGCAATTTCATCGTCTCTGTCTGAGCGCTTGCTCAGCCTGTAGTGGGTGCATGTTGTCATGTGACATCTCGTTAGATCCGGGTGGTTATTTCAAACACACCCATGTGTTCCATGAAGTGATTGACAGCATTTTCAGCCACTTAAAAGCCAAAACCGTGCCGCACTCCCGCCTCATTTGGATTTACTTCGTTTTTCTCTGTTTTTGCCCTGGAAACCACCTCAAGGTATGCTACGGTTCTAATGTTTTGTCAGTGTGGTGTTGTGCTTTGTGTGGCTTCTTCGATGTAACTTTTGAACGGTTTCACGGAGAGACGTTTGGAAGCTATGGTTGGATGCAGTGTGTTGTGCTGGTCCTGTTTGATATGCGGGGTGTCTGTGAAAGAGCCGTAAGTCGCGGCTGGGATCAGTAACGGAGAACATAGCTCGCCTTCTCCTGGCGAAAAATAGGTGAAATTGTGGTAGTTCTTGTAGTACTTTGTGTGTGTGTGTGTGTGTATATATATATATATATATATATATATATATATATATATGTTTTTGAGTGATTAAAATAGGTTGCATTGTTCCATTTTATTAGAATTTCTTCATCACGTAGGTTTTTGAAATATAAAATATAATTTAATTCGTTCTCAGAAGTGATTGGTACTACATGTGTACACTCTGTCGCCCCCCCCCCCCCCCCCCCCCCCCCCCCCCAGAGCCAAGTTGGGCTCCGCTCGGGATCAAAAGGTTAAGGCAGGTCACCTGCTTCCTCTGTGCCACCGATCTCCAGGTTGAAGAAGAAAGAGCTCGGGGCGTCCATGTCCTTCAGCTGGAGGAAGCGAGACCTGTCAAGAGCTCCCTTCACCCTCTCCTTCAGGAAGTAGCTCAACTCCAACCTCTTCTCCTGGAGCAGTTGATCCGTAGCAGGATCTGGTCTCAGTGTCGCCCCTCCTCAATATCCCTGATGTTGGCCTCCAGCTCCTGGACTGATCCCTTGATCTTAGCAGTGGAATGGGAGGTTGCAAAAAACACAAACTTGTGTTTTTCCAACCTCCCACCACTGCTTCAGAGAACTAAAATCAGTTTTTCTGCATTTCCACATCAGCCAAAAGTGCTCAAAGTTCTTGCAGAATACAGTGTCCTACAGGAGTTTGTTATTGAAGAGCCAGTAGGACTTGACCCTTTCAACTGGTGAAATTATCAACTCTATGGTGATGATGTGGTGATCACTGAAGCCAAATGGACTGATGCTACTGTGGCGCAATCTTGGAGCTGAGACCCTGTGAAATGTATATCCTGTCCAATCTGGCTGCACTCACCCTGTTATTGTTGACCCTCACCCATGTGCACTGTCTAGATTGTGGATGTTTGGTTCTCCATGAGTCTAGCAGGTCCAGATGTGTGATGACACTGTTAAGGCTGTGAGATGATTGTGGATGGGGTTCCTCATGTGAAGAATCTAAGTTTTAAAGTGACGAGTTTAAACCAAGAAGTAATTTCATCATCAGAGGTAATTTCATGCTGTAAGAGGAGGGGGAGAGGAGTGTATTGGAAGCGGGGGTTTGGCGAACCAAACAAAGGAACTGGCCCCAAGAATGTAAGGAGGTGTCTGCCAGCGGGGGTTGGAACGAAGCTGGCTGGCCTAGGTGTGAAGAACAGAACAGAACAAATGGCATGGCCCAGGAGGGGCTTATTGGATGAGCTAATCGTGGGAGCTGATCGATAGGCTCAAGAATGTAACTTTGGGGGGACAAAGGGTGTGGATGGACGGAGAGAGTCAGAGCTTCTTGGGGTCATCCAGCAAACACACCAGTTTGCTGGATGGCCTGAATTGGGCCTCATATTTCATGGAATTATATGTTTGTTTTGTTATTGATAGTGTGATTTGGTTTGTAACTGTATTTATGTTTGTATGGATAATAAATCCATTAAGATTTTGACTTAAACCTGCTGTTCTGTTTTGGAGGCGATTGAGGAGCACATGGCTAGGGGGTTGGGTGAGTTCTCTCCGTGAACAGGAGCTTTTGTTTCCTAACACTCACTGGTCCTGTCTACAGTAAAGTCCAAAGTGCAGTTAAAATCACCACTAAATGTTCTTGATAATGGTTCTTTAGTTCATTTTAGTTTTTCTGAACAGAACCGCTACCTTTTTTTGAGTCGAGACTTCAGATATTAAAGCCCGTTTTTGGCGATCTCTTCCACCGTTGATGTTTAACGACCTTATTTTGAGGCTTTGCATTGAGGGTCAGAAGATAAACAGAGAAAAGTACAGAGAAAAAAATATTGTGTGGTACACGATCATTTACTTTTTAGTCAATTTTACCCTTTTGTGCTTTTCGAAGAAGAGTGATATGTTTTTTTAGGCGGAAGCCCTTCCTCTCATCCAAAAGGTCGAAGCCGACCAGTTTTGTAAGTATGTCAACTGATTTGATGAATTTGGTGGTGTCGTTGAAGTAATCTCTTACTTTGACAGATTTTTTAAAAGTTTGATCTAGAAATTACTTTATTTCTTCCAGCGAGTAGATCTGTGTTTTCTCTGGGGGTTCCACTAACAGATTCTATGTCTGATTAAGTGTCATAATCCATGTCCTCTCCACATGACACTAGACTATTAGACACACTGTTCTTAATTTCTGCCTATAACACTGGTGGAGGCTGCTTCCTCCACATTTTCTGCTGGCTGGGGTTGTACAGTCTGAGAGTTGCTGTTCTCTGCAACAGAAGCCTGTTGATCCTAAGCTTGGCTCTGCTCTTTTTTATCCTTGTCCTCATCGTTGAACTGTGAGCTAGCGGTATCAGCCGCTGTGCCCGCAATCTTCCACCGCACCCGCGGGCCCACCAGCCGCGGCCATTTGTGTCCCACATCTCCACACTCGAAACATTTTAGCTGTCCTGAGCTGGTGTACACCATGTTGGAGCCGTCGCCGTGCTTCACTCTGAAGGACACCTCCAGCGTTTGAGTCGGTGAGTCCAGAAACATGAACACCTGCTGCCTCAGAGACTGAACGTGCTTCAGTTTGGGATCTTTACATCCCAAACTCACTGTTTTTAATCCACTGGCAAATTTCTCAAACCTCCGGAGCTCTTTCTCTTCGGGATAAACGGCGGAACTCGGTGATCCGCGTGGAGGGAGCTGACAGCGGGCAGACCTGCACAAATGCGTCCCTGATAAACACGCCACTCTCGATCAGCTGGTAGACACGAGGCTCTTCTTTCAGGAACACAACCACTGCTTTGTTCATTCTTGATGCATTGGAGAGTTAATCGTGTCCTACCTGCTCACCGACAGCCAACAAAACCTCCTCTACGGTGACGCTATTATCCGGCCGAACTATCCTCACTCCCTGCCGGAGAGGCGGAGGTGGCGTCTCGGAGGATGCCGTTTCTCCTGAAAACACCTTGACAAAAGCACAGATCACTCGACACACAAACCAGTAAAACAGTTAAAGAGACTCACCTGATCATGCACATAAACAGATGTTGAAACACAGTTAAAGACCCAAAGATCAGGGACCCAAAAGATCAGGGACAGAGTTGTTTGTTGCAAACAACTAACAACTTGTTAGTACTCCCTGCTCCACCCAGTTTGCAAAATGAAGATAAATATATTTATTCAGTGCCGGTTTATTGGGCATCAACCTATCGTTCATGCACCTATTGTTGAAAAATAGATTCAATATGTAATGCCTCAAGTTGCAACAATTTACCTAATTATATTAACCTAAAAATGGAAAAGTACATACGCTGAATTGGTCAGGTATACAGACACTACTTCTGACTACGTAACAGTTGAAGGTACAAAAAACACTCTGAAAGGTCTTCTCTATTATTCACTATAAGGACAGACCACATCAGACACAAAATAAACCACACAGCCAGTTAAATATAACACAATATATTCTTATAAATCAAGTTCAACATACGGGATGCAGCAAAACAAAACAACCGTGAGGCTCCCGCTCTCTCCCGCACAATAAACCAAACATGTACAAATTGTAGCTCGAACCCCGAGTCCCATCAGTTCCAAAGTTTCTTAACATAACGCAAAACAGTCCGATGACAAAATCAATCTCCGACGCAAAGTCAATGACAGGCGGAAGCGTGACGAGACGCCGCGGCTCCTCAATCCGTTGAACAGACGCTACCTCACACCGCCGGTTTAGCTGGTGGTACTGCGTGTGGAATCCCCGTGCAGAGTCCCGCTCTGTAATCCCAGGAAAGTTCCTTTCTGGTCCGTTGCTGAGCAGTCACCGGCAAATCGGTCTCTCCGAGTCCACTACATACAGACGGCTTCCCCTGTTGGTGCGCACCTTCCCCTCTCGCGTCACTTCCCCCCCGCAGTCACAATTTATACAAACCAGGACAACTAAAATAATAACAATAACAGACCCTATTCGTATCCTGTGTTAATCATTACTAGCAACTTTTAACATTCATAAATACAGCACTATTAAATATGTGAAGGAAAATAACCCATAGGTTCACCATTCGCCGTACTCAAAGGCAGACTTTTGTGATCGTTACAAGGTCACACTCGTGAAAAACACATCTTGATATGCTTGCGGTCTAAACTGGGGCAATTGTGGTTTGTATTCATTCAATCAAATATTACAGCAGTGGCTGATACAGACACACCCTTTGGACAGGTGCACTCTACTGAGTGCACCTGTCTAGTTACCTTATCAAGTGTTCGCAAAGAGATGCCTATTTAGCCATGTAGATACAGAGCCACATTAGCATCCCTTTTGAGTTGTGTTTCGGTCCACCTGGTGAATGTAAGTCCAATATTCACTTTTCCTTTTAGCTCTGTTTTTGTTTTCCACCAACTAAGGGAAATATCTGGTTCTTCAGCTGCTAAATGTCCCACTATGTTCTCCAGCTGGTTGCTAGCTTTGTCTGTGTGCTGTTTGGTGCTGAACAGGTAGTATACAGTGGGTTTATCAGAGGTTTATTGCTGAAACCAGTATGCTGTATCTGGAAATGATGTTGATGAGAGCGTTGAGTGAACCAAAACAACAAAGCTCTGGGTGGTAAAACCAAAACAATGAGCTGAAAGACTCGAAGATAAACTCTTAATGCTTTTGAGAGGTGAAAATATAATTTTTTCAAATTTAGCATTTTGCTTACGTGGATGAAATAGATTCACGATGGCTCCAAATGGCACTCCTCTTCCTGTTGCTAATTTTGCTGTTAAGTAGTAACGGTATGTTTTGCAGCAACGCTACTAAATGAACGAGAGGACTAGAGTTTAAGACAGACAGCAAGGCAGGTTAATGCTGCATTCACATGCTCCTCGGATGGTCCCATTTCCTGAGCTGGGAAGTTGCAAGGTTCCATACATTTACATGAATTCACTTGAAAGAATTGATTCTATGAAATGAATTGGTTCGTATGTTCCTGTGTGATTTTTGTTCTTCCTCGTTCATGACAACGTGGATGACATACAAAATTGTAAGATCATGAGATACTGGCACTTAATAGAATACCTGTCAGCTAATCATAATGTGAGATTGAAAGTCTCTGTGATATGATTTGTACTGATGTATTCATATAAACTTTTAGCATTGTAAAATATTTGTTTTGATTTAAGCATCTGTCCATATCAGAAGCTTGATATGTTGTGACTGCATCATTAACATTTGGAAGCAAAAGCAAGCCACAGCAATAGTCATGTCACTTGATACTGAATACGAAAAAACATAGACCACAGTAAAGACAAAAGCTACTGTGTTTCTGATGAAAGCCTGACTGTACCTATTGACTCCCCAAGCAACTTAAGTCATTATATTTGTACATCAGTGAATGAATTCAGGCCCCTATAGAATCATGTCATGCCATGACCTTTTATCAAAGGACAAGGTCAATGACAGTTGCGTGTCCAAGGACTTTCTATGAAAGCTTGACCTTTCAGCTTGATGTGTCAGGAAAGCCACAAGAGCCTCGTCCAAATGTCGCATGTTTCCTGACAGTGCTTGATTCCCAAGGCTTTGGAATATTTACCTTGTCCCCTATCTCTGTTAATTCATGTGATCTCCTGACTTATTTACAATTAGTCCTTTGGTCATATGCATGTGTTTGGTAAGAGGACAGCTAGAGGTTGTGAAATAGTTCTTTTGTTTGTTTCTTTGAGTGAATACCCTGATTTATTTGGAAGTCTTTTTCTCATAGTTCAGTATTTATTTTATAACTAAATCTGACCAATCATCTCATACTGGGAAAAACAAACCTTGGTGGGTTGCGCTGCTGTTATCAGTCTGCAGCAGGAAAAGGATGTTGGTAAAAGCCTCAAGTTCGATGTTTTGGCCGTCGCCATCTTGGATTACGGCCGTCACCATCTTGTTTTGCAACCGAACAGAAGGGACCATCTTTTGAATAGCTACTTTGGTGTATTGTGCAATGTTCCATTTTCATCATATTCTACTAACTGCCCATATTAATTGTCTTCTGATATGTGGTGGCATATCAATCATATCAGGTAAGTGGTGTAATATAGTCATTTCTGGTTAGTAGCGCCATATCCATTATATTGTTACAAGTGGTTCAGATTCTCGTATTCTCATAATTCTGTCATAGGCTATCTGCTAGATTTTCGTTGCTTCTGTAATTGCTCACAATATTGTATTCTAATAAGTGACATCATGTACATCGTATATCGAAGTAGTATCAGATCCATCGCATTGCTAACTCTCAGGTCACTGCTGACCTCTTTTGGTTAAATCTATTCAGGGCCTTATGAGTGATGTATGACTCATTAAAAGGGGCAGGTAATAGAGACAAAATCTATAAAATGTCATGCCTGTCATTCCAGTACACTAGCCACAGAGTCTAAGCTCGAACTGTTGCTATTTAGGTCACTGCTGACCATTAGCCATTGCTGGCTAGTGCCCTATACATTGCAAGCAGGATATTGCTGTCCTCAAGCCATTGCTGGCTAGGATCAAAAAGTCAATCTCACAGATGCTCTGGTCAGTGCTGACCTAGTCATTGCAGCACTTTTGTTCATGTCTACTCATTCATGGTAAATCATTGATTCTATTAACCTCAAATTTCTTTCATGCTCCTTGTTATGCCTCATCTCTTAGCAGCGTATGCCATCATTAAGCATTTGTGACCCGTTTCATTCCCGCTGGTAAGTAAACATTCTTTTGGGGGGAATATTAGGCTGTGATTTATCTTTTCCTTTTGGGGGATTTATCTTGCTGCTGCTCAGGCAGACGCCCCTCGATTACTAATCTCCCTGTAGAGTCCAAGCGCCAAAGGCTGTGAAGACTTTATCATCACATATCATTTGTTTATAATAAACAATTATCTTTTCTCTATCTGACTTGTCTCTCCTGATTGAAATGAAGCTCTAGCACAAGTTCAGTCAGGAAGACCATACTCTTACTCCCGTATTTCATTTGTCATACATCTGCCAATCAATCTTCACGCTTATCATCTTGCTGCTGTCTCTCTTAAATATGACTGTCTCTCTACCTTCAGTACGTTCATGCTGCTGTTACGCAACCCTCCACCTCCCCATCACCGCCCAGTCTTCATAGATTCATCGGCTTCATCAACTCATCATTCCATCAGCCTCATCAGCCACCATCACCACCAGCGTCTGGACTCCGCGGGGGGTTTGTCTTGCTGCTGCTCAGGACAGACGCCTCCTTTACAAATCTCTGTGTAGAGTCCAAGCGCCAAAGACTGTGAAGACTTTATCATCACATATCATTTGTTTATAATAAACAATGATCTTTTAATTATATGACTTGTTTCTCCTGATTGAAATAGATTAGTATCCTAATCTTCGTCTGCAACTGTTAAGAAGTACTTAATATTATGATTAAAGCTTCAAACTATTTGAATGACAACTCCACTGTCGTTGCTGTAGAGGTTTATGTTCATATATATATATATACTTTTAGATATTTATTTATATATATATATATACTTTTAGATATTTATTTATTTATATATATATATATACTTTTAGATATTTATTTATTTATATATATATAAATACTTTTAGATATTTATTTATTTGTACATAGTCGTTGTACATTAAATGTTCATACTTACATCTGTTCTACTTTTTTTGTTGTCCTTGTTTTATGTTTTTAATATTTCTCTTGTTTATTTGCAAACTTGTACGTTGAGACCAAAGTGTAAACCGGAGTCAAATTCCATGTATGTGACCAATAAAGCTGATTCTGATTCTGATATATCCCTGAAGACAAATGCAAACTGTATTATCATGTTTTACACAAACAAACTCATTAATATGTACATGTGATGCTCCTTTCACAGCCTGTTACAAAGCATTCCAAAGTAGTACTGTCCTTGGCACCCAACCATATTCCTCTGTTTAACACATTCTGCCCATAGTCCAACAGTTTCTTTTCTAATTCTTTGAATTTCTCTTAAAGTTGATGGTTATTGCCGAGTGAAAGATGGTGGTGGCTGTAGCCCCTCCCTTACTGCACCACATTTACACATTTCAGCCATATTATCAAAATGTCTGTTGCTGTTAGCTGGGGGACACAATGGCTCAAATTTCATTCAGTCATAACAGCAACCCATCCACTGTCTCTGGGGAAAACACATCCCCAAACAAGTTGTATGTGTAACTACGCCCCAACAACTTAGAGATGACCACCAGTGACAGTATTTATTAGTTCAATTTCCATAATTCGTGGCAGTCAGGAAGAATGAAATAAGACTTTTTGCACTGTTGGTAGCCCAGATCAGAGTAAGTGACTTGTATTTGCTTTGTTTAATCAAGAAGACATTGTGTAGTGTAGCTACTGTACATACATAAGGATTGATTAGTCATAAACTCATATTTCTCAATATGTTCAGTGACATGGGGATGGCGTACTCTTTTGCTAGTGATTGGTTTGTGTGCAATATTAATATGAATTCTAGAGTAGACTTAGCAACCGCATGTCTCATCCTCTAAGACTCAGCCTTATATTGCTTGACATGCCCAAAGCAGCAGAGATATTCAGAAATGACCGGACAGTCACTGCAGAGATATTGTTGGCCAGTGTTTCTACGGAACTTGTCACTACTTTTCCAGACTCACTGATTTAATTAACTGTCGAATAACTGGATTGCTCTTTAAAACCTCTTCAACTCCGCGAGGACGCCGGCGTCCGCGATCCCCTCCCTTTCCGTTCTTACGGCTTGCTTACGAAAATGACGTCACAAAACATGACAAAAAAAAATGCATAGAAACCTCATTTTTGCGAAGAAAGCATCGGTTTTCTTTTATTCCTCACGGATTTTTCACAAAAGGAGCCCAAACACACATTGTCCAAAGTTGCCATGACCGCTGCAAGTCGGGTCTTGCAGCATTTCGACGGCGAAAGATACAGTATAGACCCGATTTTACGAGTAAATGTGCTAGCGGATGCTACCATGGAGCTAGTGGCTGGTATAAAACAGTGGTATAAATAGGACAAACCGAGCATATTATTGATATAAGCAGTCAGCCAACGCGGTCATAATTTTTCACTTTTTATTTTCGGCTCTTTTCTGATGCTTCATTATGGTGTGTCTGTGTCTAAAGATGACTTTGGCGATCATAATGACGCCGGTTTTCAACACTGCACTATGTTAGCATCTGGCTCAGCATTGTTTGTTCACTGACAGTAAAGTATTGAAGCCAGGAGACCGAGCTATCTTCACCTGCCCTGAAAACGTGGATTTGCTCAGTTTTTGTTTGACTGCATTTCATGAGTAACAGCTAGCGATAAGTTTAGGCGTGTCAAGCCCTTCGTCTAGAGGAGACTTCAGGCTTTCTAACGATGTATTGCATGTGCACATTGAGCTTTCCTGGAGGAGTAAACAGTCTCGCGTAACGGAGCTGCCCGCATACTCGGCCGTGCGCTCGGTCGTGGCTATTACGCACAGCAAGTCTGCTACTTACAGACCACGTCTTCCACCATATATACTTAGTTTTTGCAATTTGCTATGGCTAAAAGTAAAAGGGAAATAATATAATAGCAAAATGTAAAGGAAAAAACACCTTTATTATGTCAGAATATCATTTGGTTATCATGTGTCCATTTGGATCTCCAAATATCCTTTAGAGCTCCGCCTGGATGTCTTTATGGAAAGGAACATTGTAAAATGGACATACTTTGTCCAAACTTCTTCAAATTTGTGGTAGGTGTTTACTGATAGCGTAGTTACAGTCCTATGCTGCCCTATACCGGTACAGATTCAGCCAAAGGCAGTTATTTATACTGAAAGCTACTTTTTTATTTTAGGCGGACACAAATCTTAATTTTTACTGACTTCAAAAGGCCCACTGCTCTGTTTCTGTATGACCTACAGGTCTACAGACACTTTCACGAGGTACCTTAGGGGGTTTTCTTTCAAGACAGACCTCATTTATGCATATAGTCAAAGTGGTTCAGAAGACGCAGGCAATTTAATTTGGGTATGTCATTTTAGGCGTTGTTGCTCCAAAATGGGGGGGGGGGGGGGGAGTGGAAGAGGTTTTAAATAACATCAAGCGTGAAAGTTAGTATGACCAAAAGGTCCTGTAATAATATTACCTTGACTTGTGGTGTGGGTGTCTAAAATGTGGCATGCTGAACATACCGTCAGTGTTGTGTGTTGCGGAATGGCCCGAGTGGAAATGTTCTAACTACTACTAACTACTCTAAACTACTCTTCCTCAACTCGATTTTTACTCTATACTTAAAACCTATTGGTGTCCTGCTGATCGTTGAAGAACGCAAGTTATTAATTAATTGACGAATTAGCAACTGTTTTGAAAATAAAACTGATTGATTGTTTTATAGTTTTTGCTGCAAAAATATCAAATATTTCATGTTTCAACTTCTCAAATGTGTGCTGTAAATGTAATTACATTTTAGTAAACTGAATAAGTGTTTGTTACTATAATATAGAACAAATTGAGCCATAAAATAGACAGCAGAATAGACCAAAGGAAAATAAGCAGCTTTATATATTTATATTTATCCAAAATTCAAATCAAATTTTTAATCTACCGAAATATTCTGCTTAAATTCATATTTGTTAACATTTAACCTTTCAAAAACTACATTATAACTGCCAGCCTGTGCCTCCATATAATTCAGTGACCTATAGCCAATGATGTAGAAACCAATCAGCTATCGAATGAATTTGCGTCAAACGGCTTGAAATAAGCATCTCACATTACAGTATTAAAGAAAAAAGAATTAAAGAATCCAAAGTGAGGATCTGCTGATCCTGACGAAATCATCTTAACAAAATGTATGCATGTGTGTACAGGATAATGGCTATGTATATGTATATCAGTGGCGGGCCGTGCATTTCATACCTGGGCCTTCACTGCTGTCCTCATTATGACGCCACAGCTACGGTTATTATTAGTTTTGTGTAAAAACTAAGCTCAACACCTATAAATACACTAACTGCAGAGTGCAGATACATGAATACGCCGAGAGTGTGTGTCCTCTCTGCTCTGACTGCAGCTGGGACTGCAGTGCGAGGCTGCTATGAGACTGACCGCCTGTGAGTGCTTTGGGGCGGCGGAAGGTCTCACGACAGCACCCGCTGCTCGTTGAGGACAGTGCAGAACGGACGAGCTTTCACGTCAGAGTCAAAACACCAGAAAAGTCGCTAGATTTGTCGCTAGTAGCTTTTGACAAAAAAAGTCGCCAAGAGGGTTTGGAAAGTCGCCAGATTTAGCGAGAAAGTCGCCAAGTTGGCAACACTGGCACCGGCTAAATGTGTCCCCAGAGCAACATAGGATGTAACAATAGTTCCTATCACATTTAAAACTAAACAAAAATCCATCTTCATAAAAACAAGTTGTACAAATAATAATATATAAACAAGCATATTAAAGCTACTGTAGATACTGTAGATGTAAAAACAAAAGCAGTTCACTTACCAAAGCTGCTGTTCACTATTTAAAGACAAAGTCCATCCTCCTTTCTTTGTTAATAAAGAGTTTAATCTCACGGTTGTTCAGTACATCTGTGAGTTTTAGTTCCAGTAAGAAGTCCTTCTCGATTCATGGACGCCAGTGAAGACAGTCGAGCCTCCCCAGTTGTATTTCTTGAATACGTTTTAATGCGTTTGAGGCTGAAAATGTCCGCTCCACAGAGGCTGCAGATATTGGGATTGTCACCGCCCAACATGTCACGCTAGCACACTGACCAATCACGTACTTGTAGGCCAGCTAGCAGCTCTGACATGTCAAAGAATACGCCCAACATGTCAAACTAAAGATCTGATTGGTTGAAGACTATGACAATCAACAATATCGTCCCCATTCACTTAAACTGCAAAGGGATTCACTGGTGAGTCTGCAGGCTGGGGCCTCTCTTCTACCTAGAGACACAGAGGTGAAATCTGATTGGATAAAAGCTCTACTTAAAACAAGCTGCACTGAAGCAGAGCAACTGAGGAAGACAGTAGCTGTGTAATGAGAAAATAAGATAATGGCAAAATAAATTATAAATTATATAAATTATAAAATAAATTATAATATTATATATTAAATTATAAAATAGCTATAACTTTGTGATTCTGTCCAGCAAAGAAGGCTTGCTGGCCCTGACACGTATATATATGTATATATGTATATATACATATATATTCGAGCTGCATACATATACAGTATATGTCAGGGCCCTGTCAATCACCCTTGACCCTTTCAGTCCATCCACGTGTCAAGTTCAACCCTCTATGTCTTATTCTTCAAAACAGCATGACATTAGTACCATGCCATTAGTAATACCCAACATGTTTTTTTTTATCTTAATATATTCATCCCGGAAGGGTAAATTTGTCTCTGCATTTGACCCATCCCTGTATATAGGGAGCAGTGGGCTGCCCATGACAGGCGCCTGGGAGCAGTTAGGGGTTCAGTGTCTTGCTGAGGGACACAGGACACGTAGCAGCCTAGGATTGAACCACTGACCTTACAGTTACCAGACAACCCTCTCTACCCAGTGAGCCACGGTCGACCCTGTAATGTTGAAAACAGCATTGAAATAGCTATTAGACCTTCTTGTTCAGAAGTAAAATTTACAGTGAATTCAAGAATAAATTAATTATAAAAAATCTAAATGATGTGTCTACAGTCCACTGTCAGAAAGTGACTTTTCAACAAGACTGTGTGAAGCTCTCGTGAGTCATTTTTTACATCTAGATCTCCAATGACTCCTTGGTTTTACAATCATCAACACCCACAAACCCTTATATCACTTAATGTTATTAGAAAATATTACACTGAGAGCTTCATAGAAGTGCTTCTATGTTCTTTTATGTAAATGTGATATAGCTGCTATACTTAGGTATTTCACACATGTGTATCTCACAAGCTGTAAATGTACCAGATCCTTGGATTTGTTACAGTGCTTCTCCAACTTACAAAATACAAAATACATCTTACATCTCACTTGGATTGATTTGAAAAATCCCATCTGTTTTATCGTTAAAAGGGATTAGTAATTTCCACTCCATTAGTAAGCTACAGTAATTGATGAATGGCATCATCACAAGAGATGAGAACTTTCATTCACTTTCATTAAAAGCTCATTACATGTCTCTCTCTGAAATAATTCAGTCCACGGTCCTTGTCTCTGTGTTGATCAGAGTTGCTTGGAGTTTTTCTTCGGTGACGGCCTGCTTGTTCATAGTCCTTTGAGGAAATACGTGTATAATCTGTACAAAAATGTTACATTTCCAGAACACCAGCTTTATGTTAAGGTAAGCAGGCTAATTAATTGCTGGATTCAGCTTCATATTTACTGCACACATGTCAGAGTGGTATCACTCCTCATCTGTTTCTCAGCACAGAAGCAAATAAGTGTAATTCTTTTAAATTCAGCTACTGGTGGCCATCTTACATTAAGACCCAGTTAACCAAAGAGTGATTCTTCCTTCACAGATTTGTTTAAAAGTCTAAAAAGACAAACTTTGTAATTGACAATGAAATAGTTTTGTGTCCATCCTGCAGTGATGAAACATTATCATTCATTTGGAGACGGGTTTGTTTCCACCTGATGAATGTAAGTCCAATATTCACTCTCGTTTTTGTCTGGCTCTTTAGCTGCTAAATTCTTAGCTGTGTACACCAGCTAATCACTAATGGTACGAGTCCACAGGATATCATTTCCACGCTCACTATTCATTGGCTATGTAAGCAGCCACGCACAGCCGTGCAATGCATTCTGGTAGCGCTGTGGGCCTTTTGATACACAGGGCAAAGTTGAAGTCCAAGCTACTTTATGCAAATCAGGGGCATCCATCGTGACTCGACTTAAACTAACCAATGGTAATCAGAAACCCATTTTTGTAAAGTTTGTAACGAGTCTTAGTATATTGGTTCAGTGAAGCTCACTATGAAGCTCCATAATATCGAGGGGAGCTGCTGATTCATTAATGGATTGTTTTCACGCCGTCATTTCATACATCATTTCTAGATCCCTTCTAGAAGGTTCCTTTCCTATAGAACAGGTCTACACCATGTTCTTTTATTAAACAAACTAAACAGCCTTATGTTATTTTCACGACGGCATGTCATTTCTGTCTCTACATGGTCGCGCATTTACAATTCTCCTCTGCTCTCTGTATCGCGGACGGCGGAGTTCCGCCCCGATCCGCGCACACACACACACACACACACACACACACAGGTGAGCACACTCCCACCAGCGGATGTGGTGAAAATGCAACAGTCACCCTCCTGCGAGTAGCACCCCCCAAAGCTGGGGAAACACTGTATACACTCTTTTCTAGGGGAAACACTGTATACACTCTATATAAGATGATGCGGGGACAGTGTCTGTGTCTTGGGACTCAGACACTGTCCCCTGTTTGTGGGCAGACAATTTGATAGACAAGGTCACAACATGCTAAGTCACTAATGAATAGCCACGCTGCACTGAGGCATAGCTCACATATATACAGACTCATTTCATTTGTCATGTACATTTCAACAGACACGTGTATATGTGTGTGTATATGTGAGTTTGTAGGTAATTCACTGTCCCTCAGGTTGTGGCATGTTGATACATTTTTTTTAATATTTTGTCTTCCCTGTTTGTAGGAGTATTTTTGATTTTGAGAGCTCATTAAACTCTTTGAAAACTGGGATTACAGACTTGAATTTGGCCAATTAAATGTTCCTTATTTCATTGAATATTTTACATTTTTACTTTTTATTTGCTTCCTCTCACACAAAGACAAACATTCACATGTTACCAACAGTATCGCTCTACTCCAGCCAAGTGTGGACCTCTGCTTCTGGTAATCTTGAAAAACGAAAAATAGAATAGAAAATGTACTTTTAAGGTCTTTCGCAGAATATTACTGCACATATGTTTTGTTTGGTAATTTTATTTGCCAAGAGGGGACATGCATACTGGTACTGTCTCTACTCGTTCTATCACCTATTAAGTGTTTGTTTACCACAAAGACTTTCTATCTTCCTTTCTTTCAAAAATGTACAATTTAACTTTAATATTATCATTACATAAACACTTCACTGTGACACAAATAATAGAATATAATCATGCCGACTTTAATTAAGAATAATGAATGTGTTACCTGCAAATCAGATGTAACTTGGCTGCATGCACTAATACACACACACACACACACACACACACACACACACTCACACACACACACACATACACATCCTGCTTCCTGCTTTGATATCACCATGCCATCCGCACTTCTCAGTCCTTGATGCGCAGAGCGCGGCAGCACCGTATCCCAGCACTCCCTCCCTCCCGCCCCTCTCTCTCGTATGCCTCTAGGCACTGCCTCATTTCCCCCGAGGAGTGGTGCAACTCCTTGCCAATTCTTGCCAATCCATCAGTGAGTGTTCTCCAAACCACCCCCCACCCCCAACCCCCCGGGGCTCAACGTGCGCCAGCACCAGTTTTTTTCTCACTCCTACTGTCAGACGGACTCTTACAGCGAAGGAGCAAACCACAATGACAGAAGCAACACATATAAATCCTCATCCTATCATCAATTTTGACTCTGATGAAGACAGAGTGGATTTTGAAATGTCTGTTTGCACAATTAGAGGCCTTCAAATCAATCAGTGTCCTCCAGTCCCTTTCTTTTCCCTTGGAAGTTATCTGTCCTTGAGAACAGGCCCGGTTCCAGAAACCTGCACTAGTTATACAGCAATGACAAATTGGTGACGACGACAAGTTAGTAATGCGCATTAATGTGACATGAATGTATACAGAGGGAGAGGAGCTCAGTGTATCATAGGAAGTCCTCCAGCAGTCTAGGCCTGTAGTAGCATATCTAGGCCTGGTCCGAGGAGAACCTGAGCCAGCCCTAACTATAAACCTGAGCCAGCCCTAACTATAAGCCTGAGCCAGCCCTAACTATAAACCTGAGCCAGCCCTAACTATAAACCTGAGCCAGCTCTAACTATAAACCTGAGCCAGCCCTAACTATAAACCTGACCCAGCCCTAACTATAAACCTGAGCCAGCCCTAACTATAAACCTGAACCAGCCCTACCTATAAACCTGACCCAGCCCTAACTATAAACCTGAGCCAGCCCTAACTATAAACCTGACCCAGCCCTACCTATAAACCTGACCCAGCCCTAACTATAAACCTGAGCCAGCCCTAACTATAAACCTGACCCAGCCCTAACTATAAACCTGAGCCAGCTCTACCTATAAACCTGACCCAGCCCTAACTATAAACCTGAGCCAGCTCTCACTATAAACCTGACCCAGCCCTAACTATAAACCTGACCCAGCCCTAACTATAAACCTGAGCCAGCCCTAACTATAAACCTGAGCCAGCCCTAACTATAAACCTGACCTAGCCCTAACTATAAACCTGACCTAGCCCTAACTATAAACCTGAGCCAGCCCTAACTATAAACCTGAGCCAGCCCTAACTATAAACCTGAACCAGCCCTAACTATAAACCTGACCCAGCCCTAACTATAAACCTGAGCCAGCCCTAACTATAAACCTGAACCAGTCCTAACTATAAACCTGAGCCAGCCCTAAATATAAACCTGACCCAGCCCTAACTATAAACCTGACCTAGCCCTAACTATAAACCTGAACAAGGCCTAACTATAAACATGAGCCAGCCCTAACTATAAACCTGAGCCAGCCCTAACTATAAACCTGAGCCAGCCCTAACTATAAACCTGAACAAGGCCTAACTATAAACCTGAACAAGGCCTAACTATAAACCTGAGCCAGCCCTAACTATAAACCTGAGCCAGCCCTAACTATAAACCTGAGCCAGCCCTAACTATAAACCTGACCTAGCCCTAACTATAAACCTGAACAAGGCCTAACTATAAACCTGAACAAGGCCTAACTATAAACCTGAGCCAGCCCTAACTATAAACCTGAGCCAGCCCTAACTATAAACCTGAGCCAGCCCTAACTATAAACCTGAGCCAGCCCTAACTATAAACCTGAGCCAGCCCTAACTATGAACCTGATTCAGCCCTAACTATAAACCTGAGCCAGCCCTAACTATAAACCTGAGTCATCCCTAACTATAAACCTGAACCATCCCTAACTATAAACCTGAGCCATCCCTAACTATAAACCTGAGCCAGCCCTAACTATAAACCTGAACCATCCCTAACTATAAACCTGAGCCATCCCTAACTATAAACCTGAGCCAGCCCTAACTATAAACCTGAGCCAGCCCTAACTATAAACCTGAGCCATCCCTAACTATAAACCTGAGTCAGCCCTAACTATAAACCTGAACCATCCTTAACTATAAACCTGAGCCAGCCCTAACTATAAACCTGAGCCAGCCCTAACTATAAACCTGATTCAGCCCTAACTATAAACCTGAACCATCCCTAACTATAAACCTGAGCCATCCCTAACTATAAACCTGAGCCAGCCCTAACTATAAACCTGAGCCAGCCCTAACTATAAACCTGACCCAGCCCTAACTATAAACCTGAGCCAGCCCTAACTATAAACCTGAGCCAGCCCTAACTATAAACCTGAGCCAGCCCTAACTCTAAGCGTAATCAAAGAGGAAAGTCTTACATTTTTTTTCTATTGCTAACAAGCATCGGTCAATCCTGAAGCAGCTTTTTCAATCGTATAGTCTGCATTACCAACATGCATCTTCGCTAATCAGTTAATCTCAGCTCGAAAACTCAGTCAAACCACCAAAACACTTCATTCATGTCTCGAAATTAGCTCATTCGACCAAAACACTCAAAGAGGAAGGCAACGTTGTCACGCAAAACACACTGACTTGAAACACACTAACAACAGGGAGCATCACATAAATGATGAACTTTTATCTTTGAAGTTTTAATGACTGTTTACATCAGTATTTCACTATCAAAGAGGAATAACACCTTTTCACTTCATTGACTGTAGTGAAATATATGTAACAATAATTAATAAAAAATGCAGCAATTTGCTTCAATATCCTTTATATTTTTTATATACCCTAGCATAAAGTCATTTACTTGTGCAAAATTAAGATTTGAAACAAAATGTTAAAAAAAATCCTGAAATTCCAAATCTCTCAAAAACAGGCCGTGGTTTACAATACGGTCAATAATTGTGGCCCTTATCTCATCATAGATAACAGCTCTTGGTCTTTGGTCTTCCTCTCCTTTGTCCTACACACATTCTTCCTCTCCTTGCCACTCTTCTGTCCCCACCAACCGGTCTTCTTCATCCATGTACTCAGACTAAATCATTGTGAAGCCGTCGTCTTTTGTCTTATTAATATATTTCATAGCTTACTTCCAAAATTCATAAAATTTGCCAGTATTCTGTTTTGAATATGAAGAGTTTGGAAAACAATGTGTTGCCAATACATAGTGTAAAGTATGAATGAGAAATTAGTTCATGGATTTTGGAAAGTGTGCTCTTTAAATACATTTAGTTTGAAAGTAATGCAAAAGGATTTGGTCCACATAGACTGTTAGTTGTGACTGCATGAATGAATGCATGTTATCGAAAAGAAAACAACTGTAAGCCGCTATGGTGCAGCTATAGGCTATCAGAGAGCTTACCAAACAAAATGATGTAACTACAGAGAAAAAACAAATACAAAACTAATTGGTTTGTACAGGGAATGTGTTGGCAATGGTTTGTAGAATACCACTAGACAAATCAGATCGAGTTCTACAAATAAAAAAGATTCAACTGCATATTTGGTTCATTGAGTCATTTCCGTTGCGGTAATGCTGCTCTTACCGGCAACTTCAATGGTAATATAATATTAGAAAACTGCAGAGAAAAAAAAACATAATATACAATTGTTATATGTAATTATAGCCTATGTTTATTTTTAGTTTTAGATCATGATATATGTGCCATGATACACATCATTTTCGTTAGTAATACCCAAACTTACTCAAGGATAGGGGAAGACTCAGCACCACGGACAGCTCTTCTCTCTCTCCCTTTTCCTCTCCCCCTCTCTCTCTCTCCGTCTCTCTCTCCGTCTTTCTTCCGGGCGCACACTCGGCAGCTGGCTTCGATACAGCTCCTCCCTCCTGTGTGGTGGCTTTCCCGACTAAAGATCCTTGGACGTGAACAGTTTCGCTGAAGAGCACTTTCTCCCCTCCAAACAACCGAACGGACAAACGAGACGTCAGTTATTCTTTATCGACCTGAGAGAAGGGAGTTAAGGTGTCGGATAAGGTCTCCTGCGGTCTTTCACTCCCCCAAATCTCTGTCAGCGATGGAGACTTGGGCTGGCTTCTGCCCAGGCTTGCACTTATCTCTGGGTATCTGGGTGGTGATAGCCGCTCAAACCCTACAAAATGCCAAGGCAGAGATAACTTGCGCATCTTGTGCTTCGCCAATTCAACTTCACGTGGAAGAATTAAAGCTGGGTATGAGCACTGACCCGACAGAGGACCTGGACACCCTAAAAAACATCCGAATAGAGTTTAGGGAACTCGCGGTTACCGACCAAAATGCTGGAGTGGACGCCGACCATGATGCAGGTGTTTCTCTCGAGGATCTTCCCCAGTTCCATCAACATGTCAGTTTGGATGGAGTGAGCGCAAAGGAAGATGCATCGGGGTCCAGTGAATTAAGTCACCGCGGCAGTATTAGGGCAGGGGAGCCCGAGAAGAGTGAGGATGCTGCCCTTCGAAGAGCAAGGAGAAGCGGTCCTGAGTTTTCCGAGTTGAGTGAGAACGGGCGGACCGGCCAGACTGACATGGATGCAGGCGCTCCGGAGGATCGGGGCTCATTGTTTGACGGACACAAGCACGGCAGGTCCGAGGTCAGATGGAACAGGGATGAAGCGAGAGGAAATAACCGACAGGATGAGCCCAAGCTCACCAGCAGCACTTTCTCTCTGAGTGGGGACTCTGCGCATAACCACGCGGTGGTTTACTGGTCTGGACAAAACAGCAGCGTAAGTAACCATGTTTTTTTTCATCTATATATTTTGCTGCTTTTTTACGAATTCAAATTCCGAATGAACAAAGTGATTTGAGCAGGTGGGTGAACAAAAACTCCGTGACGCACAGAGCAGAGACTTTGTGCTCTGTTGTGCCGCTGAGTTGCGGTTCACTGTTAACAGGTGCACTGGAAGCTACAGATGCGCTCCGACGCACACTGTTCCCTAAATGCCAGACTTTTGCAGCGACTGTGAACTGTTTGGTCGCGACCTTTGACTCTCGTAGAAATTTCGCACGAACTCTGTTATGTCCTTTCTTTTCCTATTTGATCACATTATGCATCCACACCTGTTTCTATCCGTGCATGAAATGAAACCCGTGCATTTTGTCTATTATATTTAGTATGTAGTAAATTATAGCTTTAGTGGGAAAATATTTCAGAAATAATTGTACCGAATTAGAGATATACTGATTCATACCGCCCTAATGATGCGAGGGTTTTCATCCGAAATAATTGATTGGGGAAAGAGGAAGTCATACATTATTGCTCTCCATTGAGCAAATCCATTAATTCTGAAGATGCATTTATCGTATATATATGTGTGTGTGTGTGTGTGTGTGTGTGTGTGTGTGTGTGTGTGTGTGTGTGTGTGTGTGTGTACAGAAGGGCATCTTGCAGTCTTTTGTGTGACACAAGCTAACTGTTCAGGTCAAAGACAGCGCCAACCTGCTGTCTCTACATGTGTAAATCCTTACAGCAGTAAATAGTAGCACTTCCTCTCTAAAATGACACTGACCACATTCTGGCCCGTTTTGCAAATGAAATGGATGAAAATCCTTCCCCTCTTACACAAGGGGGTCCTCATAGGAAGAGAATAATGATACAAAATGAATCAAAGTCATTTACACAACCATGCAAGCTCACAGTGAGCCGATGGGCTCTTCTTTGTGGTTTCACAAGCTTAATTTGTTGTTGTGGATGCTCCTCTCGCTTTATTCCATCTGAAAAAAAAAGAAATCCCACATATTCAGTCTTGTCTGAGCTGATTATGACACGGTGCATGAACTTGTTTTTTTATCCTGCAGTGAAGACTGAGGCACTGTGAGGGGAACATGTTGGTGTGTGTGTGTGTGTGTGTGTGTGTGTGTGTGTGTGTGTGTGTGTGTGTGTGTGTGACTGCATGAATGTGTGTTGGATGGAAGGGGTGAAGAGGTTATTTTGTGCCGCTGCCCCCTCAGCTTCAAATCTTTAATAATTATCGTGAAGACTGAGGGCTTTATTTCAAAGTCTTTTCGTCTTTCGTGGCAAAGCGAGGGAAGTCAGGCCCGGCCTCAAGAGCATCCTCAAGAGAGGAGATCTGCTACTTAATCTTCATTGGCCGTTGGTACTTGTCCTGGTGATGAATGGAGTACAGGGAGATTGAGCTTGAAGTCCTCTTAACTTAACTGCAGCAGTAGTCAAGCTGGCATAAGAGTGAGTGGCTGACTAACGGGATGACTAGCTGGTTAGATGGATGACCAGCTTGGTTCAGCCACCGTAACCTTCACTGTCTGTTCACCTTCCATTGCAGGCTTTGTGTGTCCTTTCATTTTTCCTGTGACTGTACTATAGAAACCATCCTCACAACCACAAGACCAACACGATTACTCGGGTGGTTTAAAGTGTCTTACCAAACAACCAACGTTTGGACATAAATACCACTGGTTCTATTCCAGCGGGGGACATTTGTTACAAGACATACGCTAAAAATGACCCAAAATAATCATCATATAACTTCCTTTAGTTAGGTTTTACTAAGTGAGGTTGGTTGGGTGTACAAAGCGTCTGAGAATTAGGCCCGTCAAAGTAACTCATTTTGTTGCACAGTATCCCAACAATAATAATACAAATCATTAATAATACACATTGGTATCATCAAACATCCTTTTTGACCAGTTTTGACAGCCCTAGTTTCTATCCTAAGACAAGTAGTATTAATTGCCTTAATGAAACAATGACTACAGAGCTACCAGATCAGAAATGGCTCAGATGGGCTGGTTTCGTAAGACAATGACATACAGCGTTAGTTAAGCTTGATGTTATTTGCACTTTTCATTTTGGTAGAAGATGACAGAGTCAGTGGACAGGTGTTAGTCATGTGCCCTATTCCACTGACCTTTAGTCAAGATACCAAAATCTGACCTGCTCAACCATTGCATTCCTCTGGACTAAATATGTGAAACATGAATGTAAATGAATGTCAGATGTGGGCTGACTGGTCTGCTATCGGTTGACTGCCACTAAATCGGCCATACATTCACATCCTCTTGGGTCTAGACACTTTCTGCCACCCTTATTTCAGTCAGATTGGTCGGCCGTGTCTTGTACTGTGACTACCTCTGGGAGGACTAGATGGTGCTGTGGGTTCCCTGGGGGGGAATGGTGTGTCCTCTGAGGCATGTACACAAGGCTAATGCACTCTCACTGTCTCTCTGTACCTGTCCAACTAGCTGTCTCTACCCCGCCCCCTGCCTCTCTATCTCTGTGCCTGCCGTTGTGTCTTCATGTCTCTGCCTCGGGCTGACGCAGGTCCAATGCCTTAACCTTAGATCAACTGAGAATGTAGATGTTACAATGTTGAGACTTACCAGTGTCGGGATGCTTCAGTGAAATTAGGCCCATGAATATAATAAATGATGAAGTGAACCCCCCCCACAACCCTCTACAGTCATGAGCATAAGGGCTCTGTGACTGGCAGCTTGAATACAAAATGGATAGCACTAGCAGTGCCTCTTCAAGTGTGATCTTGAAACATTCATCTCCTCTAACGGGACCTTGACAAGTTCTCCCAACAGCTTCTACAATGAATGATGTTTCTATATAAAAACAGTGACCCAAAAATATCGCCATGTTTTCTCGATAGTTCAGGACTATTGACTATTCTTCAATACAGCATGATGTTCATTTAGTAAATGATGGTCCATTTAGAGTCAAACAGACCATAAAGCAGGGGATGCTTTAGGGCGGGGCTACCTGTGATTATACAGGTCAATACCACGGCAGTGTCACTTCTGGTTCCAAAAAAACAAGATGGCGCTGGTCAACAATCTGAACTCGAGGCATCGAACTAGCAGTCCACAAAACAATGGGTGACGTCATGGTGACTGCATCCACGTGGCACTCTCTTTGGAGGGTGGGTGAGGAAAATTAAGACGGTGCCTGCATGAGCTCGACTTGAGTGGTCTTTTATATTCATGAGAACTCATGCAGGCACAGGTCACTCATATCTGGCAAGTCATCAATAGAGCTGTGTGTGTTTGAAATCCCTTTTGAGGACCAGAGGAACACACGCAGACTCTCAGTAGCCGTTCTGATGGTAAAAATGTCTTGCAGCAAAAACACACATGTTCCGGGAATGTGTAAGTCCTTTAAAGCTGAAGACCAGAAAAATGCCATCCTCACATTTTTTACAGGATGTCTTTTGAAACACAGTCAACACATTTTGAAAGAATCTGACATCTTTCAAATACTTTATCAACCCCGCTGGCTGCTATGTGCATGTCATGGTCTTCAGTACATGCACCATCCATAGTATAGAAAGAGCCCAGAAACAAGCCAACAAGGACAGAACCCTGTGTAGGATTTCCATCCAAGGTGTCTGCAGCCAGGGGACATGATTTAGGATGTAGGGCCAGGTCTTGTTCCCACTCACTTTCCATCAACCCATCTCACTCCTCAGCCTAAATTACTGATGGTAATACATTATAAAGTTGTTTCTTTTCTTCTCTCTCTCCTCTGCTCTGGAGCAAAAAGAAAGAGGCAAAAACAGAGTCTATCATCAATAATGAAACCCTTCCAGCGGGCCGTTTCTCCCTTATCCCTCGATCTCTCCTCCCTCCTCTAATTAGTGTCTACAGATTCTTTCCCTATCCTTTGTTTTGTTTTTTTTTGCACTGGGAGAATGATTTGGTGGCAAGACCCCATGTGCCTCAAAACATGAATGGAGAATCTGTCTTGAACTGGCCTTGAGAGCTAAATCCTTGGCTGCAGTGAGGGGTTGGGCTGAGGCTCGCTCTTGACCTCCTGATTTCATGCAGTGTGCTTTTAAAAGCGTGATATGTCACTTTATGCTTTGTAATGCCTAAGCTTTCAAATTCCATGTGCAGGATGAGTAAGATAATGTATGGTAGGCCAATTCATCTCTGATACCGTAACGTGTAGTGCTGATCTCTGCCTTCCAGAATAAAAAGCCACGTTTGCACAAAGGTCTTTGTGTGGGAAGCAGTATAGCTAACCACATCATTTAAAGTAAAATACAGCTAAATTAAAGAACAGCATATTAGACGAGGACATATAGTGGACAAAAGCACCCATCACTGCATACACAAAAATACAGCTCTTTCCTTTAAAAAGGAAGTTAACCCGGTCAGCACAATTTGAGATTGCATTCGATAACTCCTGTTAAAGGTCACCGGATGCACTTGAAAGTGTCACATAATGTTAAAACTGTCCTCAGCGCTCGGCACAGAAACGCCACCGCATTAAGGAAGCCATTCAGGAAGCCATCCAATCAGGATGCATTGCACCTGCTGCTGCAGCACAACGCGGATCTTGGATCACATCAAGCTGCTAAAAGCTTTGAAGCTATGAAAACGTGCATAGTGGGAACCCAGCCGGTCGGACAAGAGGCTTTAAGGCTGCGTTCGCCAAAGCTAATGGCCTCGTTATGTTCCCTGTATGATTGCCACGGTGGCAGAGGCACTGATGGAAGCCACCTCGCTACGACTTCAGAGCTGAGTATAATCATACGCTTGGCCACTGATCCTGTTTGCCAGTGCAAGGGTGCTGACATTATCTGTGAGTGTGAGGTAGAGAGAAGTGTGTGTGTGTCTGTGTTAATTACATTGGTACATCCCAGTGTCAAATTTAATTTAGTTTCATTTCTATTCTATTAAATGCCTTTTTCCCATCTGGGGTACTCAGAGAATGCAGGGGACCACGTTTCCCAGCAGCACGGCTTCTTCTCACTGTCTTCCTCATGATGCAAAACACATGTGGACTGATTCAAGGAAACCTGAGATTTCAGTTTGAGAGTTCAAAGTCCCTGAGGCAAAGGGCATCTTGACCTTATCCACATTGTGTTTTATTGTTATCATTTTTCTTCTGAGCCAAGTGCGATATTTTGTAATGTTGATGTCCCTCGCCATTTCCCAAACATGAAGTAGCCCAGCGGGCCCAGCGGGCCGGGGCGATGAGCACGTGATAATAATGTCAGACCACAGAGAAGCGATAGGCCGCACCGCTCTCTCTCTCTCTCTGCCCTCCTTCAGCAGACACTGTCCCTCCCATTGATACGTCTTATACTAGGTCACAAAATCACAGGCACCCAGAGACATACTTGTACAGGCACAAAGCCGCATGCACACACACACACACACACACACACACACACACACACACACACGCCCTCAATCATTCTCAGTATCACGTCTCACTCTCGGTCGGAGCGAATGGTGTCGTGCCTGGAGGAGGTTGTCACTGATGGAGACTAATGTTGACACATAACACCCTTGGGACCTGCACTCAATTAACACATTGTCTAATTAAAGTGATCTACTGGTTTATCTATGAGAGATTGAAAGTGGCTGTAAAATGGGTCCACGCCGCATTAACTTTACAATCAGAACTGCTGCTTTATTTCTATTTGGATTTTAATGGAGATAACCTGCCTAAACACCCCCCCATTACCAAACGGATTGTGTGAGCATCTGTCATTAACGGCGGCGGGAGGTAGATGCCCGTGATTTTTGGATTTCTATTTCCTGTTAATACCTCTCAAGCTGCACAAACACTCCAGCAGTGGCTGTACGTCATATAGTATAAGGCGTGAAACTCAGCTTGAAAAGTTCCCTTTAAATAAATCATCCCTCAACCGTATATACAGTTCAAAGTCATTCTGCCTCCCCTCAAGGATTGTGCTTACTTCCTTAGAATGGGAATTTAATATCCATCAAACAGTTATTGTCTCTCATTCACTCATCCTCCATGCTGAGCTACGTTTATAATTCTAATGACGCCGTTGAGAGTTGTTTGAATTGCTTGACGGGTACGGTACTAATATAAGCCTGCTATATGAAGGAGATTGTAAGTGGTCATGGATATCAATGAATTTTTAATCCTCTTGTAAAGGTGTTGTCTGAGGGTGGAGCTCTCTCCCCGGAACAGAAAGCACAGTGCTCTCACATAATCCAGCAGAGGAAAGTACTGTGCAGCGTAAAAAGGTATCGCTAACGCTCCCTTTAGTTACTCAATGAACAGAGGGGACACTCACACTGCCAGACTGTCACATTTCATTCCCCCTGAGGCCTCGGGATATAAAGATATGCACTCATGCTAAATGCTTCGAGTTCAGACAGCAGTACACAGCGAGGCTGTACTACGATGGTGTATTGGGCTGCGTTATAATCGGGGTGTATTTGGCTGAGGGGGTGATGGGGGGCTTCCCCCCTGTGGTCTATATCATTTTATTTTTGTATTGAAGTTTATAAATACGTCCTCTGGCATGCCTAGGGGAGTGGCGCTGTCCACGGTACTGAAGGAGCCTTTTAGTTTCGTTAAATTAACATTTGACCTTTTGTTTTGTTGTGTATGATCAACAAGTCCGCATGAGGAGGCACTAAGGCAAGAACCAACTTTCTAATAATTGTTACCTTAACAGCCGCTTAACAGGACCATGTGATATATGCGATTTGTGATTTATTTTCATGAAGTAAAACGTTTCAAACTTTTAGTTTTTGATTAAAGTGACGAAACTTGTCTGGCACGTGAAAGTAATTCACAATCAAAAACAAACATGACCTGGTGGGCAAAAGCTACAAAACGTGGCCCTTAAGTAGCCTTGGAACGGCTGTTTCCAAAGTCAAAATTGAGTTGTGAAGTTTCACTTTTAAAGAGACACTATATAACTGAGGAAACCCAAAAGTGGAAACGTTATCAACTCCTCTGTGAGCAGCAGCTGATGTTATCAACCTAAAGATATATTATGCTATGGAACTATTACTTTCAGTTTGCTCATTTGACGACCCTCCTCTACGTGTTTAGTACCATAATCTCCACATGGTCTCTTCAGCTGAAGCTACATAGGATTGCTTGAAGCCAAGATGGACGAGAAGTCCTTAAATTAGCATTAATTACATCTCTGTTTCTGCTGATTGCATGACAGCAGTTTCTGTTTTTCTGCTTCTTTCTATGTTGTTTCAGCTGATAATTGCTTTCAAGGATCTTTGAGATTTGTCACCAGGATCTGACAACAAACGTTGGCCACCTGTAATCTAGTTTGTTTAGCCAATGCACAGACGAATGAAGTAGTTGCTAGTCAGCGTCAGTCTGTTTCCAGAGCCGAGCTGATGGGAGGACATTGCATTCAAATCCACTTGCTGCATTTCTGGAAACTAGACTGCAGTTGCAGATGCTCCGCTTCAAAACGAGAGCAAACAACAGACTGGTGAGGCTCGTTCTTAGACTGGTCAAATGCTGGAGACAAGTGGGGAGTCAGCAGTCAATGATGGTAGAAAACAGTCAATAAAATAGTTACATTTTTTAAAAAATGACATCATAAAACACAAAGTATCAGGGTCCAGTAGTATGAGAGATTAACCGGGACAGACAGACAGTCACACCTTTCTTCATCTCCTCAGGGGGAATGTGTTTGTAGTAAGTAAACAAGTCAAAATATAAACACCTCAGCAAAAAGCTGCTGCAAATAGATATGTAATCATAAACAGTTAACCAATAATGAAAAGTAAGAGATGACGTCTCCCCTGCTTTACATAAACCTCAAAGGCTTTTCTTGCAGCTGTAATAAAGTCATCCCCCAAGCAGCCTCGCTTCGACCCTCACCGCTTGTTTTCCCTCTTCCTCTGTTTGTTCCCACATTTTATTCATGGCGTAGGAGGTTTGTACTGAATACAAGCAGTAATGTTGAGTAATGAGTGGTAACAGGCGTGTAACTAAATAAATACCCTTAGTCGGACACTTTTTACGTGCTCCAGCTTGCGAGCCTCTTTTTGCCTGCGTCAACAGCCCGCTGCTTTTTCTGCAGTGTGGCTCGTCGTGCTGAGAGCAGCACATAAAAAGGCAGCATCGATGAGGGCTTGTTCTTTTTTTAATGTAACACTTTATCACCTTTTCTCGTCATAGTTGTAGTGAAGCCCCTTGAATATTCACCCACATTGCTGTGTATTTTGTTGATCAAAAGTGCATTTAGTCTTCTGGAACCTGGCACATCACACTGCAGGCTACTTCTTGAAGCTTAAACCTTCTGAATCCCAGTAATTCTCAGTGAAGGTAGCCACAGTGCTGCCCCAGTCCTGTCATAGAGAGACTGATAGCGGGCCTTTACAATCAATGGTGCTCAGTATCATTCCTAGTGTGTCACATGCCTTCAGGCCACAGTGAAAATAAGGCAGGTACCAGTTCAGACACAGTGAGACTTTCTTTGGGTGCCGTATTTCCTTGTGGTTTAGGGACTTTTATGACATTAACGATAAATCAGATGAAGATAATGTGACCAGTTGACGTTGCATTACAATCTTAGTTATTTAAGCCAAACCATGACGTTTTCTAAACCCTGACCAATAGCTTCGTTGCCTAAACCTGACCGCCCTGGTTTCACATCGTCAACTTTGGGATAAATAACCACACTCAAACCTTCAGCATCAAGATGCTACTCAAGAAGGGGGGCAACATATGACGAGTGGGGATGAGATCGCATTGGAACACATCTACAGCAGTATTTGATAGAAATAAAAACAGAACTAAAACTTCAGTGAATATTAGATTTGCATTCAGTCAGATGGCGAGAAACATGACTCCAACTAGATGCTGCTGTCTTTCAGAATTCTAATTGTGCTTTGTTAACACATGTCATGCCTATTAAGCTAATTCATTGGCTTAATGTAGTGTTCACCGGATGCCTAAGTATTCAATGGTTTGCTAACATTGAGACCCCCCCACACACACACATACACACACATACACACACGGCGCAAAAGGCTCCTATTGACTCACACAGCACGTTAGCGACGGTAGCCATATGCCAAAGCCCTTTTAATTATGACACATTATCACATCGTCACAGTATAATAGCAGGAGCATGGGCCTATAGGCCTGACCTTTTCACAATCATGACAGAAAGAAATAGAGGAAACCTGTAAAATGCCAACATCGATGCGCACATCTTTATTGTAGAAACACCTGGATCCACCGCTGAACACGCTCAGCGGTGGTCTAGTCATTTGGCAAACCGACGACATAACGTGTGTCAGACAAAACACACACAGCGGGGTTCATCATGTCTGGGCCAACAATACAACAATGCCTGCGTAGTCTGGGTTGACCATCGCAGTCCCTTAACAATGAATACGTTATTATGTAATCTTCAAAAGTAAGTCAGTTATATAATATATTTTTCTGAATTATGAATAATGGCCCATTTTCATTGTGTGGTCTGCCCGGACAATATCAATTATCCTGAAGGGGATGGGTCTCATTCCAGTGTTTTGAACATGTCAGTGTAAAGACATGACCAAATTGAAATGAGGCCGCTCAACTTGAATCAATGATTTGTTGCACAGAGAGTGCTCTCTACCAACTTCAATGTGTGATTCATGTTGAGTTCCGTGCATTGAATTCTGACTCTTTGTTCTGTGCATGTAGCTCTCTACTCATTATGTATCTATACATTCAGCATATAGAGCACATGGATTCAGAGTCGGATATAATAACTCGGGGGTTATTAAAACAACTGACCTGGTTGTTTTGCTGCTCACAGCGTTCATCATTCAAAGACGATATCACGCTGATAGGTGCTGGGAATGCAGATAGGAAAGTGGAGGCTGTGTATGATTATTAACATTCGCCGAGGTGGGGCCACCAGTGAAGGCATCGCTACATTATCCAGACCAGTGAGACGGATGAGGGGAGAGGGGGCCCGAGGAAAACTAGGCCTTGTTGGGAACACACAGAGTAGCATGCAGCTCTGAAGAAACCCAGCCCAGGTAATTATCACGTTGCACCACTTAAATACAAATGCTTTCTCACAGCGGAGAGCAGTTTAATCAAGTGTGTTTGTGTGCGTCTGTGTGTGTTTTTGTGTTTGTCTTCTGCCTCTTCCTGTAGGCGTCTCCTGTTTTGTTTTTTTTGGTGGCTCTTTACAGATTCCCTGCAACACAGCATAGCACTCACACCCAGTTGGTTATTTTAAAGCACAAGTCACCGTTTTGTGTGTTCTCGTCAAACAACTGTTCCTCTCAGCCCAGTACTGTGTTTTTGCCAGGCACGACATCCAGCCTGTAGCGAAAGGAAGCCGACTCTTCCCATCGTTCCTGTGGCCTGCCTGCCCACTGGCTGCTCCTCAGGCAGTGCCATTGTCCATCACTAGAGGGAGTGGGTAGCCTAAAGAATAATGAAGTGTACTATAAGCTGCAGGACAGGACAGAGGGAGAAGTAGAGCGAGAGGGAGAGCCCACTGATTATTCATTACCCTTACTTTAGAGCTTTAGCCACATTGTGCCCTGTACAGCTCCAATGCACATGCTAAATGATAAATAGGCTGCACGCTGTATATGTCGAGTGTAGCTGGATTGATGCCGCTGGACAAATCCTGCAAAGACAAATGTCACGCTATTCGGCAGATAAAACGATTTTGTGATTGTGACTAAAAGTAAGTCATATGGTGTTTACTGTGTGTCTGTCTTTGAGTGTGATGAGAGAGGGCATGGGGGAGGCGTACAGAGTCGGATAGATGGATCACTGAGTGATGAAGAAACACAGCCGTTCCCATGGATTCACGCAAAACAGCTAGTTCGGCGCCTGCTAAATATTACAGTGCATCTCAAATCTCTCCCCTCTGTTGCTCAGAAGTAGATCGGGCTCTGCTCGTCTCTCCCAGCTGCAGCCTGAGCCTGTTTGCTGCCCTTTCACAGCTCACTTGCCACACATGAAAATGTTTATGTGGCCCTAATTGAATTTGAAGCTACATGGTTTACCAGATAGAAAAGCATTTGTCGAGCAGGCTGCTACAAGGGAGATAATCCAGGCTAGTAGATATTTCTCACTTGCCTCGCTCTGCTTTTAAGGAGCTTTAGTTTTAGCCATCACTTGGAGAGGGAATTTAGGTGGAGACAAATCTTAGCAGCTGTGTGCCTTGAGAAGCTGTGGTCCCAGGTCTCAGTCATTTCATTCATTTTCCCTAAAGAGAGATGCTTTGAGGTGTTGGTTAGTCTGTCTGTCTGTCCATTTGTCCGTCCAATCCTTTGGTCCAGTGCAGCTATTGTTGACTCCCAGAGCGACCCGTTCTCACTCCCAACTCGTCAAACAGACGCTTGGTCCTAAAAACATCCACGTCATTATTAGACGCTCAGAGCAACTGAGATAGTACAAAGAGTGAAAGGTCTGAGTAGAACAACTGGGAGTGGAAGTCGGATGGATCAAACAAACTTAGGACTTTCCCCCAGGAGACTGTCTGTGTCCCGTGTGAAACCAAATCAACGTGGACTCATTTTACTCATTTTGTTTTGTCCTGTGACTTACCTACTGCACTAACGCCAGTTATGTAACATAAAACATAAACTGTATGTTTCCTGTGTGTGCAGAAGTTTATGTAGAAAACACAGCATGCATGTAACGAGCAGAGACTGTCGATAGAGATGAATCGAGGTAGAACTTAGGATCAACTTTTCAGTTGTGACCCACCTTGAAAATGCTAATGAAAAGCATGTTCCAGAGAAGAAGAAGCAGAGACAACATGATTAGTCAATTATTAATAATATTAGGCAGATACAGCAGTCAAACAAGAGAACAGGTTGTGGTGGGATTCCGTCCTTGGCCAGTGGGGCCCCAGATGTGGAATTTACCACTTGACTATCTGTGGGCTGTTTTATTTTTAGGATCTCCGTGCTTTGCCTCCTGACACACGAGTGACAGGAAAGGAGAAAGAGAGAGGGGATGATGTGATGAAGGTTGCATCGGACTTTTAAACACATGAAATGATGATTGCCTGTTTTCGTTGCAGCAGTGAGATCATCATAAAGATTGAAGATCTATTGCTGTGAGAAGGTAACAGTGTGCAGAATCATTAGTTATCTCAACATGCAATAGTGCTGCTTTTTGTATAGAATGTGATCATGTGTATCATAGCTAGGGCTGCAGCTATAGATCATTCATCTTCCAACGATTAATCCGATAAAACCAAAACCAAGAAGAAGAGAACAACCATTTAAACATTCCAAATGTTATCCTATTATTGTCATACACAACTTAACTTAATGATGTATTATAATCTGCTTAGAGCTAATATTAAGAAGTTAAACAGATTATAATGCATCTCTAATATCTATTTATGTGGCTATGAAAACATCTCCTTCAAACAACTGGATTTATTCAAGTTTCTCACCATAAAATACTTTTTTAAGATTACATTTGAACACATCATGACGACATTATCGTCACCAAAAAGTCATTTTTACTGAACAGAGCTTGCATACATCATAGTGTCACTCAACGGGACCTCTGTCAATGTTAACCGTTAGCTCCCTTATTTAGTCAAGCAGGACTGTGCTGCAAATTGGCTGCTAACAGCTAACGTTAGCTCGCACTCTTCCTGACAATTTCAACGCAGATGTGTAGTTCAATAGCGTGGGTGTGGGTGTGGGTGTGGGTGTGGGGTCATTTCAGCCCTAATCATAGTAGAATCATATTGGCATATTTTGCATCCCGTCTGGAATGTCTTAACCTCCTGTGCATAGAATGTCAATAAGTGGGAGAAGCCTTCCAATACATCCCTGTGATATAACTTCTTATGTCATCGCCATGCCAACCTCGACACGCATGAGTCACTCCTGCAACTTGAGGCGGCTGAGTTGTCAACACAAGGTCAAAAGGTCAGAGGAAGCGCGGTCACCTCCCTCCTGCCTGCACACAGACTGATGGGCCCCCAGAGCAAGGGTTGATATAGGAGGGGAGACTGGTGACGGGTCAAACCGATCAATGACACAGAGGGAAGTGACACAAGTAAAACTGCTTCATTAATGATTCTGTGAGTTTGGGCAAGCACTGCAACCTGGTTGTGTGTGGACATTTAAATTGAAATCTTCCCTGTTTGGTAATAGAGCGATTTCATTTCTCAGTACAGTTAATGTGTGATTTCATTCTTTCCAGTAATGGTAATATTCTCAAATGGACTGAATTTCTGCAACGCATCCACACACATGTTCAGTGACTGAATGAGAATGAAACCCTGCCAAAGCAAGAACCCATCGCAGCACTTTAGTCGAATGAGCATCTAGTTAGTGGCTCTGAAACATGTTGTGATAATGGTGAATTTGGTACAAATTCAGTGCGCGTCTACCCACCTGTGCATAAATGCAGGTGCAAACGTACTGCCGGTGTCACAGTATTCGACACAAGACCAGGTGCTTTACAAAGCCTGCTGGAGAAAAGAAAATACTGTTAGCATACAGACAGGTTCTCTCAGAAGGAGTTGCACCTTTCATATCAACAGCCTTCACAACAGCACATTGACACAGAAACAGAAAAATCACTGTTGAATTTAGATGTGTGCTACATTGTTTTAGGTTTCTGAGGCGGTTTAGGTAATAATGAGTGGGACAAAAAAACGACAAACGTCTACAGTGTATGTCAGCACGGAAAAGGAGAATGTTGACAAGCGTGATATTTGTTGGGACGCAGAACACCCATCTTGAAACCAGAACGTCTGGTCACCGTAGTACACATGCGCGCACGTTGTCAAATACAAAGAATCTCTATTTTCTTATCAGTTGGATAGCCAGTAGCCTTGATCCGTTACAGGCTATATTCCTGTCGCTGCTTGGGTCTGCGGCATGAGGGGGGGCCTCAGGAATCCATTTGAAAGAATCTAAATACACGGGAGCCTGGGGAGCATCATTTTTTGCTCTGCTGCATCGAGTCATCATGGAGTGGGTAATTCAGCCGAGTGGAAAGTGTTCCATCAGGAGGCAGACAAAGAGCGTGCCAACATGCCGAGCTCCCACTCAAACTCAAACCTTAGATGCAACATTGAGATGAGATTATAGATAATTACAGCAGGAGCGTGACTGGAAGCAGTCTGAAATAAGTGCAAAGGGAACGTAGGAATATCTAATAACTGTTGTTATCCACAGTATATTGATTCTGTAATTGACTCCATCATTTTATTTGAAGTTTTTCATTCCACTGTAATACGTCTGCAACATTTTCTGCAAGGCTATGTGTAGGTGTGTGTTGTGCACATGTACTGTATGTGTGGTCGGCGTAGATAGCACGCTCACAGTTTCTGTGTTATAGAGAGTGACATGCAGTGTGGGTGGATTCACAATTCGGACCATATCTGCTCCTCAGGCTCTGATGCACATGGTGGGGGCTGGGACCGAAATTACTGAAATAGCCCACTCCACGATTTTCTGCGCCCCTCTGGGGCTGCCACAGTAGGGGGGGAACTTCTCTTAGCGCCGCAGTGTGTTGCAGTAGGATAGAGTTAAGGCTGAGAAACTGTATAGAGTTAACTGTAAACTTGACGCTGCAGCGTCTGGGTGTGGTAAGATGTCACCACTTTAAGGACAGTTAGCAGCAGACGGAGCTTGGGCAGGTGGTGACCCCTGGGGATTATGTTTATTCAAAGAGAGAAGATTTGTATTGAGGGGCAATGGCTTTCTACCCCTGAAGGGAACACTATAACTCCCACAACCAACGACACATAGCCGCAAGCATCCTTTAAGTTCTACATTCAATATAGTTTTACTGTAAGATGCTTGTACTTCACGTGAGTACATCCATTTTACATGTGTATGTATATATATACATACACACTTATACATACACGCACACACACGTGTACATACAAAATGGCAAAAGATTGCTGAAAAAATATATTGACACGCCGTTAGTTGGTGCCACTGACTAACTTGCATTATTATGTGTTGCAGAGGCAATTATGAAGTGTAAATACATAAAGTGAGATTTAAAAGAGAGAGCACATTTAGGAAAGAGTAATACATGTACTTGTATCACTTGTAAATACCATTATTAATGCCTCATCTGGTCAACCAGCTACTGTTCACCAAAACACCAATTTCTGTCACATGCACAGATTCCAAAAGGCCTAAGCGGCGGCATATGTTTCCCTAAATTAAGGGCCTGTGAGAGCATGTGAATTGGCTGCACTCTCAGCGACTCCCCAGATGGATGGAGATTTCCCAGAGGACAGGAATTTAAACCATCTTCTCTGCTCCTCCACCTCCTCCTCTCCTCTAAGGGTCCTTCTGTCTATTACAGATACCGTGGTCTCACTTTGTGACCTTGAGACGATATCTCTTTCTTCATTAGACACATATAATATTCCCTTCCATCCATCCTCAAAAGGCACAGGCTTAACCTCAGGGATTGTGACATTTATCCCTCGTCTGAGGGACATTTTACTTTGGCAGATCTGTCTTTAGACGCGCGTTTAGTTCAGTTGTTGGATCATTTCATACATTACATTACATAAGTGTTAAGTGGAAGGCTCAGGGTAGCACTTCTTGATGAGGTGAGTTCTCAACCTGCGCCGAAAGATGGGCAGTTTGGAGTTCATTCCACCATTGTGGGGCCAGGACAGAAAAAACCTGTGACCGGGTCGATCGGCCGCAGGGACCTCTGAGCGACGGGGCAACCAATCGCCCCAAAGCAGCAGAGCGAAGTGGTCGGGCGAGCTGTTCCTTTCACTGCCCTGCAGGCTAGCACCAGAGTCTTAAACTGGATGCGAGCTCTTACAGGGAGCCAGTGTAGAGCACGGAGAAGGGAGGTTTTGGGAGAACTTGGGGCGATTGAACATCAGATGAGCTGCAGCTTTCTGGACAAGCTCCAGAGGTCTGATGGCCGACACCGGGGCTCCGGCAAGTTGTATTAGTCCAGGCGGGAGATGACAAGAGCCTGGCTTAACACCTGCGCCGTCTCCTCAGTGAGGAAGGGGCGAATCCTCCTGATGTTGTAGAGCAGGAATCTGCAGGAGCATGTAACAGATGAGATGTTTGCTGAGAACGACAGTTGGTCGTCCAGGGTCACACCCAGATTCCTCGCAGTCCGAGTTGGCGTCACCACGGTATCGGGCAACCCTTCCCCGGGAGGAACAGTAGCTCGGTTTTGTCCAGGTTGAGCTTCAGGTGGTGTGTCGTCATCCACTTCGAGATGTCAGCCAAGCACGCAGCAATGCGTGCCTCCACTTGAGTGTCACCGGGGGGAAATGACAAGACCAGCTGAGTGTCATCGGCGAATAACAGAACACAGAGATGTTGTGTAGAGCGAGGAGAGAAGGGGGCCCAGAACTGAACCTTGTGGAACCCCCGTAGTCAGCAAGCATGGTCTCCCTCCATGTCACCTGGTAGGATCGACCTGTCAGGTAGGATGCAAACAAGAAGAGTGCAGAGCCTGAGACTCCCATCCCCTCGAGGGTGGAGAGGAGGATCTGGTGGTTCACAGTGTCAAATGCCGCAGACAGGTCCAGGAGAATCAGGACAGAGGAGAGAGAGTTCGTGAAGCGACTCTGTCACCGCAAGCAGGGCTGTCTCTGTTGAGTGACTGGTGGAGGTCCAAGAGGCTGTTCTGGTGGCGATATCCCTGAGTTAGAACACACCTCTTTTCTCCCTGCAGGGACTTTGAAGAAATTTGTGTTTTGAAAATATTGACATCAAATGTGAAGTTAAATAGGTAGTTGATGAATCCACAGCCTTGCCTCTGGCACTCAGGAAGTTCACTTCTTGCTCTCAAGAAATTAAAATCTCCCCAGAAGTCACGGTTACATAGCAATTAAAAACAAAGCATTTATTCCCGGTGGTCTAATATTAAACCCTTGGAGGTGAACCCATGTTATATATTTTGTTCCAGCCCTGTGGGAGGCAATTAGAGATCTACTCCTGTTTTAGATTCATGGTCATCCACATGCACTCAGACGTGATTTATTGGTATGTACAAACAAATGGCGTAAATCCTGATTAGTAAACAGCCTGTGTGGCGACGACGTCTGAAACCTCCCAGTGAGGATGGGGGATGGCAGAGCTCCCACGGCAATTTCTCTTTAGGTCTGGCAGCCCTATGGCAGCCATGGGCTGTGTCTCCGTAAATCCAGTGTGGATGAGGGATGAATGCTGATCAATAAGAGTACTGCATTAAAACGGTCAGTCCCAAAGAAGATGGCTGCAATTCCTCCTTTACACAGATATGAAACAGCTGTGTGAGCTCTGTTGCCATTAGTTCCCCCTGGAACTAAATTAAACAACAGTATTACTTAATGTCATGATTCTTGTATACCAGGAAGTTGTCATTACAGACTGATTCTGAAAAGAAACAAAACAAAAATAGCACAATGAGCTGACGAAAATCTGTGGAATAAGCCCCGACTATACAAGAACGGTTGTGTAGGTTGTGATCTCAAGCTGATTGAAATTGGACCATGCTCAAATGGGATTGGAATCCATGTGACATAGACCTTATGCATGGGTTGTGACGGATATGTACTGTACATACATTTAGGAGGTGTTTGATATGCAGGATGGGTTTTGTCAAGTGAGGTACACATGGAATATTAGATTGGTGTGTAGAGCTGTGACAGAACCGGCCCTGACCAATTCGGTGTCTTAGGCCAGACCCTTGGCTAAGCCCCCGACCCTCCTTTTGCTTCCCTGGGCCCCAAAGGGCTTTGGTGTTTTTGACACGACACATTATTTTTTAATCGTATCGTGTGTCACTCACATACTCACTCACTTGCTCACTCACTCATGTCAGTCTAAATGTGGCTCGTATTAAAAACAGAATAAGTAAGGAAAATAAAGGTATTTGGATTGATGGGCCCTAGCATACACCTATATCTATATCTAGGGCCAGCTCTGAGTCGTTGGTTCCTGAGAAATTTCCATAAGTCTGTCATAGCAATCTACAATACCCATGAGCCTCCTCCCCAAGAGAAAACACTGCTGTCATTGCTGAATTCATCCAAAATTGACTCTGGATCTAATAAATGAACCATGCAACACAAAACCACATGTTTGCTGCATGGATTGTATTATCAGGTTTCTACAAAGCATAATCTTTTGCCTTGACTTTGATCTTTTCCACTCGACTTCTGCGGCAGCCTGATAATCAGACTGAATTCTTTGTTTCACTTCAGTCTGTTTCTATTCGAAATACTGAATACATCTTGGAAATGGGCAGCGATAGGGAGGTCTAGAGTCAGGCTACATAGCAGTGCACACACACCACGATTTTAAGCTAGGCCATTAAATGTTTCATCCAGAAATGCTACTTGGAAGCTTTCCTTCTGTTTCTTAAAAGTTTAGGCCTCGGAGCTTTGACTTTATCAAAGAACCACATATTTACCATCAGCTGCTTATCTTTTGTCGTTATCTACCGGCAGATATTCATTCCCATCAAAGCATTGGAAATGCTCCATCCGTGCAATGTATCCTCATACAACAATTTGTATGAGATCTTACCAAAGTTCATTGTTATTTTCTGTGTTTTCCTACAAATATCCAACTATGCGAGCGATCAGTGCACCTGAACAAGCCCTTAGCTTGTTTATGACACAAAACTCCTTGAGTTAAAATAAGTTTTAAATTCTTGCTTAAGTTTAAGCAAAACAACTACTTAGTTGGTTGGTGTCACAGCGTACTCCTCGGTGAAAGTCCTTTGTTTTGGACTAACCTTCCACCCTTGCCACCTCGCTGCGTGGACTTTGTCTCACCTCATACTTTACGCAGGTATTGCTACAAACAGGGTAGGAGAACAGCCTGAACTGTGCAGCTGATATTGTTTGTGCAGAAAGATACCCTAGACGCTGCCCCAAAAACCCTCCCACAAACTTCACTAAAGCTTCCACTGCCAATAAATAATGTTCAATTAGCAGAGAGAGGGTTTACTGATAATGAAATAACAGTAATTATGTAGAGCCTGTATTTTGTCCACATTATCAGAAAAGTATTGTTCGATTTTGAACGTGATGGAAAACGTTGGAGTCAATAACATTCCTTTTTTTCCCTTTTGAAAAAAAATGATGGAGCTGACATTCTCATTTGACCGAAGGTTAGAAGACATGTCCAAAACTGTAAAGAACACACTTCACATTTCAGTGGACATTTTATATCCAGTTCAACAGTCAGGATCAAATATTGTGTTATGTCGAGCTCCAGAGTGACAGACTGAGGTTAGCAAACATGTATCTTTAACATGTTTTATGTTATATTTTAAACAGCAATCATACAAGGTTCAATAGAGTGTTAACTTTACACTTCCTACAACAGTGAGCGCAGTACTTTGATTGTGTCTACTGCAGACTATGAGTGCTAATTGCAGGGTGAGAGGGTGATCCGCACCAATCTGGGGTGATGAGGATGCGATGCGTGACACGAGCCCCCCAGACCTGATGAAGGGGCTGCCATGTGACAGAGCATGTGGCTGATGGCGTATGGGAAGGGAAGCACTCAGCTGGAGAGAGAGCTTGTTTTGAACTGTAGCGGTAATTGACGGCCCTCATGCTGAACAAAGCCCCTCTCCGAGCTTGTCTAATCAAACTCGCACCATCCCCCTCTGTCCCCCCATCTTCATTATGTCTTTCTTTCTGTCTTCTGCAGTAATTTCTTCTCTACCTTATCTTTTCACTTTTAATACTTAAGTGGTGGGGGCCAAATGAAGAAGAAAATGCAGCTTTAACTAATGACCTTCAACTTACATCTTGCTGGGCTATTTGACATATTACATTCTCTCACATACATGTTCATACCTCCCACACCCACACATCCCCAATGCCCCATACATGTAGAACCAGAAATTCTGAATCAGTCGTAATGCCAAGTACCTTTGCACATACAGGGAATTTGTCTTGGTGATTTATTGCATAACTACGAACGCAAGGCAAAAGTCCAGATGGAAAGATAAATAACTAATTATTTTCTCCTTTGTGGAAGTATTATATGTAAGAATTAAGCCTCATATGTCAGGCTTAGAGTAGAGTTGCAAAGTTATTCGGCTTATTTCAGGCGGCCGAGGCTCCGGTGGTAAAAGGCTCATTCATTTTCTGGACAATATTAAGTTACACTGTTGGAGAACTTCCAAAGCTTAATAATCAGTACAAAAGATTAAAAAAAAAAATAGTAGGGCAAAAACAATTGGTATAACTCCCAAGGTGGATTTTGGTATCCACCCAGCTTAATTAAAGGAAACATATCATCATATCATGAAAACTCACTTTTCCAGTGCTTGTGCACATACATTTGGGTATCTGGATCACCTTCCAACACAGAAAACTGTGAAAGAAACCAGTTTCTTGTGGGCTGCCCAGACAATAAATCATGTTATTCAACATGCCATTGTGATTGTGCTCCGCTTCCTCTGTCGCATGCAGGCCCTTTAGAACACCCCCCCCCCCCCCCCCCCCCCCCCCCTCTCCCAAAGTGAGTATGTCCACCTTCAACTTGAGAACTTCCTCACCCGAGGCCTGATTGAATGACGGCGGGGACACGGTCTTGAGCTTTGGGGTGTGACACATGCGCAGTGTAACTGGAGCTGCCATGTTGGAGGGTTACTGCAGACGGCACTAAAAATAAAGGGATGTTTTCCGCTGAGGTGCTCTTTGGTTGTGCACGGCCTGACTGATCTTATTGGATACGGTCGTGCTTCAGCTCGTGAGCCTTTTGGCAAGTGCACACCGGATTTTACTGTGCATGTGTTGTAACCCAAATATATGATGAGTGACATTTTCTTTATGTTGAGAGGAAAACCAAAACACAAGTAAGAACCTGGCATAATATGTGCCCTTTAAAATGCAGTGCCGTGCATCGCTTATGGCTTTTGTAGAAGCCTGATAAAACATGGTCAGGTTTACTACGCATTGGTTCAGCTTTGGATGAATTATGCAATTATGATACAGGTTTTGTTTCTCAGACTTGCCTCTTCTTCATAGGAATCAAGGCCTCTGTTTGAAGCAAACAAAGTGCTTGTGGAATTATCTAACACCCTGGAGGTGGAATTAGGCACTGGGTTGGACAATCTTAACTCTACAAAACAGACTAACATTCACACCCACCTTATGTTGGCCGAGTGAACAGAGAGTACGAAAGTAAGGCAGGGTTTCAACTCTCTTCAGTTGTCTTCACACGACTAGCTCTACGTATCCGGGTGCTTTTTAGATGAGACTGCGTGAAGTGTGTGAGCTGTTATCCACTTTAGTATGAGTCATGTCTTAATGTAATAACTGGATAATGTAACTTGCTTCACTAACTTTGCATAATGCTATTTAAAAAATGTAAAATGCTATTCTGTCTATAATATCATTAAAATGGGGAATATTTAATATGATAACTTTTTGCCCATAATGTAACAGGTTATTGCATTTTATGCAGGATTCACTATTCAGTACATGTGTCTGGGTGTACCTCTTTTATCAAACTGTTGCCACTTAACTCATAATGCAACAACTTTCATACAATGTAATCACTTAAATGCTCTGTGGAAAACAAATGATATGTACTCACCATTCATATTCCATTATAGGCAGTTTTCATGTCATTTCTTTTATTTCATTATTCCGTAATAATACTTAGCATATTCTGCGCAGTTACTACATTATGGGTTTCAAGGCTACAAAAACACGTTCCTACTCTTTGTTGCCTCTACTGCTCTCTTTACTTTCTGCTAGTACAACTGTATTTCAATTTGTTTTCATGTCTGTGGCATGTTCTACAAATATCGACATTATAACTGCAGTAATGTTGCTGGTATGATGTCAATACACCGTCATAAGATCATTTTCACTCTATTTTTTCTGTGAACCATGTGGGAAAAAATAGAAGAATCTCTAGATGTGCTGCAGCCGACAAGAGGTTGAGTTTGTCCCATGCTGCTCTATGAGGCTCTATGAGGCTCTATGAGGCTCATGCACTTCCAGTTGTATCCCTTGGTAACAGTATGTCGTGGCTTAAACATCGAACAGATATGATGGAGGACAGATAAACACTGATGCTGTAACACGTATCTATAGTACTTACAAGTGCATACAAGTGAAGGCTTTCTTTGGTCATCACATATTGCAAATAAGTTCACTCATCTCGCTGTATAATGACTACGAAACTTTCCAAACACCAACCTGTGAAATAGGGCTTGCTCAGTGGCCCTACGCTGTTTCATAACTCAACATGAGTCAGAGTTGACACTTGGTTTCATAATGGACATGAACACCAGTCTCCAGTTTTTGGACCGATCCATCCTGATGACCACTCTCGACACCTCACATGACTTCCTCCTTTAGCCCTGCCATGAGTAAGGCCATGTGGAGCGTCATAGTGTGACACTTAGGACCACTGAGCAAACTGCTCTATTTGATTCAATTCAATTCATTTTTCTATAGCCCAAAATCACAAATTACAAATTAGCCTCAGATGGCTTTACAACATGTACACATTTGACATCCTCTTGAACCCTCACATCGGAACAGGAAGAAGCCCTCCAAAAACCCTTTAACGGGAAAAAAGATGAGTTGAGAGTGAGAAGAGACTGTACCGTGAAATGTGTTATTTTTTAAACAAACATTGACGTGGCTTTATAATCTAATAACAATATTAATAACATAATGTTTTTGTAATAGCTTTTGTCGTGCCATTATCATTCATTTGACATTGTGATGACGTTGTTTTTGTTTTCTATGCTGAATATAAGCTTAACTGCTTATGAATGACTTGACAGTTGAGATTTTGCAAGTGTCTCACTTTTTGGAAGCGAAATGTTGGAGGTCTGGGTGTGACTGACCTGGTAATGTTCCAGCTTTGAGGCGGCACTTGTCTGGACGTTTTGATGGCGAGAAAGCGGGGTAGATAGTACCGGCATAGGTTGCCGACTCATCTCAGGTGTACCCCTCCTTTCATCCTTTCACACAATGAGTGCTGGGTTTATAACACTCAGTTATAAAAAAATACATTTCAAAAAATAAAAAAGTTGGGAGCCACTGCTATAGGTTTCAAGCTGGGCATTGCCTGTGGTGCTAGCTTCCTGCCTTGCTTACTTCAGTACAGTTCTGCCATGAACTGTTGAACTCCTTCATTTATATTCTAGACAACAGCTGAAGCTACGTCTCGACTCCCAACAGGGTGAAACATGCAACTGTTTGTTTATACGCAACAGGAACAGGTATATCACTGTTGTACATTTTTGAAATGGCTACTGGAGAAAATCCATGAATTAAACAGTGCATCCATGTTTGCCCATGTTTTCCTGGTCCACTGGGGGTTCAGTGTCATTTTCTATTTGCCATCCTCTTCTCACCGTTGACCTATTTCTTTTTTGGGTTCCCACTCGCTGCGGTGCCCCCGAGCGTCAACTCGACCCAGTAACCCCCTGCAACACCTGGCCACTGGCCCTCGGGAGCTGCAGAAGGAGTGAGGGTTCAAACTAATATTGGAAAACACGAGAAGGCCTGTGTTTTAAGAGGAAGTGGGTTTTATTACTTCAATTTCATTTTGCTTTTGAGAAAAGGGGAAAAGCATAAAGTATGCTGTTACAAGATGTTCCCAAGCAATGTTGCAAAGATGTGTTAGCAGAGGTGGAAGTAACTAATTCCATTTACTCATCACTGCAACCAAGTCCTCTTTGTTTACTTGTTTGGTACTTATATTGAACAGTACATTTTCACTGGCCTACTTTTTACTGCTATTACTTTATTTGAGTAATATTATATACTTGTAGTCTTTCCATCTCTGTATAATAAAAGGTAAAAACAGCAGATTTGTAAGTGTATGCTCCAAACTGTAAATCTGCATGAAGCAGAGGGGATTTGTGTCGGTAGGAGATTCCAGCCTTGATGCTTTTCATCATCAAATTAGGATTCTGGTCTTTTTTCCAATCTGTTTCAGGCTTTGTGCCGTTTGGTTCATTGTGTGCATGTCATGCAGCAAGTGGATTTCTTGTGGATGTGTGTTCACGTCTCACAAAGGCAAACCTGACCAAAATGATATCATTCCTGCTGTTGTTCCTTTTTAGCGTTTGGCTGATGCAGAAAGTTTGGATCTCGGAGTGTGTTTTATAAAAGGACTGTTCAGCTCAGCCAGGTGCTGGATAAAAAAATAAATCTACTCTAAATGTGAAACTCTTATTTAACCATCCAGGACAACTAAATATCCACCTTCAAGTTTATCGCAACAGCTAGGGACTATTCAACGAGTTCATCTGAGGAGAGGAACAGTCAAACAGTAGCAACCGGGACCATGCCTCCTGTTAAATGAACAACGTACCTACTGTATAACCTATAGCCTGGTATTAATATCAGATAATAATAAAACATGTAAAAACAACACTGTGCTTTCAATCAATCTCCTTCAATCAATCTTGGTTGTAGCCTCAGAAAGGCTGAATAACAACAACAACAGAAGGCGTAAGATGTGAAAAGAGTCAGTACAAGGACGAGCCCCTTTGTTTAGCATGACCTTCCGTATGGCAATATCAGGGCTCGGCAACACTTTAGTCTTTCATCACGAGGAACACACATGTGCGAGGGCACTGATAGATGGAGGGCATGTTATGTCACCAGATTAATTGATGAGACTAAATGATGACACAGCGTAATGATGGCAGCCGTCCATGCCAGTTCATGACCTCTGGTTAGAAGAGCGGGGAGGAGGGAGTGTAGATGAGGAAGGTGTGGGGGGGATGGGGGGTGCACACCTACTGCTCAGAGGAAAAATAAATGAATTTGAATAAAGCACACGCACACACACACACACACACACACACACACACACACACACACACACACACACACACACACACACACACACACACACACACACACAGCCTCTGTTTCTCTTACACTT